>NC_090934.1:272401646-272724683 GCF_040938575.1 Ambystoma mexicanum
AATAGGTCTTAAGTACGAAACAGGTCGTTAAGCCTTTTAACATCCTTTTCAGTGCTTAACACCTATATGAGAATCGGGCCCTAAATGGATTTTGTCAAGTGGGGGATAAGTTACATGACTATTGTATGCACGTACATTTTGACACATTTGAAAAGATAAAACGTGGGCGGATTTCCAGCAAACTTGTGTAAGGTGCATTGCCAAGGACCTGAAAGCAAGGTTTTGCAAATGTGTCTGTGTTTTATTTATTTGGACAAGTGTAACAATGTAGGTACAAAAAATAGTGATATACCTTTGGTTTGTTTGTTCGTTTGTTTTATTTCTAATGCGCTCCAGACCCATAGGTAGAAGGGCGCAGCAGGTAGGATAATGCGAAGCTTACATCGTTACAGATTATACAGGATACAGTGAAAGTTATACATATTATACAAGATACAGTAATGGATATTATGCAAGTTATACAAATTATACAGGATACGGTAATAGTATACAAATGTGCAGGACCATCGCCGTGCAAGTCGATGAGTTCCATAGAGGATGGTACGCATAATGTCGTAAGACAGAGGAGAGGTCGAAATGTCATAAGACATGTCGTAAGACAGAGGAGAGGGACCAGTGTCAGGTCTGAGAATACTATAAACCTGTGTCTAGTTGTCGTTGGAGATAAGATATTGGATGGCATTCCTTCTGAATAGTGGGTACGGCTGATCTGCTCTTAGATTGTTAGGTAATAGATTCCAGGTTTGGCCGCCTTCACAGGGAAACTATTCCCACCGACCGTGGTTAGTTTAAATCTAGGTACTACCAGACAGTTAGTATTAGTAGCTCTCATTGGTCTGATGGAGGGTTTTTTTGTATTTTGTTCGTGAGGTAGCTTGGGGCAGCGTTGTTAAGAGCTTTGTGTGTCAAGGAGATCATTTTTAATTGATTTTTGTGGTTTGTAGATAGCCATTTGTGTTGACGTCTAATGGTGGAAATGTGTGCCCTTTTATTTATGCCCAGTGCGACTCGCAAAGCATTGTTTTGGAGTGTTTGTAGTTTCTGGCTGGTTGATTTGTTGGCGTTAGGGCATTACAGTAGTCGATCCTGGAGAGGATAAGTGCTCTAGCCAAGATCATGCAACTGTTGTTAGAGAGGAAAGGCTTGCCTGCTTTTATCAGTTTGCAGGTGTAGGCGGTGGTGGAAGCCAAGGATTTAAGTTGTTTATCGAATGATAATGTGGAATCCAAGTAGAAACCGACGGTTTTTACTTCCTTGGAGACCCTGATAAGGTTTCCATCGATATTGAAGGAAGAGAATTCCTGACTTAATTTTTTGGTGTTCTTATGTGTTCCCAGGATTATCAAGTCAGTCTTGTCGTCGTTCAAGCACAGGCCATGTGTGGCCATCCATGCTTGAACAATGAGATATACCCTGTTCACCAATTCCGAGTCCTTCCTATGATCCCCAGAAAGCGGGAGGAGAATCTGTGTATCATCTGCATAGTTGGTGTAGGTGATACCCAGAAGGTCCAGATCATCGAACAAGGGTTTGGTGAAGATATTGTATAGGGTAGGACTGAGGTATAGCCTGTGGCCATGGGTAGTGGCCAGATTGTCCGGGTTATGGCATAAGGTCATGACCCGGACAATCTGGCTACCAGCCATGACCACTAGGGAGGACCAATGGGGATAAAGTGGCCATGTCTACCAGGGACCGGCTATATAGTAAGATTTTTTGAAATTGGGATAGGTTTAAAAGGGAGATAAAAATGTGCTTGTGGTAATATGGTCATAGCGTTCTCTCTTTCACTTCTGCAGGCCGCATGGAAAGGAAAGAGGAGCTCTGTACAGAGCCCTGCCTTCCCTTTCCATGGTGGCCATCTTGGAAAAGGATTTTCCTTCCTACAACGGGAACCCGTGCGTGTCCCGTGTAGGGCGAAAACTCCTTTTTTTAATTTGCCACTCGGGTTACCGCTTTGATTACCCGGGCTCTTAATGGCATTCATTCCCCATTGCAGGGGCTGGAATGGAGGATAACAGCCCAGAGCCCTCATTATCCTCCCTGGCTTCACTTGGGCCGATAACTTGGCCTGCGGGGCCGTTATCTCCTGTTTCAGTCCCTTGAACGGGGGATGAAGCCACATTATTCTCATTAGCATAACACAATATGCTAATAGAAATGTTGGAAAATCTTATTTTGTACTTTATTGAGAAACGTAAAGTAGATGGGGTCTATAAGATTTATTTTTTAGTTCTATTTTTTAACTGTGAAAGGTGGATCCAAAGTAACCTTTTTTTGTTGTTTTTTTAATATTCTTTTGTTTTGCAGGAGGGGTTAGAACGTAAGGTGGGGAGGGAAATGATGGAAGAGGCACTAAGCACTAATATGAAGGGCCAGGTGGACAGGGGAAGACGTTGTGCGTGTGTTACATCTAAGATAGGGGGCAGTGTTTTACATGCTCCTTGATTACACCTTCAAAAGCATTTCAAAATTGCTTCCCTCTGCAGAGTGGTGTGTTTGAGTATGTACAGAGGACTGTTGTCTTTGAAAGATATGAATCAACAGCCTCTTTTATCACTTGCAAGTTAGCTGGTGGGATTTTGTGTCCCATTGAAGTGGGCTGTGTGATTACAGCATTGGTTGAGGAAGATGAGTTTGAGGAAGACAGCATACTACTTCATAAGAAAATGACAACCTTTCTGAGAGCATTGCAGTGGTTGGCTTGTGTGTTGCGGCACACAGAAGTGGTCCCGTAGGAGTACTGTCCAGGTAGACCGTGACTGAGAACAACGTTGCACTCAGTGCATTTCACTTTGGTAGCTTTAGCCTTTGGTACACTCCCACCAGTGGTAAATAACTGCCACACCCAGGATTCTCTCTGGGTGCTAGAGGTAGACACTGTCATGGGTTTTGACCCATGTTGAATCAATAGACTGGGTAGATGTGGGGATGAGCTGTCGCCGCCCATTATTCTATCCCAGAACAAACTAAATCAATAGACTGGGTGGATGTGGGGATGAGCTATCGCCACCCACATTCACGCCAGAATAGGAAAACTGTGCAGTACTGGCATGGAAAACATCATGATGGCCAGAACTCCCCAGAGAGTGCACAGGGAAAACATGAAGAATAGGCTGTCACCCATTTTTGCCTATGTTGTGAGCACAGGAGGGCACTGCCTAAAACCACCATTGGGCTACACACACAGTAGCCTGAAACCATTGGGAATGGCAATGCTGATTGCCAAAAAAGCAACTCAGAACTGTGGGGAATTAATTTTCTTAATCCCAAAAATGGTTGCATTACCAGTACTCACCACTATCAGAAAGCCGGCGTTTTAAAACCACCAGACTTTTGTGTAAAACTGAACAAATGAAACAAAACCAGACCAAGGAAAGACTTGCTAAGGGGTGGATACAATGTAAAACTATATTCTGAGATGACTTGAAGGAAGTAATTATTTAATGTATATGTAAAAATTGTAAGTGATTTAAACTGGGAACAAAAAGTGACATTTAGCTGAAACCTGGCTTAATGAAACTGGATTCTGCCTGACAACTACCCCCGACAGGAGTTAAAACCTGCTCAGCCACTCTTCCCCTTGCCAAAAGGAGTTGTCACCTCTCTGATTAGATTAGGGGTGGAGCAGCTGGGGACTACAGGGAGTTGAACAAAGGCCTGTCCTGGACTCAGGCAAATGTTATATTGGGGGCGTCGTAAAAGTGGCTTCCCCTTGGGAGAAGTGGGAGGAGAAGTGCCTCTGGGAGCCACCCGAGCTGGAGGCGGGGACAGGCAGAAGCTTCCCCCATGTGCTTTGGAACCTAAACCACACCCATCTGGGCCAGAGCATAATTTTAAAAAGATAGATAACTCATAGTGCGGACTTGTCCGAATTATATAAGTAATATCATTATTTTTGTGATTTTTCTGTGAACATTTTGAGAGGCGTTAGGACCCTATGGTGTATTCTGGGGGGTTGCTAGCGGAAAATAGGGTCTCACTCCAAATGTCTGCATGTTAAAAATCTGACACTTCATCAATTAATGTCCATACTCCTTGCGCACATGTGTGTAATTTTGGGTAAATGTCCGATATTGCAAAACCAGTTAAAAAGCGCAAAATGTTGTCATTTTTGAATGCAAGCCCCCAGGAAGATCAGAGGCGGACAAGCATGGACCACAAGGAATATATAATGTGCACATGTAATTTCAACAAATTGTATATCTGGGAAGGATGTATTTGAATCAAATATGGATTTGTGGGCAAACTGACCAGGGGAGGATCCTCTGACCCATAAACAGACTTCATCATGATGACAATCCATTTCCTTCCCCCAACCATGGGAGAGGGGAGAATTGGGCCAATGACAAGTAGAGTGGGGCAGGCTTAGCTAGGCCCAGGCACACACCCATTTTCAAAACACATAAAAAGAGACTGCTGGGACAGGTAGGGAGATTCAATTCCATTTGCTGCGGAGCATGCTGACCGACGACTTCACATCCAGGGATCCAGACTTCAAATCCATCAATCTCCAAAGACCAGAACTTTACTTCAGAACTTAAAGCAAGGGCCTAAACCCACAAACTGAGAACTCTTCTCAGCAGGCCTCAACAACCTTAAAATCATTTGTGAACTATTCCACAGCCGGGCGAGCTGCTTGAATTCTTTTGCCAAGAACAATTGCCAGAGACCAGAGCAGAGATCCAGAGTGACCCAGACGGCTGTGAGTAGAACCAGAGAGCTGACCCAGATCACTGTGAAGTGCTGAGACCAGAACCGGAGTCCAGTCCAAAACCTGACCAGATCCGTGGCGAGGCCTATTTCAAATTTATATTGTGAGTACCTAGCAGAACTGTGCAGAACCAATCTCTTAGTTAAAATAATCTAATCCAAACTATTTTAACCTAAGTATAACAGCCTCCTAGAAATCGTGTCATCTGTCATTTGTAAAGCTGCACAACTGTCACCTGTCAATTCTGCAGCTGCAAGCTGTCACCTGTCATTTTGAGTTTTACTTTAAATCCGAAAAACTACCTTTATTTAATCGTCCGTATCTGGGGAACCGTTTGGGCTAGGAACGAAATTCTTAGGATCCAGGCTTTCCAACGAACCTAGAACCGACTTCCTACTCCTTATACTTTTGCCGCAATCACGATTCATGCACTCGCGAATTTACCGCGATTTGCGATTTTGGCTCAATTTCTCCACTTGTCAAAATAGCAGCTCCATTCTTTCTTTAGTTAAAATCCGTTTGCAACTTGGTAATACCTCATAGAGCATTGCTAAAGTGAGCCTGAACTAATACCAACACGCATCTCCACCTCACCCTGAATCTCTAGAGGGAATTAAAATCATTTGCACATTTTCCCATCCATTGCCATCACATTTAAAAAGCATTTTGGGCCTGTGTTTCAAACTCCTACCTGTTTCCTCTAAGCTTGCTGGGGGGGAACTGAATTTCGTATTGTATTTGATTGCATTCCTGAGAACCGTGTGCTCCTCTTTCCATCTCCTTCCATTTCTTACATTGCATAGGGGAGGGGGATGAATTGCCAGAGAAAAAGTGATTATCTTATTTTTTGCTAAAATCATATCAAGTATTTCTGTACTGCATTTTATTCCTCATTGCTTTTACCTTGAAACCATAAAAGTATTTTTGCTACTTTATCCATCCTATACTAATTCCTCATTGATTGTAAAGAAGTGTGCTAGTGCCAGATTACCCATTGTTGATCAACATCATATGTCTAAGTGTACTATCAGATATTAACTTATTATAAAGTGTGATATATATATATTGTTTACATTCTCAAATAAACCTTTTAAACTTGCAAAACAGACCTACTTCTTGGCTCAGTGGGGTCAGGGGGATTCTAAGAGAGGGGTGTTATATAGGGGTAGTCATCCAGAACTCATAAACTGGACATAAAGATATATCAATAAGGGTTTCCATTCAGTATCCCAGACTAGGCATTGACTTAGCTGTAGTGTTGAATTGAATCCTCTTACAACACTTCCTCTACCTCATCTTCTTGGTCCTCTTCATTGTCTTTGGAAGTACTGCACTTTTTTTGTTGTGTAGGTCCTCCAGCTGGTGGTGGCTCTTGGGAGGAGGGATGGCAATAGCTGATGCCATTTTTAATATAAATAGCAGTTTTGCTAATATTCTTCCAAGTATGCGCTCTGTACTAGATGGTTAATGGATAATGAGTAAGAATAGGCGTAGGAGATGTGCAAAGATCCATTTTGAGCTTGAAAGCTCCTGGATCAGCAGAAAATGCAGTTCCAAACCGTCCACGAAGCACAGACCCAATCGTGAAGTGCGGACGCATTCGCAGACACGTCAGCATGCCACGTGCGTGCGTGAGGTCACGTGAGACTGTCCTGAAAGTCCACGATGGCGTCAGACATTTGCGGACGTTGACGAATGCAAAAATGGTGAAAAAAGTTGCAAAAAGTGTATAGAAGTGTTATAAATGATACTAAAAGGTGGGAAATGGCAGAATTTTAAGGTCAAACTTTGTAAATTGGACAAAAATGTTGCTATATTGGGGTATGTATTATGTTAGTAAGTAGGAAATTAGCATGCACTGGTAAAAACCCAGGGAATTCAATGAAAAAAGATTGTTAAGGGTATATTATGGTTAAGTTGCACTAATAAAAACCTGTGAAATTCACTGAAAAAACTTGGTTAAAGGGACGTTACGGTTACAAATACAAACGAAACACCTCAGAAATTCGCCAGTTATGGTAAGCTAAGCAACCATAACATGCGCCACCACCGTGCACTGCTAAGACTAACACCCAGGACATCAAAGATGACATCACAAATGTCATTGATGACATCACATATCTGGGCCACATTTTTTGTTCACTGACATATTTAAAATGGAAGTGGCTAGCCTTTTTTGTTAGTCGCTTTTAATTGAATGATCTAGTAGTGTTGTATTCACTCACAGTAAATTTATTGGAATGGTAATGAGTTGAACGTTTTTAATTTCTCCTTTTTCTTCTTTTACATGTTTTGTATTGTTTTACTCTTTCTCTGTCTAGCTGAATTTCATCAATATTAATATTAGTATTAAAGTTTGAAGATTTTGATTTTGATGATTTGCAATAATGTACGGTGAAGCAACTTTTGTATTATTTGAACAGTGATAAGATATGAGTAAATCATATTGTGTACGTGTAATATTTGTGAACGTTTTATTTTTAAACCAATACACATTATCCAACTTAACGCACTTATTTTATGGTTTTTGACGAGTGAAAGGCTGGGTTTGATCAGCTGAATTTCAAACTAGTTAACTAAATTAGACAACGATTCCGTGGAATTAACCCACTGAGCTATTTTAACATTTTGTTCCCGTAGAGGAGGGAGCATAAGGACAGGCCGACGGCGACCCGTCACAGCAGCGCCCCTATGGGGTACCCTCCTCTTTCCCGTCTCAGAAAGGATGGGTCTTTCAGGGTCGTCCCTTCTCAAAGGATCTCATTAGCTCCGGAGCAGCAGGACGGCACGGAACAAAGCGAGCGCCCTCGCCCGCACCTGCCTGCCGCTCGGACGCACTGCTGAGTATTTAATTAAGTGCTGAGAAAACTCTTCAGTGCTTCTAATGACGCGCTCTCAGGCTTGCGGACATTTCCTTTAAAGAAATAATGGCGTGATGGTTTTTAAGTGCCTTCCCTCTGTTGCGACTGATTATTCGGAGCCCGCGAGCCTGCATAACCCAGGGACTCCATCAATATAAGGATAATCTTCTCGAGCAATAACAGTCATTACGGACTTTCGGAAGACGCGGCAGCTTGTTTCAAAGGGCTCGGCAAACCTTGCACGCTGGGCGTGGTGACTGCGTTTCCACCATCAGTGTGCCAGGGATTAGAGTGATAACGCAGTGCTATTACTCGAGTCCAAGACTCCCCGAGTCTTAGTACTTATAACTGAGGGAAAGTCCTCACCCCATGACAGGCAATACAAACATGTTTTTAATTAAAACATCTATCCTAGCCTCTTCTTGAAATCAGAGGACATTATTTGGATGCCTATAATTTGTACATTTTTATTGTAACACAAATAGATATTTCTTTTTTTAATGTTCCTCACTCCTATAATGGCCTAAAATGCCCTCTTTTCCTACTGTGTGTACTAAGAAATAACAACGGTTTACAATATCAACAATTTCAGCTGAGTGGGAGCCCACAGGATTGTGACTAGGGAGTCTTTAACTTGAAGTATCGAAGATTACTGGGAAGTATTCAAAGAATTACCTCTACTCCTGACTTCCGAGTCACCCTCTTTATCTTTGAGGACATGCTAAATAGTACCCACCTTTCTTTAACAGAACATGGCACGGTCTGTACGGTATGCAACAGGTGTTTTTATTCCATACAATCTACAGGGCCTGATTCACAGAACAGGACTTTACGTGTCTTTCCAAGACTTTGCGCAGGTCTGTCATGTCTTCGCATGCAGTCGAGCGCATTGCGCAACACTCCACGCAAAGTGGGGGATGTGCCTGAGCAAAAAAATAAATAGGGGCGGAACATTCATCTTCCCCATTCACCCCACAAATTGAGGGTGAACAAGGAATAACGTGGGTGTGTTGAGGGATGGGCCACACAAAGAAATCACACGCCCAGTCAAGCGCAAACCTAAGCGAATTAATGGATTCAATTCAAACATGCAACACTACATTGGGAAAAGTCACATGCAAACCGTGTGATCATACATGATAGGAGACACGAAGTACAACACGCATAGGAACCAATGTGCAAAGGTAATGTATATGTAGCAATATAAGGGTGAAGGTACATAGTTGAGGCGCCGCTTGGAGTTAGGGGTGACCAAATTCAGATTAGTGGGGTGCAGCCAGGAGCTGAATTGGGTTATGCAAGATCATACATAGTTTTGCCAGCATGCTGCCTTGAGTTGTGGCGGGCGGGGTGGGTGGTTTTGGGGCGGTCAACAATATCACCGGGGTGCTGGATGGTGGGGCTAAGGTCGGCGCAATGGTTGGTATTTGTTGCTAGTTTTCATTTGCGTGGAGGCATGTTGTGGTCGCTCTAGGTGCAACTCGATTTTATTTGTGCCTCGGGTTACTTTGCGGTTCGAAATCCATGAATACGCAGAGAGCGCAAAAAACTTGCATGCAAGTAGGCGCAAAGTTGTTTTACGTGGCAAGTACTTTGCAGTGACTTTGCACTTTTTCTATGAATCAGGTAGACAATTTCATTTAATGCAGAAAGAATTTAGGTAGAAAGAGCAGCTAATGCGCTAGTGGCAAAGCTAGTGGGACCAGACCACCACAACATCAATCTGTAGTGCTGTATGATTGTGTTCAAGATGTGCCACGTTGCACCATTAGAAATAGTGACTACAGAGTATTCTACCCAAGAAGTGGATATGCATCAAATTGAGTGCCTTTGGGTACAGGTAACTCATCTACAGCAGGCAGCCATGCCTTGCGAATGGAGAGCCCAACAACTTCAAGGTCTCGCCATAGGTTTAGCTCCTTTTCCTAGACTTCCACAAGCCACAGTGATCTGCATTTAGGTAAGATGTGTGTGCATTTCCAGATGGATCAGACAAGTCCTGCATGAGTATAATGTATGGAGCACAGCTTATTGAGGAGAAGAGGGGTTGGGGCAGGAGTGGACTGGAAATCAAAAAAAGCCCTGGATTTGTTTATCGAAGTGAACCCTTATTACACTGTGCAAGGAAAAATGCCACCAAGATTGTGTTTGCATTCAGCAACATAGAAATATTTTGAATGCGCTCAGACAAGACGGCCATGGTGCAGATGCCCACTGGGAGATATCCAGACTTCCATGTAGGCCAGCCCAACACTGGGCTTGGGTTAAACACGCGTAATCTGAGCCTTGTGACATCTGACAAGGTGTGGCTATTTTGGGATGAAAATCAGAACCTAGTATAAACAATATTTTCTCTGGGTCGATTTTTATGAAAGGTTCTTTTTGATCAGTCTTTGCTCCCTTTGACCTGTAATGCCCGACCTGAGGTAATGGCAGATAAGAGAAGTATTACAGGTTAGAAAGGATCTGATTTGAAAGACCAAATTACTAGTTAGGGGAGGGCCCACTGGGGAGATTGGAAAAAAGGATTGGACCTAACATTCTCAAACTCATGTAGAAGATAGCCGATGAATGGTTTTACCTGTGAAATATCCCCCAAATTTCTCCAAATGTTCGCATCGCTGCCCCCCTTAGAGTTCACAGAGACACAGACAGACCGGTTCCATGTGATAATATCGCTGCAAAAATATCGGCATACAAAAATTGTGCCATATTTTTGTGCCAATATTACCACATGGAACCTGCGGGGGACACCCCCGCAACCCCCTCATCCATTTACCCCATAAATGATCCCCACCAAATATATCGCCTATGGCCGTTCCCGACGACCATATGATCGGGGATATTTTGGGTGGGGATAATATTACCTGATACCGACAGACTGATGTAAAAACCTTGCCTAAGAAAGTCTACCACTCGGTACTGCTAAAAGTCACGTGCATAGGCATTGCGTGCCATGCACCAGGTTAACGAGTGCATCCAATGACTGTTTACACTGTCAAAGCAAATGACATTCGGGATTGCTGGACGAGAGCCAGAATTTCAGATGGGCAATCTTTTACTCTTAACCATACCCGTAGAGTATCCACACCCTCAGCCTGGCAAGCATCAGAGATGAGTTGTGTAGGGGTGCCGAAGAGACACATGGAGTGGAAGAACATAGGGAATCGAAGGTTTTAGTCGAAATTGGAATCACAGACTGCGGTCAGATGTACCATATAGGGTACCATGATACTGAGATACTAGGAGTTAAAGAGCCTTATTATCCTGTGAAGGTGACATTTTCTGCGGATAACCACTAGAAATGTATTGAACAATTTTCAGAATTTAGCCTTGAAAAAGACACCTGTGATGAATCAACGTGCGGGCACCAGTGGTCCAGGGATGAATATCAGTTTCTAAACCATCAACCAGCCCCACCACTCTAGTACACCAGAAGGGATCCAAACAGATTGGAAACACAAGCAAGTTATAAACCTCTTTGTCCAATTTTGGTAACATGCACAGAGTGGCAGGCCTTTCTCTGCAAGATCGTGGATCGTTGGTTAGTTGCAACACAGCAAAAATACAATAATCACCAAATGATAAAAGGGACTGTCCAGTCAAGGTTGTATACAAATATCTACTTTACTATTATTACAACCGACAGTTCTAGCACACTACAAAGTACAACCCACACAGTAAAGGAAGGCAGAGGACAGAAAGTTTCAAAGTAGGAAAAGGGATGCAGTCTGGATACTGACAGGAGGGTAATCGGTGAAGTAATTAATCTCAGTAGTTCAAGGATACTTGTTCTCAACACAAAGGGAGCAATGGGTCATAAAATATCACTAGGGGCCTTCGGAGAAGGACCACTGGGACAGAACCACAATCTACCTTGTGCTTGCAGAAGTTCTCGGTGCTCGACAGGGTTGAGTTTGTTTCAAGTCGTTTAGCAGCTCCAGTGACAAAGTTCAAGACGGGAGACCGCTGCGGCAGGCAGGTCGGCGAGCGAGGCTGGATGGATTGCTGCAGGCTGGCCTACACAGTGGCCCAGGGTCAGGAATCACTGTTTCGGTGCTGGTTGGTGGGTCTGAAGCACGGGTCGAGGCATCTCGGATGACGTTAGTGAATGAGGCATGACAAGTCAGTGGTGCTGTCGATTTCAGCTCAAGGGGCTCGATTTACTCGAACATGTCCTTTAAGGCTGGTTGATGCTTGTCGATGCACTCCCCTTAGCTTCTTCAGTGGGCCTGTTTCGTCCTATAAGGCGGACGGCCCAAAGCTTAGGAGAGTGTTGCAGGCACCGACCTTGTCCTGGGTTTGGTTCAGAGTCTATCTGGCACTTACCACCCAGGAAGCCTGCTGCAGAGCCTAGCTGGGCAGGCTGTGTGCTGGCTGGGTACCGGTTCTGGAGCCGCTGAAGGGTCCTCTGGATTCAGAATCTCCCTCCTTTCCCTGGGAAATGTTTAGGGGAGGGATCTTGCTTCCCTCTTGGAGGTCCTGGCCTTCCTTCGCTGGCAGAAACTGTATGGTAGACTTTTCCTTCAGCCAGGGTCCAAATGAGATCTCCTTGTTACTCCTTGCAAAGTCTTCAGATGATTTGTCCAAAAGAGGGGCTCAGCCCTATTTTAAAGCCAAAGCTATTTTAAAGCCAAATGGACCACAGTGATTGGTGTAGGCAAAGCCTACTATAATGGAACAATCCTGGGTCCCCACCAAAATCTCATGTATGCAGGGGGTCATAACCAGAGGGCTTTGCAACAGAAAAGGTAAAGGGGTGAACACATGCAATACTAAGTCTTGCTCATCTTCCTGTATGTTGTGGATCAAAGGGCCTCTTTAGTTAATTGAGCTCTCTGTGGTCCCTGATTAAAGTTGCAGGTCTCCCTTGAAGCTGTGGTGAGAACAGACTTTTTGTCTCCATCAATCCACATACTCGTACCTTCTGAATGGGGTCCCCCTGTGGGGGTTGCCTACTGTAAATACATAGTCCTATACATGATAGCTGGCTTCAGGTTGACACCGTGCACATCAAAAGTTGTTGGGGTTTCCTGTCTCTTTTGTTTACATCTGCATCTAGGCCTGTTTGAAGTATACTCTATTAGTATGCTAATTCTGTTGACTGATGCCTTCATTCCGCAGTGCTTTCACAAAAGGACAGGGCGGATACATGGAGCCTTTGATAGTTAATTAGGCTGGCCATGGCAGGAGGACAGTTTTGCTCTTCTGAGATTCCTTGATGTACTCTTGGCTGTCATAGTCCAACTAAATATGACAGGGGGGACGCTGCCTGTAGGCTGTGTCTACCCAGAGTAGTCATGGGTCTATGTGTATATCATCCGTTTAGCTTAGGAAAATGTGTGCGGACTAGCCCCACACATTTTCCGGAGGATGATCTACCATCATTCAATTTCATTTAAAATTTCAAAAAAGCCCAAGCGAGCACACACCCACCATGTGGATGGTTGAATTCCTCACAACGGCATGGTCAAAATACGTGTTGGCTTAGTTAGGACATTTTATTGTTTTGTGAGTACTAAAAAACAGTACTTATACATGAATATTACATTCTAAAAAAAACAATGTTAGGATCAGCACCGTATGATTGGTGTTCTTACAAACCTTCCATTATTTTTCTAAGAGGTTGGGGCATTCCCACTTGAACAAGAGCGACCCCAATTTTTTTAGTCATTTTCTGGAATAAGCCTTGATGAAGATACAGTTCTTGGGAGGAAGAAGAGACTGGTTGGCCAGAAGATTCTTAGCCGTCAGATTCTGCTGGTAGCTTTCTGCCCAAGCAGAACTACTTCCTGACCCACTAGTGCTAGAGTGGGACTCTGTGTCTCCTTGCCTTTTTCATAAAGAACCTGGCAACTTTATTGTCTGCTCAAATGGGTAAAGCTGTCCTTTCGACTTTGGTTGGAAATGGAGCAGGGCGCTGTGAATTGCTGTAAGTTCTATCTGGCCTGAATAATGCTGAAGAATAGATATCCGCCCTCCCTGGCACACATTTGTTGTTAGGGTTAAGCGTTCTGGATGTCTGAGCAGTATGCCTGAAGAGATGCAATCCTTCTTCCACTTCCTGTGCAAACCTCTTGGAGTCTGGCAAGTCACCCTAAATAAACTCCTGTAATTCTTTCTTTCTCCTATCACAGCTCTGCTTTTGCTCGTTTCCAGCTCTTTAAGATTCATAAGCCTAGACAGTTCCTTCACTGTTACTAAAAGTCTCGTGTCTTCTCTTATTTTCTCTGGTCTGTTTTACTAATCTCCCTTCTTCTTGGTCTTCCTGCTACCCACCCTCTCCTCTTTGCTAAAACTCATCTATATGTGTTTCTTTTTCTCTCTATCCTCTGGCAACTCTATTTCCCTTACTTTTGTCTCTCTTCACTAGCTCCCCTTTGAGTCACATTTGATATTTAACTTTCTCTGTCTGTTTTTTAAATGCCTTCATTGCCTCACATCTCTCTATCTTTCTTTTCACATTTCCTTCTATAGCCCATCTCATTCCCTCTGCTCTAAATATCTTGTCCTTCTTACTGTTCCCCACACACTGTGTTCTCAGTCACTTTTCAGCTGAAACACTTTCCCTCTCCCTCTTCGACCGCTCTCTTCTTTTCCTGTTTCCTGATCATGTTTAAAAGCTCACTTGCTTACCTGCTAATTCGTTTTGCTCAACTTGATTTGCCTCCACATGATTTGTACAGTTTTACATTTATGTACAGCACTTTGGCGTATAGCACTGTAAGTGATTTCAATCCGACACACACCCAAGTTAATGCCTAGTGTGTAATGCACAACTGAAATCCTGATTTATTTGTGTCTAAAAGTTCTTTATTCTGAACGATATACCACTCATATGACGCCCCTATCATGGAACCCCCCCGATCCCCTGGTCACACTGAACCAGGAATCAGTCTGGTTTGCAAAGTTAAAATATTCTGTATTCACAACTTATGCACACTATGTTTTAATGGGTACACAATGATCACCAATTGGGTGATGTAACACTGAACCAACTCTTTAATACACAAGGAGTAATAGTGAGCAAAACAATTCAGCACAGAAATAATACTTTTGTGTGTGTGTTTAGATCCAATAGCACTGTGGTTAGAGGTTTCCCCTTCACACCCCTCAACCCTCAATAGGCAATGTAAAGAGATAGGAGGAGAGAGCAGGTATCCAGGAATGGCAGAATTATAACAGAATATCAATCCCACTTTCCCCCAGCAAACACAAGAGAAAAACGGAATTGACTTTCAAGCTGTCAGAATGGCTTGTAAAGCTTCTTGAGAATGGATTGGGCAAAAACACAAATATTGTCAATATTGCTGAAATTGGTATACATTCTTATGGGAGCCACTTTGGATAGTTGCACACAAACACAAGCAATGATGTAATACCAAGAAGCAATTTGAAATCTTAAACTTCAAGTTGGAAGCAATCAAAAGCTGTTTTACACGTGTCAGAATTTCCCAAAAATGAAATTCGCGGCAAACTTTTCACTGAGTGATAATCGTGATAACGGGAGAACCATATGGATTTGGAATGCGCTTTTAGATGTGATTTACAGCTACGGATGTTAGCTACAAGCAAAAGTTGAAATTCTGTTTATTGCACAAAAACAGGAAGATATGGATGTTTTAGTGGAGGTCCTTTTTTCGAGATAGCACAGGAATGCACTTTTAAAATGACAATTGGGTTTCTTACACTAAAGGATGAATATGAACAAAATGAATACCACACAGGAACACAGCCACTTGATCAGAATGACTGCCTGTAGATGACTCACCTTTTTCAGATGAGAAAAGATCAGCGCAGATATAGTTTTAGCAATAGTAGCACAGGAGGAAGATAGGAGGGACTGGATAGAGAGTTCAGACAATTCAAAAATACTCCTAACAATACAGCTTCTGAATACAAGATAGGATGCGTTTAAGATAGGGATTGACTATGCAAGATATCTATGCTAGTGACACAGTTCTTTCTATAGATACTCACTAGATATGTTTTTAAACGGATCTGCCAGGATTCTGGTCCATCAAGATTCTGGTCATGGAATTGGATCTGGTTCTAGGACAAACAGCTGGGCACATCGGACCGGATCTGCAATCAGCAAGGTGCTCTGGTCACAGCAAGGCCCAGGACTGGGCTGGATCTGCAATGCACTCTGGTCACAGCATGGCACATGACTGGATTGAATCTGCCCTTCTTGGTTCTGATGATAATTATTTCAGCAGGCAAGCAGTACAGCGCAGCCGAGCTGTATTTTGATGCTTCACCTTAGGTTTGTGGGGTTATGGTTCTGGAATTTGAGGCCTAGCTGAAAATGGTTCAGATATCCAATGGGTTTCTGCTTTGCCAAGTTTCTGGAGTCTGGAGCAATGAAGATGTAGATTTCAGCAGCAGGGTGCTCCGCCAGTTTCAGGATAGTGATTGAATCTGTCTTTCTTTCTGAGTGGTGAGCTGTCTCTATTTATGCTGTGATAAGGGGGTGTGTGGGCTGGTTTATCCTAAGCTCGCACCTTTGACAGGTGATTGGGTCAAAGTCTCCTCTCTGCCTTGATAGGAGGATAGAAAGAGTGTGTGACCTTTATGGTGTGATTTTATGAGGCAGAGGATCCAACCCTAGCCCTTTGAACACAAAATCTACTTTTGGCACCATGCATATTTACACATGTGCAACCTCTATAACAATCACATATACAGATTACATATTTTATATAGCAGCTATCCTTCAAAACCCCGTAGCTGTGGGATCTTGTCTCGGCTTTTCACAGAATGTTGCCCTTTTCATCAGGAACACAATGTCCAATTTACAAGCACATTTCTACAAGTGTGCACGTTTAACATGGGCATAAGTGTATACAATTCCATACTTCTAGCAGAAATACATTTTGCGTAAAATCACATTTCCTGCCGTTTCTTTCCAGAACTTGTCACACGATTTTGCCGCCTCTTGAAACGTGCAGCCAAAATTTAGATTAAAATATCTGTTGCTTTTATATATTTTTATTATTTATCAACTTTATTTCTTTTGGTTTATAGAAAAACCTTTACAAATATTTCAAAGAAAAGTACAGTAGAAAAGTTACAAAAATACGAATTGCAATATATAAAAACAGCAACGGACATTCATACACATTTGCACATTATTACACTTACATTCCAGATAGCAGATAAAACTTGAATTACTTAATGACAGATAAAACAATTTGATGATACATTCTTGATAGTTATCTATGCCAAAACAGCACGTATCAAATATAGTTAAAAATGTTAAACAATTCCTATTCATAACATAGACATATGTTACTGTCAAGAATTCATTAATACGTATTTTTAAAAGCATAGAGTTGCCATGAAGCATTTCATACCAAAGAATAACTCTGTTCACATTGGAGATATCATTTACAAATGCTGAAAAATATTCTACTCTGTGTTTCAAGAGATTCGGACAAATCAATAGCAGGTGCAATAACGTTTTGTTCACCTCGTTTCGCTTGCAGTGCCTAAAGAATTTTGTTTCCACCATATTTCTATTTCTTATATTCTGAATTTCAGAAGTGTTTAGAAAGTTAAACCGGAATCTCATAGTGAGGTTTCTGAAGACTCTAGATGGATATTTTCCTATGTATTTCTCGGGCGCCGGTTTTCATTTCCAAAAGGAAACAACTTGTGAGTACAAATGAGAGTTTAAGATCACCACGTTATTTTCCAGCCAATCCGAGGCTTTTAACAATTCTTTGACCTTACCTGGATTCTTTATTGGAGTGTTCAATGAAAGCCCTAGATCACTTAACATTTTTGCACATATATTTTCTGGAGATCAGACATGAATACACCTTCCAGATCTATCCCCAAATAATAATACAACGTATGTATATCAGACACAAGACATTTACGTAAAAGCGATAACTTCTTCCAGTGCATAATACTCTTTAAGGAGGGCAATCCCAACTCATAGCGCAGCAACTCCATTGGTATGCATTTCGGAATATGACTTAAAACATTGCGCCAAACTTGAGCTTCAATTATTTTCAGGTATGGTACCAATTCCTCTGGACAGAACTCAAGGCCATAGGACAAACGTGGGATTGCTTTTGTACGATAAAATAATATACAAGGAGTTAAAGTGAATCTCCCATATCTTCCCACTACTATTTTCATCTGATTGGCAATAGCAGAGGCCTTTGACTTGAGATTATTTTTCAGAAAGCGATGTGTATGTGTACTAGAATAGGTGTAGCCCAAATATTTCAACACAGATTGATGTTTTAACTTTACACCACCACAAGACAAGGAAAAGGAATCTTGTTTGATGGATTTTAAACCCGTATAAAATATCACAGTTTTTTGGATTTATCAACAGTTTTCTGTCTTTAATGAAATCTTCAAATGCAGCTATCGTTCTTTGCAGACCAAGCTTTGTCCGATCAAATAAAAGAAAATCATCTGTATACGCGATCCATTTTATTTTTATCCTACCTAGCTTTGGAGATGCTAGTCCACTACAATCCAGAAATATTCCTGCTTTAGAAACGAAAAGATTGAACAAAGTGGCTGCCAGTCTACAACCCTACCTTAAAACATTATGCTTTTATATTTTTCCCAATTTTCACTGGCAATTTATAAGTCTTTAAACAAAATGTTCTTGGTTAATGTGCAGCCACATATGGTTTTTATCTCCGCCTCATTTTTTTTCTCCCTGTTTGCTCTTGGCAGAGGCCATTTACGACTGTTCTCACACCTCTCATTTCCTTAGCAGCAGCTGTTCATTGTTCCCTTTTGTCTCTGTTGACCAGGTTCTTTCCAAACGCTATAATAATCGCTTTGGTTTGATTTCCTGCTGGAAGCAAAGGCCTTCCTTCTGTGAGGAAACCTGATATTCCAGTTTGGTAGCTTTTAGCCAGGCTGGATTTAATTGTTAATTCTGTTGCATTTTTCCTTAGCTTAAGACAAACTTGTGATTTCAAAATAGCAGCTAGGATACTTATTGAAGATTTTAAACCAGGGAATCAAAACAATTACAACATAGGTTACTCTCAATAACAGGCCTCTTAGATTGCAAACATTTGATTTCAGTTCATATACATGTTTAAAGTTTAATCAGGCAGATTCCTGACAGCTGTCATCCCTGCAGTCCTCTGCTGCACATAGATTTTTGACATCCACAGACAGGCCACTTTTGCTGTGGAAATTCCTTTATGCTTTCAGCTTTTCAGGACCTTGCAAGTTCACAATGATTTCTTAAACTAAGTGATTTGTAGCACCCAGCAAGAATTTTGGATGTTTGAGGGTGTTTTGTACCGGCATTCTGCAGTCTCAGCAGCAAGGAAAAAGGGATTTAAAGCAAGATTTTGGGGATTCAATTAGTAAAACACTGCCTTTTCCTTCTGTACTCCATTTCTAATTGTTGTGGAGCCCAGTGACATGTTTCAGGAGTGAGATCTCTGTTTCACCACTGACAACATGCGTGGCAGATTGGGCAGCCATCTTTTTGTGCATTGCAAAGCGCAAATTTCAGGGGTTTTGGTGCGCACAAGGGTTTTGCGGCCATTTTGATGTTTCTGGCCCCATCATAACACAGTGCTGCAGCATGGCAGAGCAGAAGTGGGTTAAAACATCCTGCAGAGCCCCCCTCACAACTTGAGTTTGACCACCCGTCAAGGGGAAGTCGGGAGATTGGGATGTTCTTTCTTTATTTGGTCCAGATAGAGAAAGTCGTCTGCTTCTACCATCAATGCTGGATCGACATGCTCTCCTCGCCAGTTCTGGATGGGAGTATGGAGCGATACTCCGGCCTCCTTGGGTCTTTCGTCCCAGTCCTCGAGTGGTCCTCCTTGGCAATTAGTAATTCTTGGTTCCAATGCTATGAGACAGAATAGAGCATGGTTATGGAAATTTCCCCACTACTACTCATGTAGTGGGGCAGATGCATACATTGAATACAATATATAATATTCCCCGACTGTATTTACTAATGGTTTTAACAGGTGGATTCTTCTAGGCATCCGGAATGTCCCCCTCTGGGTTTCCGGTTGACACCTCTATCTGCTGCAAAGTATGCCTGGGATGGCAACTCTTCAGCTGGTTTATGTGGACCCACTTGTCTTCCTCTTCTGCCAAACTGCCCTTGGGGATGCAGATTGACTGATGAGATTCTGTCCACATTTTCGAAAGGACCCCGCCAAGTTGGGATGAATTTGCGCTGTTTGCCTTGGTTCCTTTGGAAATTTTACAAGTAGACCCGATCTCTTACTGGTATTCTTTTTTAGTTGTCTTAAGATCATAGTGGGTCTTCATACTATCTGCAGATCTTTCTAGACTCTGCTGTGCATAGGCAAAAGCATGTTGAAGGTGTTTTCTCAGATTCTCAACATACTCATGAGTTGTGGAGGCATTTATCAAGGTCTGCTCTTGTGTTCTGTAGAGCAGATGCTGGAGAAGCACCATCCTTGGTCCAGTCATTAACTCAAACTGAGACATTTTTTTTGCAGAAGAAGGGGTAGATTTGATGGCCATCAGGACAAGAGGTAATTGAATGTCCCAACTTGTCCCAGAATCTGCCACAACATTTTTAATATGCTCACAATAGTCTTGTTGTATCTCTCATCTCCACCACTAGAGGCTGGCTGGGAGGTAATGTGTAGTTTCCTTTTGACCCCAAGTATCTCCCACATCTTTGTCATCACTTCGCTAGTGAAGTGGCTACCTCGGTCTGACTCAATCCTTTGGGTTAGTCCAAAATGCGAGAAGATGTGGTTGATCATCAGGGCAGCTGTTGTTTCTGCCTAGCAATTTTGGGCCGGGAGACATTCCACCCATTTAGTGAAAAAGCATGTTTCGGCCAACATGTACTTGTTCCCACTAGAGGAGCGAATCACTGGCCCGATGAAATCTTGCAAATCTCACCAAGGCAGTGTCATCCCCCTCTTTTGGAGGGTATTGGAGGGTATTGGTTGAGGTCCTGCCCCATGAGTGGCCAGTATGCAAGCTCTTGCAAGATTTCTAAAGTCGTAAGAAACCCCTGATGACCGGCTGTGGCCGCATCATGGCGTGACTTAGCATCAGGCTTCAGAATGAGGTAGGGACCACCCACTGGTCATGGCCAGCTATGGATCTCCTCACCAACAAACCGTCTTGGATTCAGAACATTTTTGGACATTTCATCAACACTCTGAGGTCCTCTTTCCCTATGTAATCTGTATCAGTCAGGGGAAAGTTCTCAGGGTCCTCAATGTGTTGATAAAACTTTCCAATTATTGGATCCCTTTTTGAGCCATAATCAAATCAGCATCTTGGGTGTCCTTACTCCATTGTGCAGTTGAGAGTTAATTGTGAGCATTTGTCTGGGACCTAGTGATAGCAGTGACCTGGATTTCCCCCAACAGTGACTCGATCTCAAGTAGATCCCCTTGGATGGCTCCGGTTTTGGCCAGCTGATCAGCTAGGTAATTTCCAGTTTTGTATGGTCCCTCTTCTTTAGAATGACCCTTGATCTTTTTCAAGTAGATGGTCATCCCATTCGAGGTGACCAGATCATCAATATTTTGTATGAATTTTCTGTGTTTCAATGGTTTGTCATTAACACATAGCGTGCCTCTGGTTTTCCAATTAACCAGGAGCTCCACAAACCCGTTCCGTACATTATCCGAATCAGTGATTATGACCAGTTCGTGGAGTTGGTGTTGGACAGCAGTGAGGATGGCTTGATGCACAGCCATCAGCTCTGCCACTTGACTACTTCGGGGACCGATTTTGTACCCAGCGGAGGGTTCTGGGGACTCATTCACCCATGCATTCCCTGCGCCGGCCACAAGTTCCCTTTCCCCATTGTTGTCAACATGGTAGGAGCACCCATCCACATAGACAGTGGGCATTCCCTCACACTGGTCTTCTTCATAGACTTTCTGTGGGAAATTAAGGTAGGCCTCCATGTTGTCCTTGATTTTAAGACTTTCGTCCTCGAGACAGTTTTCTCTGGCACAATCATCCAAGTCAGCCAGACCTTGCACGAGGGGATTCTTCTTGTTTTGGCCATATCTTACCTCCACAGGATATCCTTGCATTGACAGAATCCAGGAAGTAATTCGGGAATTACTCACATTTGCGGCCCTGATTCTGTCACTTTGAAGACATTGCAAAGGTTGGTGTGGAGTCTCCACTATGATGTGTTCCACCTGGATGAAAGGGCGGTAATTCTTCAATGCCCACACCGTTGCCAGGAGTGCCTTCTCACAATCGTTGAATTTTTCCGCCACAGAGGATAGAGTCCTACTCTCATAGGAGATTACTTTATTGACCTTGTCATGCTTTTGATATAATACTGCAGACAAGCATGTATTTGAGAACCCTGTCTCCAAGAAGAACTCCTTGTTTTTGACAGGGTAAGCTAGGCAAGGCGCTTGTGAGAGGCTTCTTTTGAGTTGTCTTACTGCCTCAGCTTGTTCTGGACCCCACTCCCACTTGAGCCCCCCCTTCATGAGATGGATCAGGGGTCTTGTGATCTCTGCATAATCCTCAATGAACTTTCTGCTGTAATTAGTTAGTCCAAGGAGGCTCCTTAGTTCCCACAGAGTTGTGGGGTCTTTGATTTTCTGGAGAGCTTCTACTTTCTTTTCCTGGGGATAGAGACCCTGAGGAGTTATCTCATGCCCCAAGAAATTGACACAGGTTCTGCAACACTGTACCTTGTGAAAGGAGAATTTTGTTCCGGCAGCCCTTAACTGTGTCAAGACATAACGGATCTCCGCTATGTGTACCTCCACTGTTGAGCTTTTGACTAGAACACTGTCTACATAGGCCAGGTTACCCCTTTCACCCATATCGGCATGGCCCTATGTAGAACGATGTTAAATTTGTTTCCGGAGTTGATGTATCCGAAGGGAGTCCGGGTCCAGGTGTACTGCTGCCCCCTGAAGGTGAAGGCCAGCTTGTATTGGTCCTCCCTACTGACAGGTACAGTCCAGTACCAATTGGTCAGGTCAATGGCAGTGAATGCCTTCGACCCCTGGATCTGGGCCAGCCCTTCGTCAATGTAGGGAAGAGGCCATCGGGAAGTATGGACCCTTTTGTTGAGCCCCCTGAGGTCAGCACAGAGTCTCCACTGGCCGTTTGGTTTCAAAATCCCCAGCACCGGATTATTGAAGGCCTGGAAAGACTTCTGGTTTGGCTATCTCAGCGGCCTCCTCCAGCTGGGTGGAGAAGACCCTGGTCAAAGTGTTGATTTGGACTGATGGCTTCAGGCAGGGAAGGCAGTCCTTGTGGACTTGGAAGATCAACTCATCCCTCCTGAAGTCACAGGTCACATCTTCCTTACCATAAGGGCAGGAAGAGTACACCAGGAAATTCCCCCCATGCCGGGTGAAGATCCTGTCGGTGTTTTGTCATCGTCGCTATCACTGTCAAAACAGTCCTTGGGGATTGGTCCTAACAGTTTGTTACCTAAATCTATGGAAAAATGTCGGTCATCAACCGCCATTCTAATAATGGTTCCTGCGCCCAGAGTGATACTCTTTAGTTCACTGTTATCCAACTCTATTGGAATGGTATAGTGTTCTATGCTGACTGGTGGTGTTGGGTTTACCCCCAACCCTTGCTGTTGGAAATGAGCATTGAGATGGACATAGGCGTCAGGATTTTCCAGTTTCTGTCCTCTTTAAATTTTTACTTCAAGGGAGAATTGTTGTGTCCATTCTGGGATGGTTACTTCCTCTCCAATCTGAATTTCAACTGCATATGGCAGCAGTTGAGCTGACCGAAATGCTTTCTCTGGGTCATGAACGTCCATGGGAATACTCGCTAATCGGGACCAAGCTTTGAAGTTTATTAGGTCCAAACTAATGGCAAAGCAATTGAGAATCTCACTGCCTAAAAGAAAAATCAGCAGGGACATCTCGCAGACCCAACAATTATGGACTATGCTCTTGTTGCCTATGGAAATTTTGAGCATACACCTGATAGGCAGGAGAGGCTTGGAATTGGGTGTTTCCAGGTCCAATTCCCATTTGTCTACCAGTTTAAATGTGGGAATGGCTGGATCTTTTGGGAGTTTGCGGAACATGTCCTCGCTGATGAAGCTCTTACTGTTGTTCACTCTCACTAGGGCGAGTACTTCCCCTCATTTAACTGAATAGGGATGAACAACTGCTCTCCAATTTTCTGAATATCAGCCAAGCTTTGAGCTGATTTCTCATTATTTTGGACTATAGTAATGGGATTTTCTGATTGTAAATTATTTGTATAGAATTTCAGAGTATTTCCTTCCAGTGTGGAATGCCACCTTTGACTGGAAGGAAGGTTGATTTTCAGAAATAGAGAGGACGCCCCATCACCAGCTTGTTGCCCTACTGCAATTACTGTCACGTCTGGGATTTGATTATTCTGGAAGTGAAATTCAATTTAGTCAGGTTTTTGTTCAACCATGTGGAATGTGCCATTTAAACTAACATGGTTGACACTATGGGCCTCATTACACGGTAGGCGGTGAACCACGGCGCAATTAGCGGCATGGTTCATGCTGGTAAAATACCGGCACCGCCTTGGTGGAAAGGGGAATTACCACCCCATTCCAAGGTTGGAGGGGCGGTAATTCCCCCTTCCAGCATTGCCCTTCCCCATTCCCATTTTTGTCCCATAGGGCATAATGGGAATGGTGAAGGCGCTAATTACGGCACCGCAAATTGCGGTACCGTAATTAGCTCCCTGGGTCCCTTTGCTGGTTGGTTTTTAACGCCTGCAAAAAGCACCAATGGGGTGACGTAACACTTAATACACAAAGAGTAATAGTGAGCAAAATAATTCAGCACAGAAATAATACTTTTGTGTGTGTGTTTAGATCAGGTAGCACTGTGGTTAGAGGTTCCCCCTGCACACCCCTCAACCCCCAATAGGCAATGTAAAGAGATAGGAGTAGGGAGCATGTATCCAGGAATGGCAGCATTATAACAGAGTATCAATCCCACTTCCCCCAGCAAACACAAGAGAAAAAGGGAATTGACTATCAAGCTGTCAGAATGGCTTTTAAAGTTATCTTGAGAATGGATTGGGCAAAAACACTAATATGGTCAAAATTGCTGAAAATGTTATAAATTCTTATGGGAGCCATTTAGGATAGTTGCACACAAACACATTTGCAATCTTAAAATTCAAGTTGGAAGCAATCAAATTGAGGGAGTTATGGATGTTTTAGTGGAGGTCATTTTTTCCCAAGAATGGAAAACAGGAATGCACTTTTAAAATGACAATTGGCTTTCTTACACTAAAGGATGACTATGAACAAAACGAATACCACACAGGAAAGCAGCCACTTGATCAGAATGACTGCCTGCAGAGGACTTGCCTTCTTCAGATGAGAAAAGATCAGTGCAGAGATAGTTTTAGCAATACTAGCACTAAGGAAGATAGAAGGGTTGGATAGAGAGTTCAGACAATTCAAAAATACTCCTAACAATACAGGTTCTGAATACAAGATAGGATGCCTTTAAGATAGGGATTGACTATGCAAGGTAAATATGCTAGTGACACAGTTATTTCCATAGATACTCACTAGATATGTTTTTAAACGGAATCTTCAGGATTCTGGTCCTTCAAGATTCTGGTAAGGGAATTAGATCTGGTTGTTGAACAGACAGCTGGGCACATTGGACCGGATCTGCAATCAGCAACGCGCTCTGGTCACAGCACGGCCCAGGATTGGACTGGATCTGCAATGCACTCTGGTCACAGCACGGCACAGGACTAGATTGGATCTGCCCTTCTTGGTTCTGATGATAATTATTTCAGCAGGCAAGCAGTACAGCGCAGCCCCGCAGTATTTCGATGCTTCCCCTTAGGTTTGTGGGGTTCTGGTTCTGGAATTTGAGGCCTAGCTGAAAATGGTTCAGCTATGCAATGGGTTTCTGCTTTTCCAAGTTTCTGGAGTCGGGAGCAATGAAGATGTAGAGTTCAGCAGCTATCCCTCAAAACCCCATAGCTGTGGGCTCTTGTCTCGGCTTTTCACAGAATTTTGCCCTTTTCATCAGGAACACAATGTCTAATTTATAAGCATATTTCTACATGTTTCTACAAGTGTGCATGTTTAACATGGGCACATGTGTATAAAGATTCATACTTCTAGCAGAAATACATTTTGTGTAAAATCACATTTCCTGCCGTTTCTTTCCAGAACATGTCACACGATTTTGACGCCTCTTGAAACGTACAGCCCAAATTTAGATTCACAAATTAGTTTCTTTTATATTTTTCCCAATTTTCACAGGCAACTTAACATTCTGGGCCTCATTACACGGATGGCGGTAAGAGTTTATCGGTACTGGTATTTTACCGGTACCGGTAAATCCTTACCACCTTACTACGAGGTACCTTTGCGGGTTGGGTAATTTAATGCCTGCTTTTCGCAGGCATTAAAAACCAACCCGCAAAGGGACCAGGGAGCTAATTACGGTACCGCAATTTGCGGTACCGTAATTAGTGCCTTCCCCATTCCCATAGAGCCCTATGGGGCAAAAATGGGACTGGGGAAGGGCAATGGTGGAAGGGGGAATTACCGCCCCGCCAACCTTGGAATAGGGTGGTAATTCCCCTTTCCACGAAGGCGGTGCCAGTATTTTACCGGCATGAACCATGGCGCTAATAGCGCCATGGTTCACCACCATCCGTGTAATGAGGCCCAAAATGTTCTTTGCTAATGTTCAGTCACAGATGGTTGTTTAGCTCCACCTCTTTTTTCTCCCTGCAGTCCAGAAGCAGTCTCCTCCCTGTTTGCTCTTGGCAGAGGCCATTTATGACTGTCCTCACACCTCGCATTTCCTTAGCAGCAGCTGTTTATTGTTCCCTTTTGCCTCTGTAGACCAGGTTCTTTCCAAACCCTATAATTATCGCTTTAGTGTGAGTTCCTGCTGGAAGGAAAGGCCTTCCTTCTGTGAGGAAACCTGATATTCCAGTTTGGTAGCTTTTTGCCAGGCTTTATTTAATTCTGTTGCATTTTCCCTTAGCTTAAAACAAACTTGTGATTTCAAAATAGCAGCTATAATACTTATTCAAGATTTTAAACCATGTGCTCAAAACAATTACAACATGGGTTACTCTCAGTAACAGGCCTCTTAGATTGCAAACATTTGATTTCAGTTTATATACATGTTTAAAGTTTAATCAGGCAGGCTCCTGACAGCTGGCATCCCTGCAGTCCTCTGCTGCACAGAGATGTTTGACATCCACAGACAGGCCACTTTTGTGTGGAAGTGCCTTTATACTTTCAGCTTTTCAGGACTTTGCAAGTTCACAATGATTTCTTAAACTAAGTGATTTGTAGCAGCCAGCAAGAATTTTGGATGTTTGACGGTGTTTTGTACTGGCATTCTGCAGTCTCAGCAACAAAGAAAAAGGGGTTTAAAGCAAGATTTTGGATTTTCATTTAGTAAAACACTGCCTTTTCCTTCTGTACTCCATTTTCAATTGTTGTGGAGCCCAGAGACATATAATAGGAGTGAGATCTCTGTTCCACCACTGACAACATACGTGGCAGATTGGGAAGCCATCTTTTTGTGCGTTGCAAAGCGCGATTTTCAGGGGTTTTGGCACGCACAAGGGTTTTGTGGCCATTTTGATGTTTCTGGCCCCATCATAACACAGTGCTGCAGCATAGCAGAGCAGAAGTGGGTTAAAACATCCCACGGCGCTATATAAATACATATCGAATCAAATCAATGACTGAATAGGTGTTTTGCTAAGGGTCTGAAAGGAAGTCATGCCAAGGAAGCATGCAAGGGGTTGCCCACATGAAGTTCTGCATGAGTAGCCATTCTCCAGCTGTGTCTTCTTCTTTCGGGAGAAGTGATGATAACTGCATTTGTAGTCAGGCTGCGGATTGGATGGCAAAAAGACGTTCCTCTGTTCCATCCTGAAAAGTGCTCTAAAGTTTTTTTGGGGGCCAGAAGGTTGGTTTCTGCAGATTTACAAATACTCTGTGCTCCTGAAATATTGTCACCACCATCAGGGCATTTTATACCCTATCGAAAGAGTGTTTGAAGCAATTATTAAGTCATCTCAATAACAACAATACTTCTACATTTCTCCCATGTAACACTCCTACCTAAGGTATATGCCAGCACTTTGGTCCCCACTCGGGGTGTTGAAGCCAGACCAAATAGTATTACCATATAATGGAAATGAGTTTATCCTGTGGGAGTCTTAGGAATTGCTGAGGTGCATGGTGAATTGCCCCATGAATATCTGCATTGTGTAGTTGCAAAGGGCCACCATTCTGAATGTTTGGTAGACTATACATTCAGTGCTTTGAAATTGAGACCTGGCCTATCTACATTTGATTTTATCACCAGAAAAATAGATGTGTATTTATTTGAAGAACAGGGATGCTAACTTGGATCAGAAATGTCTTACAGAAACACATTTACGGATGTCGGAGGCTTTTCAGGGAACGGTACCTGTACAGTAGCAAGAGGAGACACGTTGTGAGCCAGTTTATAAGGGTGTACAACAAGTGGAACGTATACGAGGGACAAAATAAAGCAAACAGAAACAAATATATATATAACAAAACAGGTGATTTACAAAGTGTAGGGGTTTTGAAATACAGTGCTTTGTTTTCATCTCATAGAAACCACTATTGTCTCTTACCATTCGTCATTTCTTTAAAGGTTTTATTCTGGATTCTTTTCTGCCATGTAAAATTGAGATCTCACACTCCCAAAATGCTTCCACCAGATTGGTAATGCACTAATAGCTAAACTTGTATTTATAAAGGCCTATTAATTAATCCATCAAGTCACACATCATTAAACACTATGCATGTAAAATAAAGATAGAGCATTATACAGTATTATACATCAAGTGTATAACTGGTCAGTGAACAATTAATCATTGGCATTAACGTTGAATGCCTAGCCCTAGTTCTAATAACAAGCCTGCAGATAATTTTCCTCAAGAAAAAGCATCAAACACCAAAATATGTCTAATTCCATAATGCACTTGTCAAGAGGGTATGTCAAATTACAACTTGAAGCTTACATTCACAGTGTCAACCAGTCCCTAAAATACTTGCAGCTTTGAAAATTAATTATATGTTCACAGTGTGATGAGCTAAATACTTATATCGCTATGAACTGTTCTGAATCAGTTTGGACCATCAAGGCTGAATAACGACATCACAAGAACCCACAAGTCAGAAATAAATCAGTAATCTTTAATTTTGAGACTCCCACAATCCCAGTTTACAGCTCTATGGCAGGCAGCTGCATGCGTGAAATCCCTGACATGCTGGTATCACCCTAACCTTGTACTTTCTAAAATGCTTCAAGGCAGAATCAACTTACATTGTTTGAGTGCAAACACACTGCCCTTTTGCATGAAAACATGCATCTTCCAGTTCTGAATACAGTACCAGAAACGCCAAAGAGGCAGATACAAATGGTCCCTTTTATTTTGAATAATTCTCAGAAACAAAATCAGCTTGGATTCTGAGCATACAAGTATGCCCATTTTGTTAATTTAAAATACATGTTTCTTCCAGTCCAGAATGCAGTCTGTTAGTAGGATTCTCCAGAATGGCTAATTTTCCTTACCTACTGAGTAGGTTTGCTGGATTTCTAGGATTTATTTTTTTCACCTGGTAAGAGTGTGAGCCTTTTTTCCCACTCTTATGTTTTTGCTGTGTGTGTTTAACATTTTTGTGTTCATAGACTGTGGAGCCTCACCTACTCTATAGGCATCATCATTTTACTCTGTGTTACACAGCACCTTCAGTACAGTGACACAGGGTTGTCTCTTTCAGACTTCCCACTTTAAACTCCATTTTCTGGGACTGACTACTGTCTCCCAGAAAATGTAAAGTTGCCATTGACTTTATTATTCTATTTAAATCCACAGATCCAGTACAAACTATCTTACACAGAGTTCTGGAAAGGGTTAATAGTTATTCCTTTTTGTCTGTTTCTCATGGAACATTATTTTGTTCCCTTTTCATTAAGATTTGGCTGGTGGCAGTGGTATCTACCCTATTTTTCCTACTGCGGTCTATTTAAATAGCCTTGGTACTGTTTTAGGCTATTTTAGAAGCATCCAATTTAAACCCGCTGGACCACAATTACTTTTATTTGGTTCCAGCTGGGTTTATTTGCCATTTCTTTTTGTAAAAGTCTTTCTCGTGTTTTACTCTGCGCGCCAAACCAGGTTTGGTTTCTTTGTTTGCCGTCCTTTGGTGGGCTTCTGCACAAAAGCCCTCCTTAGGCGCCTGAATGTCTGAGGCGGGCAGGATGTGAGGGAAGGGTTTGAGGCTCCCTGCACAGGGTTTCCGTGGAGACCCATGTTGCACACTGTGTGATTGGCTGTGGTGACTGTCCCGCCGGGACAGCCACCCTGATTTGTGATTGACAGCCTGGCTGTGTGAATGGGGAAAATCTGCATAAAAAGCAGGTCTCTGGGACTGAAATGGCAGAGACGCCACTGGATCAAGAAAACGGAAGAGAAGCTGACAGAAGAGGACCTCTACCACGACTGAACCTCCCGTTGAAGCCCTGCTGCAGGTCCGAATCTCCAAACTTCGATGACAGGAAAGATCTACAAGGAATCTTCTCCCCTTGAGCTGGTGGGATGAACCAGTTCACCAAACTACAAGCCAGGCCTCCCTCCTCTGGTCAAATTTGCTGTGCACAGCTACAGTGAACCGGATAGCCAGGAGGACCGGACCCTGCTTGGGTTTTAAGGAGCACACCTTTTATTTGTTACTTTGCTCTGCTGCTGGTTTCTCCCCTGGGCAGTGCAGGACCCACCAGTCTTCCTACTTCGTGTCAGTCTGACAGTTACTTCAGGAACTGTGAGCCTGCAGGACCTGCCAGGAATGTCCGCCTCAGCTACAGCCTTCTTCTCTATTTAAGGTACTGTTCAAATCCGGTCGTTCGTTCCGTCCGTCCACGGTAAAAGTGCTTGAAATCTTTTGCCAGTCTGAGGGCTTGTCCTTCTCTATTCTTTAAAGTAACTTTTCGTCCGACCAACTTCAAGCTGAACTCTTGGCAAAGACTTAACCGCAAATTACTCTGAACTGTGTGACCCTCTGCAAAGACTTTGGTCCATTGACTTTGGCCCAGGCCTCTTGATTTGATTTCCTCACTGTAGTTACTTTTTCTAGATTGCCCTGCTTACTTACTTGTTGGTGCTACTCAACGTTTGTCTAACTTTTGTCTTTCCCACCCTTTTATTTTACTAGAGTGCCATTTTGCTCATACTTCATTTTGAGCTTAACTTGTCCAGAATCTATTAGGTGTGGTGTAGTGTATTAAGATTGTAATTGTTCAACTGCTTGATAATAGTGAAATGTTTTACAACTGATGTGTAAATAAATGTATATTCTCTTACTCAGAAACCCTGAGTCAGTGTTTGTTTGAACCACAGTAATTGCTGTCCTTTGTGTAACTATTGATACTGCTCACTTTCCTCTTGAGATAAGTCTGGCTGCTCAGCCATCACTACCACTTTACTGTGTAGTACAGGCTTGTGCCAAAGGTGAATTTGTGTTGTCACGTGTAGTCTTAATTGTGTGTGGCGTTCCCAAAGGGTACCGCATATGATTCTGCGTAACACAGTCCAATGTGCCACAGAGACAGCTACAATTCAGAATCCCTGCAGTAACCTTTTTCCTCTCCTATGGTCATCTCTCTGTTTTCCTCATCTTTCATTTTTTTCTGTGTGTGGGCCCTATTGAATTGACTCTGGTTTTCTCTACATTTTCCGAAAGGATCTGAATATTCACCCAATCAGCATGGCTCTGTCTTTCCCATCCTACAACATTACTTACCATGTTGGATGGGTATTTGCTTCCGTGCACAATGGGCCAATGTTGCTTTCCCCTACAAAATGCTGTAATAAGCTAGGTTTCAGTAAGTCCATTGCTTCATATAACAATGATTTTTCCGCATTAATGAATAACAAGTGAACAATAAATAAAATAAAATAAATAAATAAGTTGCAACCTTGCCCTGGCCATGCCCACATAGAAGCAATATTGGGATTCTTTTCCAGCTCTCGCCTATTGCTACTGAGCTCGTTCATTTAATGTTTAATTATACTTTGTTGATCTTATTGTAGTGTAACCCTCCCACGTCTAAGCCATTCTCAATGTTCTGCGCTTTAGTAATGGGAACACTGATTTTTACAGTATTTTAGCAAATGCACCTTTTAAAACAGTTGGATCTGCCAGCATAGCACATCAATTGTCTGTGTATTAACTGTGTTAATTAGCAAAAATGTATTTCCTGTTATATTTCTTTTTTAATTTACACAGCAGAGTGTCCACATCACTAAAACCCTGCATTGCCATATAACACAACCCCCTTAAATCTTTCACTCATTTCACGGTACTCCTTTCACCTTTCACCTATTATCCTGAAAAAAGGTAACATTAACACATGGGGCAAGTGATTGAAACTAGATAGGAGTTTTATGCATTTAAGCAATGATTTTATTAAGCATCACTTGGAGTCGTGCAAGGGGCAGGTAGGGATGATGTGGGGGGTAGTGAAGGGGTAGCTTATTCTTTAGCAGGTAAGTGAAGTGTAAGCTGAAGAAATCTACAGTCTGGATGGCTTTGATTGTGAGATGGGTGCATTCAGGTTGATTCCTCTTTTGGCAGGTCTCCGGTCATGTTGCCCTTTTGTAGACTTTATTTTCTAAAAAACTGTGGAATTTGTGCTTTGATGACTACTGGGTTCTTGGAATACTATTGAATTGCACCAAATAGCCCTTATTTGTAGTACCCACTATTCTGACATTGAAGAATCCTACATTGGTAAGATGTTGGTGAGATGGCTTCTGACTGGGATGTGGCTAGCAAACCTGTAGTCATGACTTGGGTGAAGCCACGGTGCCTGGGATTTTGCGATGCTATTTTGTATGATGTTGAGAGTCCCAGCTTCGGGCCCTTGCCTGAAAGCACCATGTAAACTGTGCCCCGGCTAATGCTGACCATCGCCCACCACTTTCTTAATGAAGGATTGTGGCTTTGTATACTGCTTTAAAGGTTATACATTTCCTCTCCTCTCTAGTCTTTTACCTTCAAGTCGTGGCCCAAATGTTTGGTGCCGGTGAAGGGCAGTTGCAGAGTGGCTTTGGTGAGCTAGTGTGGAATGTCAGCGATGTCACAGCTGGAACCTCTGTGTCGAATGTTAAGGGGCAAACCAAGCCCTAAATTCCAAGGAAGTCAGTTGTGTCTTTGCATTGGAGGGGTTCGTCCTGTTGGAGGGCTTGCTAACCAGTAACTGAATAAACCGGGTTACTGCCACCTTTGTCGTGTGCTGGCATTACATTACAGAGCCTGTCTTTTTTGTGCTGTGTTGGACGTCTAATGCCTAATCAAATCCTGGCTTCTTACCGCAATCATATATAATGAGACTGAAGCTGTAGAACATGGAGTATCGAAGGTTATATCTTGTGAGGAATTCGACCAGTCGCATGGTAGGTGTGGGAATGCCTGGGTGTTTTTGACATTTTTAAATAAATGGATGATGGTAGAAATGCCTCAGGAAAATGTGTGGGGCTAATCCACACACAGGTCCCTATGCTCACACCACAATAAACACATATACCTGTGTTCTCTGGACTGCAGGCACAGTCCACCCCTGTCATATTTAGTTGGAATATGACAGGATAGCAGAGAACAATGCCACCCCAAGGATGGGGGGACTTCCCACTGCCATGGACAGCCCGATTAACAGACAAAGGCTCCATGGAACTGCCCTGCTCTTTTGTTAGTCCTTGCAGCTGGTGGCAGCGATTAACATATCAATAGAGGGTACATCAAACAGGCCCCCATGAGGTCTGGCTGCAGATGATAACAAAGGAGACAGAAAACCCAACAAACCTTTCATATGCAACTGTGTCAACCTGGAGCCAGCTCCCGCCTCTCACTATTAATGACACTGACATGTCTGAGTCTAGTGTTGCAGTAGACAACCCCCTCTAGGAGTCACCATTCATAAGATATAAGGATGTGGTTTGCAGAAGACAGAGATTCTGAAGCACCTTCAAGGGAGATCTACCACACAGTGAGTACCATTTACCAGACAGACTCTTTGATCACAGCAGACAAGAAGGTGGGTGCGGCCTAGTATCACAGGGGAGTCAGCCCAGAGCTCTTTCTGTTGAGATCAGGGTTTTACCATATTGGTTCTGGGACATGCCTTGTTCTAGTTTCACCCCTTTACCTCTTTACCTTTTCCTGTTGCAAAGCACTCTGGTTATGACATCACACATACGGAGAACATTGGTAGTAACCCCAGGATTGGTTCACTAAGGTAGGCTCAGCCTACACCAATCACTGTGGTCCACTTGGCTTTAAAAGAAGGCTGGATTCCATATTTAAGCAAATTACCTGAAGACTTCACTTGACGCATGAAGAAGAACTCATCCTCGGAACTTGGCTGAAGGTAGAGTCCCACTCTTCCCAGTGAAGCAAGCCCAGGAGCATCTAAAGATTGAAGCAAGATACCTCCCCTTAACTTCTCCCAGGGAGCAGAGGGAGAAAAGAACTCAGAAGGCCCTGCAGCAGCTTCAGAACCAGTACACGGCCAGCACACAGTGTGACATGCTAGGCTCTGCAGCATGCTCCCTGGACAGAGAGTGTCAGAAGGTTTTGAATCCGAAACCAAGGACAAGGCAGCTCCCTGCGACACACTCCCTACCTCTGGGACATCTGCCTTAAAGGACAACTCAAGCCCATTTTTAGAGGCTCAGAGAAGTGCAACGACAAGCATCTGCTGCTGTCCACCTTAAAGAGCATTCTCAAGCCAGTCGAGCTCCTCGGTCTGCAACCGCCTGCAATGCTGACAGCAGTCAAATCTCAAGCTTCCACTGTCCAGCAGCAGTTGCTTCATGAGCATTAGATATTTCAACCAGCACTTCAGAACCACTGATCAGACCCTGAGTCGCCCACGAAGGACAGCCTGCAGTCGTTTGCCAAGCTTTGCTTGTTGAACCGTCTTGCCGCATGATACCTGCCACTGACTCCCATCTCGAACTCCAACGCAGAAGCCTGAAAAGTGCCCCCTGAATGGTTATATGTGAACTTTCCGAACACAATTACAGATTGGTACATTTCATCATGGAAGAAATACTGAAAACTACCAGATGTCTTTTTAATTTGGGAGTGTCCCCCCAGAGCCCTCTGTTTTTTACCTTTATAAATCCATCCCAAACCCATCCCAACCTATTTTAACTCCTTTACCCGACTACCCTTTATTTATTTAATTCATGTTTTCAGTGTTTTTAAGTGGTATGGTCCACTCTGAAATGTAACACTCTGTAATGTTTTAGATATATTCACTGGATACCCCCTGAATCTGACTCAATGCTTTTGAGCACCAAGAACAACTTCATCAAGAGCATCAAGCAATACATTGTGATTCTGTCCCCCTGGTCCTTCCCAGAAGGCCCCTAGCGACATTTGAAGACCCTTTCTCAATTTTTGCTGAAGCAAAGAAGCCTTTAAAAGAACACCTTTGTGGCTATTAAACATACCGACTACCCTCCTGTCAGTATCCAGAGGGCATCACATTACCTTCTTAGAAACTGTCTGTTCTTTGCATTCTTTTACAGGGTGGGTTGTATTTAGTTGTCTTATTAAATTGTCTGTTGTGATAATAATAAAGTAGGTAATTTTATACAACCTTGACTGCACACTCCTTTTATCATTGAGTAATAATTGTATTTTCGCTGTGTTGCAAACAACCAATTATCCATGACCTTTACAGGCGGTAAGCCTGCTGTTCGTCCACGTTACCAAAATTGGACAAGAAGGTTTATAATTTTAATTGTATGCTTGTTTAGTGCAATCTATTCGGATCCATTCTGATGTATTAGAGATGTGGGGCTGATTGACGATTTAGAAACTGATATTCACCCCATAACTACTGGTAAACCGGAATTTGATTTGTCATACTTCTGACATGAATTTGGCTTGTAATTCCATATGCTGAGTATTTCTGAGCAATCTTTCAATTTTTGGGAAGATTCTGTTTCTGAAAGTCCTTAATCCGGCTTTGCATGCTGTGTAAACTGTCTTTTCAATTATTCCACACGTGACTGCTGAATAACTACTTTTGAAGTTGGATTCCACCTTACAGTCATCTCAGTCTGTGGGTATAGCATCTCTAAAAATGCACACCATTAGCTCGTGAGTCCTCATGGAGTCACATTCCACTACCTGCAGTAATTTCTCCCCAGATCTGTCTCTAAGACATATTAATTAGAAATAAATCAAGGGAATGATTGCCTCTTCACATCTTTATAGTTTTTTCCCAGACATGGGATGGATAGAGTGGACAGAACGGATGGCTGGACGGAGTAGGTGAAATGAAGTGGATAGAGTGACAGAGTGGATCAAATTTGATGACTTGAATGGAACTGGATGACATGGATGGAACTGGGTGATTGGAGGGAAATAGGTGGTAATGGATGGAACTGGATAAAATGAACGGAACGGATGGAGTGGATTGAATGACCTAATTGATGGAGTGAATAGAACGGAATGGATGACATGGATAGAACTGGACGATTGGAGGCAAATAGGTGGTATTGGATGGAACCGGATAAAATGAACGGAACGGATGGAGTGTATTGAATGACCTAATAGATGGAGTGAATAGAATCAGATAAATTGATGAAACTGGAGCAGATAGCACTGGACGGAAGAGACAGAACTGAGCAGGGTGGATGGAACTGGAGTAAGTGGATGGAACTGGACAGAGTGGATGGAGCGGGACAGAGCGGATGGAGCTGGGCAGAGCGGATGGAACTGGACAGAGCGGATGGATCTGGACAGAGCGGATGGATCTGGACAGAGCGGATGGAACTGGACAGAGCGGATGGAATTGGACAGAGTGGATGGAATTGTTGCTAAATATCTGTATCCCCTAAATACGCTATGTATCTGTATCCCTGTATATCTGTATTCCCATATGTACCTGTATCGACCCCTGTCACTATTTATCTGGATGTTCAACCTTCCAGTATGTCCCCACCGTCCTGTCCATGTGCTTTGTCTCAGGCGCTTCTACAGATAACCACCATATCACACCACTACACTTACTCTCTACTAAACATCATCATTCAACTAGAACACATCTATAACCCTGATAATTCGGCCTGTTTACTTACAAATTCGACCCCCTGAACACCTCATCATCCTAATAAAACACAGCTAGCTGAGCACATTCCAGCATAACTGTTCACAGAGGCATTCCTCAGGCCTAACACAGCCAGGACCCAGTCTGAGTGTCCACCCACCAGACTGCACACATCCAACTGATATCCTCAGCACCACACCTATCACAAGAAAGCAGCTTTCATCCAACAACTACACCAGCAGCACACATATCCGGTGCACCCATGCACCATATGACACTAGCTCTATCTACTGACTTGAACTACGGTTCCCGAGGGCATTTAACCTACCAGCGCTTTGAGGTCATACCAATGATATACAAGGCACTATATGAATGCCAAGTAACATAACATAACATGATTCTGATTGACATATGGAATGGTAATGAACATGAGTCAGGAACATGATGATGACTAAAGCAGTCCTCAGGTGAAGGCTCGTGTTGGGCTGGATACCCAAGCACATCAGGCAATGCTTGGCATGTATTCATTTCGTGCTGACTTCATGCCCAGGGTTCTCTTTGTTAGGCTCATCTGAAACAATTGGCTCAATAATAATAAAATCTGGCATTTCATCTTGTGACAGAACTATTGCATTGGGAGTCAGAATGGGCCCTTTATTTATTTTTTTATTTTGATCTAGCTGAAATAAATCAGCCTTTCAAAAATTAAGACATTTACAACATATTCAAAACATTCATAAAATAATCAGTATACTTAACAGAATAAAAAGATTGAGATGAAACAGTATTTATGATATAAAAAAGAAATACATTTTGTCAGGATAAAGGAAGAAAAACCTAAAAAAAATACAAAGACAATTCAATCCATTGGTTTATATAATGGCCTATTGACATTAGTGGCCCTCATGACTTAATTAGAGATCACATTCTAATAATTCCTCTTTATCACCAACATTTCAAATTTCAAATTCACTTAAACAATAATCCAATATACAGCATCAACTACATCAGGCTAATAGGCCAATAAACACATCACCACAATTGTTCCTCAACATCTCACCAAATCACATAAAGTTAGATACCTTCTTTAAAAGCAGCCTTTATACAGTGGCATCCATATCTCATGACTGTTGCAACAAATTCAGAGCCTGCATAAAAGTTACCATCGCTCCATTCAGTCTCGAATGGGCTCCGAATAGGACTTAATGCCTGGCTCCTTAGCACCCTCATCCACATGGTGCCTTTTCTATGTGTGAAGCAAAAGGTAATGGCTGGAGGTTTAGAATTCATCCTAATCGCCAAACCATTGTTCTTTAGCCTGGCAAGTCATTACAGCAAGGGGAAAGATCAAATGCAAAGTAGGATGTCTCCCCAGCCTGCTGGGACTAGAGACACAAACTACTACTCACTGATGAGGATCAAGGTCGAAATATGTCTGGGGATGCTTGTGATCTCGTGCAGAAGGGATGTGACCTAGCAGTCGGGCTGGACTGCCTCTTCTGTGGTATTTGCCTATGGGGTTCCCCTTCTGTAATGGCTTGGCAGACTGAAAAAAGATGCTCTGGATGGTTGCCCAGAGAGGGGCCTGTGGTTATGATTGATTTGAAACCATCCAGCCATTACCTTTTGATTTTGCCTTTCGATGTGTGCCTATTTTTCACCACGCTGATCGCCATGCTCGAGTGTTCTGCGCAAGGACTCAGACTTAGTACTGGGAAGCAGACACAGATTCTTAAAACAATGCTTGTGCTGAGTTCCGGAGTCATCAAACCACAGGGCAACATGCAATAAGGTCCAGGCTCAGAGCTTCACGATGGGGGAGACAGAGGAGCAGGCACTACCCACGTGGGCTCTGTCCTCCTCCTGTGCCAGATAGTTGAGACCTGGTGACACACTCTGAAGAGTAGCGCTGATGCGAGGCAACAGTGATGCACAGGACGAGTTAAACGGTTTAATGGGTATGCCCTTACATTTCTTCTTACCTCTTGAAATCGCGTAGTCCTGGTATTACTTTTCTCCGCAAGAGCCAAATAAAGCAGGAGGAACTGGGTGCCTATTCGTCCGTCAGAAGGAGGCAGGGTTTATAAATAAACAAAAGTCAATTGGGTTATAGTAATTATGTGAAAATTAGAAGCGCCACAATAATTCCTATAATATCATGGGGATGCTAATATGGAATGATTTGTCTAATAAAGGCAACTTTGGATTGGCTGTATCAGGGTGAGGACTCCCCCCTCAAAGATAAAGACTGTGATTGGAAAGGCGGAAGAGGAGGTAATGCTAAAATGTCTTTAGTGTTTAGGTTACTATTGAAGACATCATGCATGTGTCTTTGACAGTGTGTCAGTATGTCCGTGGCTCAGTGCGTTTGTTTTCGCATGTCTGTGTAACCACATATGTCATTGTTTGTTTGTGTCAAAGTGCAGATGTGCCGCTCTCTGTGCCTGTATGACTTCAGGTCTGTCTCTGTGTGTCAGTGGCTGTTTCAGCGTATCTGCGTGCGTTGGTGTGTGCTGGCGGTGTCATTCAATGTGTGCAGCTTATTCTGCGTGTATGTGTGCCAAGAAGTTGGCCCCCAAGACTCAGCTATTGAGCCCTTCCGCCTGTAAAACGGCCATTAAACAGAATTATGCACAAGGAATCTCCTCGTGAAGGATCTGGTCCACACAGGGACCCATTTCCGTGGGCAGTGGAAGTTAGTGAGGCTTAGGCTTAGACGCTTTACCCAGCTCACAGTACTGTTAACTGAGACAGATGAACATGTAAGCATATTTGTATCTTGCATTTATTTTCACTAGCATCATCTTTCATGGTTTATGTGGCCCTGGAGACAGACATGCATCCAGGGTCGGACTGGGCCCTAAAATTGACTCGGGCACCAAAGAAATAGTCGCCCACAGTTGCAAATGACTATTAATTCCTTTTGTGACACTGTTTGAATAGGACCAAAGGGTGAGTTCTTTGATAAAATGTGACGCAAATTATGCATTTTAAAGATAATTTATTTAGCAACACTGGTCAAAACTATTAGCCGCCTAGTGAAGTAAGTCATCAAACAGGCCCACATTGGCCAAAGAAGTGGGCCACTTAGCATTTTGCGTTTTTTGTTCGGCCCTGGGCCTACTGTCCTATAGAAAAATAGGGGTTGTAGGGGTGCACGCATATAGATCAAATTCAAAGTCATGTACAATTCAGTTCAATAGTTAATTATCAATTTTACGGTGCCAACCTATTAGACCTGTGCTACCAGGTCTCTCATAAATGGAAAAACAAAAATTGGTATCTCAGAAAAACACTGAGACACAAATAGGTGCACTCTATGCAATGAATATTGCTCAAAAAATTCCTAAACTCATTACTCATAAACTAATTTCACACTCATAACTCAAAAATTCCAAATAAAACTTTTATGTTATTTAGCAAGTCAATAGCAATTCATAACCTAGTATATCAATTCATTTAATCATTGCATGTTCATATAATCACAAGCGTTTCGGGCAAGGTGCCCTTCTTCAGTGCATTTCACTAAACCGGCGTTACACGCCCGTTAGTTTCCGTCGAGTATACTTCGCCATTTCTTCTAGCAAGATGGCACCCGGGAACACCCCTGTCAACAAGTCTAGTCTTTCTGTACGTTCGAAGTATACTCGAAGGAAACTAACGGGCGTGTAACACCGGTTTAGTGAAATGCAGTAAAGAATGGGTGGTTTACAGGTTGAGGAAGCGACTACGAGTCGGTGCCATTGAGCTAAACGGCAACTCAGCACCTGGAGGGGACAGCGCGAATGCAGCTAGCGTAATCAATAAACGGACGGAGTGGCAGCACGGCCTCGTGACATGGAAAAGAGAACCCAGTGGGTGAACAGAATCGAGTAGAAGGTATATTTTACTCTTGGGTTTAAGTCAGATAAGACTGACACAGAATGCCTATTAATTCAACTTTTAACCCCTAACTGAATAGCGATACTCGCTTTCCTTTACTTTTGAATACTTATAGGCAACCTACAGTGAGTGAAATCGTCTCTATGAGATTCACAATCACAGATGCCCGCATCTAAAGAGGAACCAATTTAACAAAGCGTGAAGCATCGACTCCAGTCATTTGAAGGTATGCTGCCTCATAGTTAGTGCTTAGGAACATAGTTAGCTTAAAATATATATTGACATGGAAAAGTGATATATATATCTTATTTTCAGCTTGTGGGATGTATTTACCCATGCATCCGAGCCATACCTCAAAACTGTGCAGTACTGACATGGAAAACATCATGATGGCCGGAGCTTCCCAGAAAATGCACAGGGAAATGCATGAAGAATAGGCTGCCACTCATTTTTGCCGATGTTATGGGCACAGAAGGAAACTGCCTAAAACCACCATTGGACTACCCGCACAGTAGTCTGAAAGCATTGGGAATGGCAATGCTGATTGCCAAATGCAACTTAGAATTGTGGGGAATTCATTTGTTAAATCCCAAAAATGGGTGCAGTACCAGTACTCACCACTATCCAAAAGCCGGCATTTTAAAACAACACCAGATTTTACTTTTTTGTGTAAAAATGAATGAACCCAAAGCAGGCCAAAGAAAGACTTACTGAGAGGTGTATACAATGTAAAGTGATATTCTGAAGTGACTTGAAGGTTTATAACAAGACTGGCTGAGCTGTGGATTGCAGCCGTTTAAGTTGCACTGGATTTAAAGACACTAAAATCGAAAATGTTTAGATTAAATGAGTGACCTATGTTTGGTGTCACATGCCTTTGTAACTGTTTAAATGTCATAGTTTTAAACTTAGAATCAGCCTTCTAGCTGCATATGTGAAAATGTTTAGTTTTATTTGAATGCAGAAACTGGGGAACAGAAATGACAGCTTAAAGAGATTCCAATTTGCCTGGCAACTACCCCCATCAGGAGTGAAACTTGAGTCACAGCTGTGTTCCCAGGCCTAGCTGCCCTTTTGCTGCTCACACTAAGGATATGCCATCTATCTGATAATTGAATTACCCGTGCTCTGCAGGAGAGTGAACAATGCAACTCCCTTCACCCAGGCAGAGGGTTTATTGAGAGGATCATAAATGGCTTCCTCTTGAACAATGAGCCTCTCCTGACTCAGACAAAGGTTTTATTACAGCAGTCGTAAAATGTAGCTTCCTCTTGGCAGAAGCTGGGAGGAGCACTGCCTGTGAGAGCAAGCTGGCTTGGCAGAACTGGAAAACCCAGTATTTCTACCTTGTGCTGAGAGGAAACCACACCCCTTTGGAGCCAGAACATAACTTTAAAAAGATGGATCATTCATAGAGCGGACATGTGAAAATTTTATAAATGATACCATAATTCTTGTGATTTTTCTGCCCACATTTTAAGAGGTTTTTCGACCCGGTGGCGTGTTCAGGGGGGTTTTAGCGGAAAAGTGGATATTACTCTAAATGTATGCATGTTAAAAATCTGAAACTTCATCAGTTAATGTCCATACTCCCTGCACACATGTATGTAAAGTTGGGTCAATGTCAGAAAGTGAAAAATCAGTTAAAAAGTCAATTATGTGCCATTTCTGAATGCAAGCTCTTAGAAACAGCAGATTTGGACAGAGACATGGCTAAATGCAGCCACACCATGTATATGTAATTTCAAGCAACTGTGTAACTGTGAAATATGTCTTTTATTATCAAATATAGAATGTGTGCAATCTGACAGAGGAGTGTCCTATCTGCAAGCCATGAAATGACATCCCTCTGACTCACAGTTCATTCCCCAATCAAATGATAAATGGAAGTTTGACCAATTAGAAGCTGAGAGAGAGGTAGGGTCAGTGATGCTAGAACACACCCACATTCTAAACACATAAAAGCAGACAGACAGGACAGATGGGGACCTTCAAATCCATCTGCCGCTGGAAGCTCTGCCGGAAAAATCCATACTTTACCTCCATCAAACCTCCAGAGAGCCAAACTAGAGACTTCAATCTATCCAGAACTAGAGACCCAGACCAGAGAACCAGAGAGAGCTGACCCAGATCACTGTGAAGTGCAGAGACCAGAGGCGAGTTTAAAACCTGACCAGATCCATGGCGAGGCCCATTTCACTCAAGAATATAGTGTGAGTACCTAGAAAACTGTGCAGAACCAATCTCCTAGTTAAAATAATATAATTCAATCTATTTAATCTAAGTAGAACTGCCTCCTAACTGTCACCTGTCATTTGTAAAGCTGTCACGTGTCATTTCCTAGTTGCAAGCTGCACTTGTCTTTTTGAACTTTAAAATTTCAAATCTGAAAAACGACCTTCACAAAATCGCTCATATCTCCGCAACCGTTTGTGCTAGAGACTTGCAATAACTTTCATCTGAAAGGTTAGAATCGTGGCTTTCCTACGAACCTAGAACCGCATTCCTACCCCTTATAGTTTTACCGCAATCGCGGAACACGCATTCGCGAATTTTACCGCGATTTGCAAATTTCTTCACGTGTAAAAAGACAGCAGTTTTGCTTTTCCTTGCCAAAAACTTAGTTTACCTGCTAGTTACTACTAAAGCATTGTTAAGGTGATCCTGAATTCATAGAGAGTAGCTATCACTCACCCTGAACCTCTGAAAGGGAATTAAAAGCATTTTAGCATATTTTTTAATTCATTGCCAGCACATATCAAAGCAATTTGGGCCTGTGTTTTTAAACTTCTGTTGTCTAAGCTTGCTGGGGTGAACTGAATCACATTTGATTGCATTTCTGAGAACTGTGTGTTTTCCTTCCATTTCCTTGCCTTGCATCAAGGGGGGGAGGGGATTGCCAGAGAAAAGTGATTACATTGTTTGGTTGAAATCATATTGAGTATTTTCTGTACTGCATTCATTGAATATTGCATCCACCTGAGCTTACATAAAGCATTCTGTACCACCTTCTTCTTTTGTTCCTATTCACCTGTGTGCTATCTTATCCATTTCATCTCAACTCATTAGTGATTATAAGAAGTGTGTTAGTGCCAGATTCTTCGTTGTTGATCTTTATCATATCAGATTAAGTGTGCTATTCAATTATTAATTTATTATAAAGTGTGATATATATATATTTTAAATTATCAAATAAACCTTTTAAACTTGCAAAACAGAACTACTTCTTGGCTCAGTGGGGTCAGGGGGATTCCAAGAGAGGGGTGTTATATAGGGGTAGTCATCCAGAACGCATGAACTGGACATAAAGATATATCAATAAGGGTTTTCATTCAGTATTCTAGACTAGGCGTTAACTTAGCTGTAGTGCTGAATTGAATCCTCTTACAAATTGGGGGCTCGGGCCGGACGTTTGGGTTAGAATACCACTTGTGCAGCTTAATACAGTGTGCTAACTGACGGGATACATACATCCAGTCGGATCACCACGCTGCCTTACGCTGTGAAGCATTCCTCAAAAGGGACACTCCAAGAAAAGTTCTGTTCTGCAAAAATAAAATACTAACTTCTGTAAGTCAGGACAGAGACCAATCTCTAGAATGACGACCTTAGTAAACATGAAAATAGCCAGAGAGCACTTCTTACATAAGTTATTTGTGAGAGGTGAGTGGACTCACCAGGACCAAACAGTCTGGTTGCAGGCCATCACGCAACAGGTCACTGAAACAGGGTCAGACTTATGGAGAGATCAGGGTCCATTACATGTGGCCCTGAGTGAACTATATATGGCCCCTAAGGCCAAAGATGAACACGACAAGATTGTTAGGATAGCGGCATACCTGTACCTATATATGGGAGACATGCAGGATAGATGTGCTGAAAGCCAAAATCTGGCAAATAGGCAACAGATGGCGTTAGAGAAGGTCCAATCTGACCTGGTCTCTTCTGAGCAGAGGCTGCAGAGGAGCCAGGAGTCAGAAGATGATAGTAGGCAGCACATCATTAAAATAAAGAAGGATATGGATGTGCTGCAACAGGAAAAGGTAGAACAGGATACCAGATTTCTGGCCTTGCAGAAGGAATACCAAGAAGGTTTGGACTCCCTACTGCAAAACCAGAAAAAGCTGGAGCAACAACTGGACTTCAACAGGGTATGTGCTGAGCAGGTAGTCACCCTGCAAGGCCACCTAGATAGAGTGAAGGCAGAGAGCAACAAACTAATTCTGAAAGACCTGGATACCCAGGCAGAGTTTGATCAGGAGCGCCAGAATGCTGGTGCCTTCCAAAGGCAGAGGGACGACCTGGCGGCACAAATGCAGGCTCTTAGTCAGGAAAGAGACGCCATAGGCCAGGAAGTCTGCCATTTAAAAAGGAAAATGGAAGAAAATCACCTGTCCCTCCAGGGGCTGGGTGACCTCCAAAAAGAAAATCAGAACTTGTTAGAGCACACCAGGAGGGTGGAAGAGGCTTTGGCAAGAAAGGAGCAGGCCAATAGGGACATTGCCCAGGAGGTAACCCTCCTGCAGCAAAGACTGGCCCAGTACTCCAGGACCAATCAGGAAGCACAGAGAGAGAATGAGGCTCTCTGCCAACACAATGATAGGCTCCAGCAACAGGTAGCGATGCAGGAGAAACTGATAGAGTCGAGTAAGGCCTTAACAGAGGAACTGAAAGCACAAATGCAGGCTCTTGCATTGCAACAGGGAGCAGGGGCGGATAGAGATGAGGTCCGCTGGGAAAGAGAGATTCCTGACCATAACCGCAGGAGCCCTACCACCAGGGGCCTTCATCTCCCCCAGTCCCTGGACTCTACCACCCCCATGTCCCCTGGCGCACATGAGCACAGGGCCACAGGGATGGCAGATTACTATCCAGCTAAGAGTATGGGGCTCATAGGCCAGTACCACTCAGGAATGGAGGGGTGGGCATCCGGGTATGGGCACCCAAGTACAGTACAGTTCAATGGGGAACCCCAGGAGAGTAGGCCCATTAAGGGCATCCTGAAAACCTCTGCCCAGTTAGGTCAGTGGAGGGGGTACCCATCAAATCCTGGCAGCAAGGAGGAATCTGAAGACTCCTCTGAACTGCGCAGGACACAGGAGACCAGGTCCCCACATTCTGCCAGCCATTCCCAGGCTCGCAGAATCCGGGAAAACCTGGAAGAACAGACTGGAACCTCTGGGAGCAGTGCCTCTGAGTCCGAGGAAGAATGGACAAGGGTTACCCGAACCAAAAAGGCCAATAAGGCAAAAAGGGCCTTGCTTAAGGACCCCTTAAAGCAGATTAAGGCGATCAGGAGCGTCATCACGCCTTACCATAAGAACGCTAAGTATTCTGTTTGGGAGCACTTAGAGTTGTTTGAACAAATGATGGAGACTTTCCATTTGAAGGACAGCCAAAGCTGTATTCAATATGTAAAGTGGACCTTCTCCCCGGAATACTCCAGTTTCTTTGCGGGGCTGGAGGACCAAAATCATTTAAGATGGTCCACCTATAAGGCGGCCATCTTGAAACATTTTTCTGTTCACAGAAATCCTCAAGAGGCTCGCAAGGCAGCCTACAATTTGCAATGTGGGGAGGATCAGGCCCCACAAGAATTTGTGCAGGAGTTAAAGCGTGCTTTTGCACAGACCACAAGAAGGGTGCGCACAGATAGTAGAGAGTTCATAAATACATTTTTCCATGCCTTGCCCAAATACATCATGACCCAGCTCGTGAGGGATTTTCACGAGAAAAGATCCTTAGATTGGGTCATTGAACAGGCTACCCGGATCTATGAGGTGCAGAAACCGGTAGATAGCAAAAGTAATGCCCAGAAAAACCCCAAAGCCAACAGCACCCCTGCTGCTGCCAAGGTGGCAGAGGTAAAGGTCACCCCCGTTTTGGATTTGGAGATGGGGGGCCTAAAAACCTACCTGCACCTAATAATGCTAGGCCCAGAAGGTCCTCGGGCCAGTCACAGACAGGGAGCCAGGGAGGCAGCCCCACAAATGGGGTCCCTCGCTCTCCTGATTATGTAAGTCCCCGTTACAAGGGAAATCGACCCATCCTGGGTTATGTGTGGACTCCTCCAGCCCAAGGGGGGGGATCCAGCCAAGCACCTAACCCAGGGAACTTCCCTCCAAACTTCCCACAGGAGGGCAGAAATTTACCAAACCCTGGGCAGAACTTTTTCCCCAGATATCCTCCCGACTTTCAGCCCCAAAACCATCCATCCTTCTTTCCCCAATTCCCTGAGCCCAGACCACTGAATCCGGGAGAGGGGAGGCCAAGGGTTGAGGGGTACCCAAATCTTCCCAACCCGGGGTATTACCAGAGGAGGGACAGCTACCCTTCCCGGGATCAGCCCAGGGGAGAAAACAGGGCCCCGTATCAGCCTGAGCGGGTTTCCCAGTTAGAGCGCCAGGTTCAAAACATGGCGCGGGATCTGGGTCACATACCTAGGGCTCAGCAGAACCCTCAGATGGGCGTGCCGGCGCAGAACGCACCCAACTCTGGACCTGGTGCTCCAGAACAATGACGGGGGCAGCACCCCGATAACTCACCGGTTCCCAGGGAGGAGGCACAAAGGGAAGGGGGGTGTAAAGCCTTGGAGGAAGCTTCCTTCCTCACTTGTAAACAGCCCCTGGAAACCCAGGAACCGGAAAAAAAATCTCTTGCCCCTGAAAGTCTGCCTCCTAAGGAGCAGAGGGGGGGTAGGAGAAACAAAAGACCCAAACAGACTCAGTTTGAGGAGGAGGTACAGATCTTCCAATTTGAGGGAGAGGGATCCTCAGAGGATCCTGGGAAAAGGATCTTCTCCTTCAGAGAGGGGGGAACTCCTCCCAAAGAAAAATGGGTCCCTAGGGATGCAAATCCAGACTGGGGAGATGTGGAGACTGAGCTACCGCCGCCCACCATCTCATCCCAGAACCAACAGCAAGAAAATCCCCTGGTTCAAACCCATCCTGAGGACTGCCTCCAAAAAGGGGGGGGGCGGCCCAGAACCGGAACCAGGGGAACCCACAATGGCTCTGATCTCCAGTTGCCAACTGTTTCTTTCAGATTCCCAAGGCTCTCCACAAGATTCTGCCCAAATCTCTTCGCTAGCGATGTCCAAAACCAGAAAATTAGCCCACCAGTTGTCCAAAAATGTACACTATCTGTGCCCCCTTGAGGAGAAGGAGGGAAGATATTATGCCCCGGTACAAGTACAGGGGCAGGGTACAATCTCGGCACTGGTGGACACTGGATCTCAAGCTACCCTTCTGTCCAGAAGGGCCTTTGACGAACTGAATGCAGGAAGGGGAGAGGATTACCAAATTCCTCTCACCTCTCTTCCGGGACAACTACAGAACTTTGACGGGAAGGAAATTCCCGTTGAGGGGACTGCAGACTTGGACATTAAGATCGGGCGACACAAGTTGAAACACCCGGTCATAGTTGTGACCCCAGAGGGCACCCCTTGTTTACTAGGGAATGACCTCCTGAGAAGGTTGTCACCCCTAATAGATTGCGTAAACAAGGTCCTCTGGACCCAGACTAGCCGACCCATAAAATTAAAACAGAGTGTCAACCATGTTAGTTTAAACGGCACCTGCCACATGGTTGAACAAAAATCTGACCAAGTAGAATTTCACTTCCAGAACCACCAAATTCCAGACGTGACAGTCATAGCAGTAGGACAACAGACTGGTGATGGGGGGTCCTCTCTATTTCTGAAAATCAACCTTCCTTCCAGTCTAAAGTGGTATTCCACGCTGGAAGGAAACACTTTGAAATTCTATACCAATCCACAATCTGAAACTCCCACTCCTATAGTCCAGAAAGATGTGAAATCAGCTCAAAGCCTGGCTGATATTCAGCAAATTGGAGAGCAGTTGTTCATCCCTGTTCAGTTAAATGATGGGAAGGACTCTGTTCTCGCTCGAGTGTGTGTGAACAACGGTAAGAGCTTCATCAGCGAAGCCATGTTTCGCCAACTCCCAAAAGATCCAGCCATTCCCACCTTCAAACTGATAGACAAATGGGAAATGGACCTGGAAGCACCCAATTCAAAACATCTCCTGCCAAGCAGGTGTATGCTCAAAATCTCCATTGGCAACAAGAGCATAGTCCATAATTGTTGGGTCGTGCGAGACGTCACTGCCGCCTTTTACTTAGGCAGTGACATTCTCAATCGCTTTGCCATTAGTTTGGACCTAATAAACTTCAAAGCTTGGTCCCGATTAGCGGATAATCCCATGAGCTTTGATGATCCAGAAAAAGCATTTAAGGCAGCCCAGGTATATGAGGGCTGCCTTTCCCACCTGAAGCCTCCGGTCCAAATCAGCACTCTGACCAGGGACTTCTCCACCCAGCTGGAGGAGGCCGCGGAAATAGCCAAACCAGAAGTCTTTCCAGGCTTCAGGCAGATGGTGGAAGAGAGAATCAACCTAGCCGATGCCTGTGTGACTCTGGAACAAAAGCAAAAGTTGAAACAAGTTTTCTTGGATTTCCAAGATCTCTTTGCGGTAGACTCATATGACTGTGGTCGCACTGACATCCACACAACAACAATCCCCACGGACCCTGGCATGACTCCTGTGTTTGTGAAGCAATATCGTTTGCCTCTCGCATCCATGGAGTCCCTTACTGAAATAATTAAGAACCTTGAGTCCCGGGGAATAATCCGTCCAGTCCACAGCACCTTCAATAATCCGGTGCTGGGAATATTGAAGCCGAACGGCCAGTGGAGACTCTGCGCCGACCTCAGGGAGCTCAACAAACGGGTCCATACTTCCCGATGGCCTCTGCCCTACATTGACCAAGGGCTGGCCCAGATCCAGGGGTCACAGGTATTCACTGCAACAGACCTGACCAATGGATACTGGACTGTGCCTGTCAGCAGGGAGGACCAATACAAACTGGCTTTTACCTTTGGGGGCCAGCAGTACACCTGGACCCGGACTCCCTTCGGATACCTCAACTCCGGCAATGAATTCAACATTTTTCTACACAAGGCCATGCCCGACTTGGGTGCAAGGGGTAACCTGGCTTATGTAGATGATGTCCTCATCAAAAGCTCAACTGTTGAGGAACACATAGCGGAGATCCGTTATGTTCTGACACAGTTGAGGGCCGCCGGAGCAAAACTTTCCTTTCAGAAAGCACAGTGGTGTAGAACCCGTGTTAATTTCTTGGGGCATGAGATTACTCCTGAGGGCCTCTGTCCCCAGGAAAAGAAAGTGGAAGCACTTCAGAAACTGAAAGACCCCACAACTCTGCGGGAACTAAGAAGCCTCCTTGGACTGACTAATTACAGCAGAAAGTTCATTGAGGGCTACGCAGAGATCACCAGACCCCTGATTCATCTCCTAAAGGGGGGGTCAAGTGGGAATGGGGTCCAGAACAATCCGAGGCAGTAAGACAACTCAAGAGAAGCCTCTCACAAGCGCCTTGCCTAGCTTACCCTGTCAGAAACAAGGAGTTCTTCCTGGAGACAGGGTTCTCTAATACGTGCTTGACGGCCGTATTATATCAAAAGCATGACAAGGTCAATAAAGTAATCTCCTATGCGAGCAAAACTTTATCCTCTGTGGAGGAAAAATTCAACGATTGTGAGAAGGCACTCCTGGCAACGGTGTGGGCATTGAAGAATTACCGCCCGTTTATCCAGGGGGAACACATTATAGTGGAGACTCCACACCAGCCTCTGCAATATCTCCAAAGTGACAGAATCCGGGCCGGAAATGTGAGTAATTCCCGAATTACTTCCTGGATTCTGTCAATGCAAGGCTTTCCTGTGGAGGTCAGATATGGCCAAAACAAGAAGAGTCCCCTCGCGCAAGGTCTGGCGGACTTGCATGATTGTGCCAGAGAAAACTGTCTCGAGGACGAAAGTCTAAAAATAAAGGACAACATGGAGGCATAACTTAATTCCCCCCACAAAGTCTTTGAAGAAGACACGTGTGAGGGAATGCCCACTGTCTATGTGGATGGATGCTCTTACCATGTTGACAACAACGGGGAGAAAGAACTGGTGGCCGGCGTAGGGAATGCATGGGTGAATGAGTCCCCAGAACCCTCCGCTGGATACAAAATTGGTCCCCGAAGTAGTCAGGTGGCAGAATTGATGGCTGTGCATCAGGCCATCCTCGCTGCTGTCCAGTATCAACTCCACGAACTGGTCATAATCACAGATTCGGATTATGTACGGAACGGGTTCGTGGAGCACCTGGTTAATTGGAAAACCAGAGGCATGTTATGTGCTAACAACAAACCCTTGAAACATGGGAAGTTGATCCAAAACATTGATGATCTGGTCACCTCGAATGAGATGACCATCTATTGGAAAAAGATCAAGGGTCATTCCAAAATAGAGGGACCAGACAAAACTGGAAATGACTTAGCTGATCAGCTGGCCAAAACCGGGGCCATCCAAGGGGATCTAATTGAGATTGAGTCCCTGTTGGGGGAAGTCCAGGTCACTGCCATCACTAGGTCCCAGACAAATGCTCACAACGACCTTTCAATTGTACAATGGAGTAAGGAGACCCCTGATGCTGATTTGATTACCGCTCAGAAGGGGGATCCAATTATTGGTAAATTTTACCAGCACCTTGAGGACCCTGAGAACTTTCCCCTGACGGATACCGATTACATTGGGAAAGAGGACCTAAGAGTGTTGATGAAATGTCCAAAAATGTTCCGAATCCAAGACGGTTTGTTGGTAAGGAAATCCAAAGCTGGCCACGATCAGTGGGTGGTTCCTACCTCATTCCGCAGCCTGATGTTAGGTCACGCCCATGATGCGGCCACTGCCGGTCACAGGGGGTTTCACACAACATTGGAAATCTTAAGAGAGGTTGCATACTGGCCACACATGGGGCAGGACCTCGACCAATACTTGAAGGGGTGTCTTGTGTGTGCACAGTTTCAGCCATCATCCCTCACGCACCGTGCGCCTCTCCAAAAGAGGGGGATGACACTGCCATGGTCAGATTTACAAATCGACTTTGTAGGCCCTGTGATTCGCTCGGCTAGGGGGAATAAGTACATGTTGACTGTGACATGCTTGTTTACCAAGTGGGTGGAATGTCTCCCAGCCCCAAACTGCAAGGCAGAAACTGCAGCTGCCTTGATGATTAACCACATCTTTTCCTGTTTTGGTCTACCTCAAAGGATTGAGTCAGACAGAGGTAGCCACTTCACCAGTGAAGTAATGACAAAGATGTGGGAGATACTGGGGGTCAAAAGGAAGTTGCATATTGCTTATCGGCCAGCTTCTTCTGGGGAAGTAGAGAGATATAACCGAACCATTGTGAGCATATTAAAGAAGTTTGTGGCAGATTCTGGGCCAAGTTGGGATATCCGATTACCTCTGGTCCTAATGGCTATCAGATCTACCCCTTCATCTGCAACCAAAATGTCACCATTTGAGTTGATGACTGGGCGCAAGATGGTGCTTCCTCAGCATTTGCTCTATAGGACCCAAGAGCAGACACTGATAAATGCCTCCACTACTCATGAGTATGTAGAGAATTTAAGGAAACACCTCCAACATGCTTTTGCTTATGCTCAGCGGAATCTAGAAAGATCAGCTGATAGCATGAAGACCCACTATGACCTGAAAACTTCCAGGAAGGAATATCAGGTGGGGGACCGGGTCTATCTATACAACTTCCAAAGGAACCAGGCCAAGCAGCGCAAATTTTTGCCTACATGGAAAGGACCCTATGAGATCATTGACAAGATCTCCCCTGTGGCCTACAAAATCCACATCCCCAAAGGTCCTTTGGCAGCGGGGGAAGACAAGTGGGTCCACATAAACCAGTTGAAATGTTGCCATCCCAGGCACGCTCTGCAACAACTGGAGGAATCCTCTGGAATCCTAGCGGGTACTGTCTCAGATTAATTCTGTTCCAATCATAAAACATACCACATCTAGTCTCTAAAATATTGTGATTTGCATGAAACTGTCTCTTAGTTATACTGTTTTTTTTTCAAAATAAGAATGTAATGTTTCGTTATGATGAAATGCATATGCTGCCCCACTATCTCAACAGTGGTGGAAAAACGTCTATGAGTAGGTATTGCCGCTCTTCCTTTGTCGTCCTAGGAGAAAGAAAACCTGGAGACGGGCCAAGGAGGGCGATCCGGAGACCAGGAACGAAGATCCAATGGGCCCAGTGGACCGCCCAATATTCCCATCAGGACCGGCGAGGAGAACTGATCGATCAGTACCGGATGGAGAAGAAGATGCTGAACTGTGCCATCTATTGGAAGAAGATGAGGAAACATCCCAGGTCTTGCGAGTCCCATTCGTGAAATAGAATGGCCATCGCAAGAGGGGGGCTTGTGGGATGTATTTACCCATGCATCCGAGCCATACCTCAAAACTGTGCAGTACTGACATGGAAAACATCATGATGGCCAGAGCTTCCCAGAAAATGCACAGGGAAATGCATGAAGAATAGGCTGCCACTCATTTTTGCCGATGTTATGGGCACAGAAGGAAACTGCCTAAAACCACCATTGGACTACCCGCACAGTAGTCTGAAAGCATTGGGAATGGCAATGCTGATTGCCAAATGCAACTTAGAATTGTGGGGAATTCATTTGTTAAATCCCAAAAATGGGTGCAGTACCAGTACTCACCACTATCCAAAAGCCGGCATTTTAAAACAACACCAGATTTTACTTTTTTGTGTAAAAATGAATGAACCCAAAGCAGGCCAAAGAAAGACTTACTGAGAGGTGGATACAATGTAAAGTGATATTCTGAAGTGACTTGAAGGTTTATAACAAGACTGGCTGAGCTGTGGATTGCAGCCGTTTAAGTTGCACTGGATTTAAAGACACTAAAATCGAAAATGTTTAGATTAAATGAGTGACCTATGTTTGGTGTCACATGCCTTTGTAACTGTTTAAATGTCATAGTTTTAAACTTAGAATCAGCCTTCTAGCTGCATATGTGAAAATGTTTAGTTTTATTTGAATGCAGAAACTGGGGAACAGAAATGACAGCTTAAAGAGATTCCAATTTGCCTGGCAACTACCCCCATCAGGAGTGAAACTTGAGTCACAGCTGTGTTCCCAGGCCTAGCTGCCCTTTTGCTGCTCACACTAAGGATATGCCATCTATCTGATAATTGAATTACCTGTGCTCTGCAGGAGAGTGAACAATGCAACTCCCTTCACCCAGGCAGAGGGTTTATTGAGAGGATCATAAATGGCTTCCTCTTGAACAATGAGCCTCTCCTGACTCAGGCAAAGGTTTTATTACAGCAGTCGTAAAATGTAGCTTCCTCTTGGCAGAAGCTGGGAGGAGCACTGCCTGTGAGAGCAAGCTGGCTTGGCAGAACTGGAAAAACCAGTATTTCTACCTTGTGCTGAGAGGAAACCACACCCCTTTGGAGCCAGAACATAACTTTAAAAAGATGGATCATTCATAGAGCGGAAATGTGAAAATTTTATAAATGATACCATAATTCTTGTGATTTTTCTGCCCACATTTTAAGAGGTTTTTCGACCCGGTGGCGTGTTCAGGGGGGTTTTAGCGGAAAAGTGGATATTACTCTAAATGTATGCATGTTAAAAATCTGAAACTTCATCAGTTAATGTCCATACTCCCTGCACACATGTATGTAAAGTTGGGTCAATGTCAGAAAGTGAAAAATCAGTTAAAAAGTCAATTATGTGCCATTTCTGAATGCAAGCTCTTAGAAACAGCAGATTTGGACAGAGACATGGCTAAATGCAGCCACACCATGTATATGTAATTTCAAGCAACTGTGTAACTGTGAAATATGTCTTTTATTATCAAATATAGAATGTGTGCAATCTGACAGAGGAGTGTCCTATCTGCAAGCCATGAAATGACATCCCTCTGACTCACAGTTCATTCCCCAATCAAATGATAAATGGAAGTTTGACCAATTAGAAGCTGAGAGAGAGGTAGGGTCAGTGATGCTAGAACACACCCACATTCTAAACACATAAAAGCAGACAGACAGGACAGATGGGGACCTTCAAATCCATCTGCCGCTGGAAGCTCTGCCGGAAAAATCCATACTTTACCTCCATCAAACCTCCAGAGAGCCAAACTAGAGACTTCAATCTATCCAGAACTAGAGACCCAGACCAGAGAACCAGAGAGAGCTGACCCAGATCACTGTGAAGTGCAGAGACCAGAGGCGAGTTTAAAACCTGACCAGATCCATGGCGAGGCCCATTTCACTCAAGAATATAGTGTGAGTACCTAGAAAACTGTGCAGAACCAATCTCCTAGTTAAAATAATATAATTCAATCTATTTAATCTAAGTAGAACTGCCTCCTAACTGTCACCTGTCATTTGTAAAGCTGTCACGTGTCATTTCCTAGTTGCAAGCTGCACTTGTCTTTTTGAACTTTAAAATTTCAAATCTGAAAAACGACCTTCACAAAATCGCTCATATCTCCGCAACCGTTTGTGCTAGAGACTTGCAATAACTTTCATCTGAAAGGTTAGAATCGTGGCTTTCCTACGAACCTAGAACCGCATTCCTACCCCTTATAGTTTTACCGCAATCGCGGAACACGCATTCGCGAATTTTACCACGATTTGCAAATTTCTTCACGTGTAAAAAGACAGCAGTTTTGCTTTTCCTTGCCAAAAACCTCGTTTACCTGCTAGTTACTACTAAAGCATTGTTAAGGTGATCCTGAATTCATAGAGAGTAGCTATCACTCACCCTGAACCTCTGAAAGGGAATTAAAAGCATTTTAGCATATTTTTTAATTCATTGCCAGCACATATCAAAGCAATTTGGGCCTGTGTTTTTAAACTTCTGTTGTCTAAGCTTGCTGGGGTGAACTGAATCACATTTGATTGCATTTCTGAGAACTGTGTGTTTTCCTTCCATTTCCTTGCCTTGCATCAAGGGGGGGAGGGGATTGCCAGAGAAAAGTGATTACATTGTTTGGTTGAAATCATATTGAGTATTTTCTGTACTGCATTCATTGAATATTGCATCCACCTGAGCTTACATAAAGCATTCTGTACCACCTTCTTCTTTTGTTCCTATTCACCTGTGTGCTATCTTATCCATTTCATCTCAACTCATTAGTGATTATAAGAAGTGTGTTAGTGCCAGATTCTTCGTTGTTGATCTTTATCATATCAGATTAAGTGTGCTATTCAATTATTAATTCATTATAAAGTGTGATATATATATATTTTAAATTATCAAATAAACCTTTTAAACTTGCAAAACAGAACTACTTCTTGGCTCAGTGGGGTCAGGGGGATTCCAAGAGAGGGGTGTTATATAGGGGTAGTCATCCAGAACGCATGAACTGGACATAAAGATATATCAATAAGGGTTTTCATTCAGTATTCTAGACTAGGCGTTAACTTAGCTGTAGTGCTGAATTGAATCCTCTTACAAGTTGGAAGGATATACAACCAAGAGAGAAGGGCTGCCCAGGGAACAACAGAAACTCCCCAGGAATATATTCACCTGAGGGCATTACATCGACTCATAGGTGAGTCTATGATGGATTGATGATGGCATCCATGCCGATAACTATAGCAGGCTAACGTATCACAGTAGTTCTGTTTATTGTGCGGGACACCGCGACATCAAGCGAAATGTCCCGCCTCAGAATTACTGATAGATAGAGGCTTAGCTTACCTAAAATATGATTTAAGTATGGGGTCTTAACTAGAGCACTTTTGATTTGATTTCAGTGAAGTGAGCTGAAACTTGCCAGATATCGATTGTACCTAAACAGCTGATGGGTCTGTGAGACACAGGTTAGTGTATTGAACTTTGAGTAGGATTCTGTTTAGTTTACTAATTAAGGAATTTATTGAAAACAATAATACTATATCTGTTTAAAAAATAGATTTTGACTTTTTGAATTATTTATTTTTAGGAAATTGAACACGATATTATACCTGAAGAAGGGCACCTTGCCCGAAACGCGTAGTATTAACAGACTGAGTGGAGGTGGCCAAATTTAACATCAGCACTGGACCCCTGGTCAAAATATTGTATCATGAACGCTGAGTTTAGCTAATGAATAGAAATTCAGTGGATTTTGATTTTGTGAACGTATGCAGTGAACTGCTATTTGTGAATCATGTGAATTTCATTGTTGTTTTGTGAATTCATTATTTGAAACAAGATTGTAATTATATGAACATGTAATGATTAAATGAATTGATATACTATGTTATGAATTGCTATTGACTTGCTAAATAACATAAAAGTTTTATTTGGAATGTTTGAGTTATGAGTGTGAAATTAGTTTATGAGTAATGAGTTTAGGATTTTTTTTAGCAATATTCATTGCATAGAGTGCACCTATTTGTGTCTCAGTGTTTTTCTGAGACACCAATTTTTTTTTTCCTATAGTCCAGTACGAGCCTGCTTGTCTCAGCTCCTCGCCACTGCGCTCCGGTTTCCCAGGACGCAGGGTGTCTCCAGCCAGAGAAGTGCAGTGTTTTAGAAACAAATTTGGATCAAGTTATCTGCTGCTAGAAAACTGTTTCTCCCGTAGTGTTAAAAATATCATAACATCTCTCTGGGTATGAAGCCTGTGTTTAGCCTTTACACGAGCATCTTATCTCACATCCAGTGGCCACATACTATGACTATCACCGTTGGAGTCAAGGATACTCATAAACATTGCACAGGCATGCCAGTTCCATCTCCTCCTTGCACCCGCCTCATTAAGGATAATTGGTGGGTGCATACGAAATATTAGTACCCGGCGAGAGTCAAGCAGAATGCAACACGCATTCTGATTGGCTCTCGCCGGGTCGTTATACGGCCGAGAATCCCTCGATTCTCGGTTGGGATTCCATCCTCCTTGTCCACGGCGGGGGATGTGGCAGCCCCTCAGCCAATGAGGAGGCTCGAAACAGGGACATTCTCGATCCGAGCCTCCCCATGGCTGAGAGGCTGCCTTTGCCCCCCCGCTGGGGACTCAGGTAAGGTTTTTTTTTGTTTTCGCTCCTCTTTCCTCCCTCTTCCCTGCCCTCCCCACCCCATTTACCTTTTTCCTCCTTTGTCCCCAGTGGGGGATGATGGCAGCCTCCAGCCGTGTGGAGGCTCGGAGTGGGACCATCCCCGCTCCACGCCTCCACACGGCTGGAGGATTCCATTGTCCCCCGCCAGAGATGCAGGTAGGTTTTTTTTTTTCCTTTTCCCTTCTGCCCTCCCAACCCCACTTACCTTCTCCTCGTTTTTTTTCGGGACCGGACGATCTGGAAACACTTTTGTTCCCAGCACGTCCGCTCCCGATGTCCGCCATGGAAAGGGAAAATGGACTCCGTTTTCCCTTTCCCGGCAGCCATTTTTTTGGTCGTTTTTTTTTGTTGTCTCAAAATGCTGCAGCGTTTCAAGACAGCAAAAAATGCTTTTAGTGCCCCGGTCACACAGACCTTGCGGGCCGGGGTACTAAAATCAATATGACCCTCGCGGCGGGGGCATTTCCGACTCAAGTAATGCCCCAGGGCATTACCTGAGTCGGTAATGCCCACGCCGCGAGGGTCATATTGCTTAATAATGATACGCAGCAGGGAAAGGATCGTCTGCTTCCCAGGAAAGCTGTTACTTGGAGCAGATCGAGGAACATGGCAGTCCGGCTGGTCCGAATGACAAAATCCTATCAATACTAGGGTGTCTTATTTCAAGTTCCAGGTGCAGAACACTGCAGTCAGATTTCATCAAAAGCACCTGCCTTTACGATGGGTTATTATTTTCTCAGACAGATCGGCAGGGGTATCCCAGCTGGCCGTGGTTATGGGCATCTTTGCGGCTGGTAGGACTATGCAACATGTTTGAGAGATGCGAGTTGCAGCCCTTTAAATAAGTAACCTATCAGCCACTTTTTCTGGAGCGTGCATGATAGTTACAAGCCCTGTTAGAGGTTTAATATAGATCATATCCTTTGTAGTTAGGAAGACATATCTATTAACTTTAATCATGCTTTCTTCTCTTGGATGTGGCCTGGCAATGTGTGCAAGTGACACACTTTTTTGTAAATGTGAGAAGGCTTTGCAGGGCATGTCTCCATCTGGGCCTTAGGTCTCTGGTCGTTTTCCAAATCCTTTGAAGTTCTGAACAATTTGGCAGGTTGTGAATGTTCCAGGTATTATTCCCATGCCACGTCGACCAAGTTGTAAGATGTTGTGGAGCGTCCTTTCGGGGTGTATCTAAGAGGAGTGATAATCATTCTTTCATGAATTGGGTGAAAGCTCAGATTGGACTCCGGTGCAAGAATTGTAAAACCTCTCAAAGGTGAAAGAAGCTTTTTTCCAGACATTCCTCTCACAGATCAGCTGTGAGACTGTTGCTTGATCACGGCCCCAGGTCTCAGTCTCCAGGCCTACAGCCTTGACTTGGTAGCTTTCATGCATCCGGGCAGAGAAGACACTTCTGTGATCTGGTGCAGACCTTATTATGGCATATTAGCTGCATTTACATTTGCTATTGCAGACTGTGGTTGTGATTTTCAGGCAAGCTTGTTTTGATGCTTAAACTCAGGCATTGATATTCCTAAGCATCCTGCAGAAGCATGCTGCCTGGCTTTGCAGATGATTTTCACAGACTTGCTTTAAAAAACAGAATAGATTTTCAAATAAAAATAAAATAAACCTAAAGGATGCTTGGGTTATCCCTCTCCTAAAAAAACCCACCTTAGACCCGGAGGTTCCAACCCATTATAGGCCTATCACAACAGTCCCATTTCTGCTAAAGATCCTAGATAGAGCAGCCTATCTTCAGATACAGAACTATCTGGAATCAAACAACCTTCTAGGCACGAGACAATCCGGCTTTAGACCGAAGCACGGTACGGAGACAGCCCTCCTCGATCTCAAGACCCAAATTGAGGATCTCAAAGACAAAGGTAAACTAGCCCTGTTACTACTATTAGACTTATCTGCTGCCTTTGATCTGGTTAATCACCAAATCCTCTGTCACCACCTGAAAACTGCAGCTCACTTCTCCGACATGGCCACAAACTGGATTCAATCCTTCCTGGATAACAGACAGATGAGGGTATTTTCGCCCACCTCCGCGGCTGACCCTGCACCAGTCCCTTGCAGAGTCCCCCAAGGATCGTGTGTATCCCCGACCCTTTACAATGTATTTACTAAACCCTTATTTGATGTGCTCGACTATCTGGGTGTCACCTACACAAATTATGCGGATGACACCTAGATACTCATCCCCATCACGGGCGATTACACATTAGACTGAAAAGCCTTGAACAACGTTTACCATATCATTCAAACATGGATGGCCCAACATGAGCTCTGTCTCAATGACGACAAGACAGAGCTCCTCATCCTAGGTACTCAGCAAAGACTAAACAAGCTGAACCCTATGTTCAGCTCCTTTAACATCGATGGAAATATAATAAAAGTCTCCAAAGACACAAAAACGCTTGGAATTTACCTCGACTCCACCCTCTCCCTTCACAGACAAACTAATGCAGTTGCGGCCGCCGCCGCCTATACCTGCAAGCTGATCACAGCATGTCGCCCTTTCCTCTCCTCGCACAACTGTACTACCCTTGCTAGGACCCTGGTCATGTCCAAACTAGACTATTGCAATGCATTGTACCAGGGCACTAATCAGGGTAACCTAGACAAGCTCCAAATCATACAAAATAACACCATCAGGGCAGCCCTCAATATCCCCAGATCCGCACACATTTCGGATACCAGGAATAACCTTCATTGGTTGTCAGTCACCCAAAGGATCTCACTAAAATCGCTTGCCCTTACCTACAAATGCATGAACAACCTGGCCCCCACTTATCTCTCCTCACGTTTCACGTTGTACACTCCAGTTCGCTCACTTAGATCTACCCTCAACCAGAGCCTACGGATACCTAGATACAAGCTCCAAACAGCTGGTGGTTCTAGCTTCCCAGTCCTGGCAGCCAAACTGTGCAATGCTGTCCCCTTGACTATCAGAAACCTCCCCTCCCTCAACCTTTTCAAACATAGAGCCAAACGTTGGCTTGCCTCTTCCAATGCCTAAGCTACATTCTGAAAACGTGTTGCAATAACCTATGTAGGGATGTACTACTTGACAAACCATGTATCGTTGTACTACCTACCTATGTCTATTTCTATGCCATATTTATTGTTTGATATATTATCACTGTATGCAACTTATGTAACCATTGCCTTAAGAAATGCGCCCGGTAGCCTCCGGGCCTGGTCTGCGCTATACAAATAAAATAAATACAAATACAAATACATCTCAGATTCATTGTTGATACAGAAATTCAGAGCCAGTGACCAATTAGCAACAAGCAGTCCAATCAGCCAGACCTCCAAGGTAAAAACGTAAAGACGTCATTGAAATCCCAAGCTATTGGAATGCAAAAGCACTATGTCAGTTTCAGAAGAGTTGTCCAATTTCCTGGTCATCTTTTTCAGATGCCGCCTTGGACCCTCCAAAAGCTGCCCAGAAATATGCAGCATGCCTCAACACAAGACAAAGAGAATTCAAACTACCCCCATCCTCAAAGACTTGCACTAGGTACCCCTTCAAGCACGCATCATGTTCAATACCGCATGCATCACCTAAAAAGCAGTCACAACCAAAATATCACTCTGCTTGTCTGAAAAACTCACCATCTCCAGAGGCCAGTGCACCTGTGGGGTGCATTTATAGGCCCTAAACAGAAATCCCTTTCACCTGGAAAACCGCATTTAAACACTGCCATCAAAAACAGCCGTGCTTGGCTTTCCCTGAAACATGAGAGGCAAGCAGTTGAACATTGTAACCCAAAAACAGACCTGCATGCTTTTATTCATCTAAATGAAAAGAAGTTATGCACCACATTCAAAAGCGGCTCTGGGCTGCTTTTATTGCACTTGAATGACAAGAAGTTATAGACTGCATTAAAAAAAAAACAGCCTTGTTTTACTTTGAATCCACATGAGGGGCAAGAATTTCGACACCACAACTAGACATGACTTTTGCTTTCCATTTCACTTGAACAGCAGCCCTTGAAACAATGAAAATGAAAAACAGCTTGGCTTTTTATTTTGTTCATGTCAAATCAGAGAACCGTGTGGAAGGGGGCCTACCCTTCATTGTCAATGGACCAACTGCAAATGCAAACGTGCTAAAAAAGGAGAAATTAAAGACTCCAGTGACATACAAGACAAGATTTCAAACAACAGACGAAAATTAAAACGGCTTACATAAGTGTGAAAAAGAAAAATGACTTTAAAAGGCCACAGTGAAAAGATAGCACTGCTCGCACAGAAATGTGAGGGAAATATGCCTGGGGGGGGGGGGGTTGACTAAAGCAATGTACATTATGTTTCCACCCACAAGACTTCAGTCACCTTTGAAGAGGCACAGCATACTGAAAAAAACAGTTTGGGCTGAGGCAGGAAACGTCTCAATTAAAAGCCCCACTTCCCACTGGAAGTCACACCTGCCATTGAACCATCCCACAGTCAAATGTGATGTTAATGAGGGGGTCATAATTCCCTGCTCTGCCAGACTTGAAGGCAGGGGCTCAGGGATTTCAAAGAAAGCAAGTGTGGCTAAAGCTTGACTGGGAGGTGTGAGCTAATTCCTGCACCCACTACCAAGAATAAACTGACAACTTCAAAGGGGGTCATAAAGATCTCTGGTCACTGGCTGTGAGGGATGAAGCACCCCTCCCACAGAGGGGGACAGATCCTCCCAATTGACATTAAAGGACTGATTTCATTTTTAGGCATTTCTTTTTATGCTATGTTTTTATGTAATTTCCAGGCAGTTTTAAAAGATAAAGTACATTTATGTAGGACTTTGGAGACTGAAATGGCCAGTTAGAATAGTTTTCTGGCTGATCTAAAAATTGGGACAAATATAAGAATTGGTGGAAGGATGGAATATTAATTTATAAACATGCTTGATCAATTGCAGATGTATTACTGTTATAGATTTTGTGAAAAAGGATATAAATGTGCCACCAGGCCATGCTACATCATACAGAGTTGGTGATTGGCTTACCTAATTCCCTACGACTAATTAAAACCACTTATCATATGCATATAGCAGGTGCTAATAGAATTATGAAATTATGAGACATAAGCGGTTTTTGTCAAAAAGTGGCCAAGAGAACAAAGAATAGTCATTAATGTAAACAGACAGATGGTGCTCACTTCCCTTGAACCAGTTATGCCAGGGGGTGGAGAGAGGAATGGTAAACTGTCCTATCCGAGTGGTAGGGGTACTTATAGAGTACTCCTCCTAGAGTGTAGAGTGAGTGATGTCATTTGTGCTATATAAGGGGGACTGTTCTAAGACAGAGGGGAGACACAAAAATCCAGGGAGAAAGGAGAAGGAGGACGGAGAGAAGGTGGCTGTACCTTACCATATTTGAGAGTGCAGTGACCTGACCCCTTGCCCGGCTGTCCAGAGTGTCCTGAGATCCAGCTGGCTTTCCAGAATCCCAAACCAAGGCTTACTGTGTAAGTAGAAAATAACCCTAGCCCTAAGTTGTATAAGCCCTTCCTTTTGTAGCATTGCACCCAATAATTCCACCATTGAAAACCCCACATTGCAAGTATAATTCAGTCACCTTCCCAAAGACAAATCTGCGTTTAGCCTGTGTATGTTAGAATATTCCCTTTGGTAAGTCTTTCAGTGCCTGTGTAAATCCTGAGCATATTTTTAAGTAAATGAATTAATTCCCCCATTGCATTTCACGGTATGGTTGAAATGTGAAATTAACCACCTTGTCCCTGCTGTCTTATTATTATTATAGTCATTAAAGTGTTGCCTCAACATATTTATCTCTGTGTAACTGAAAACCGAATTTGTCTGTGTATTATGTGCATTACCCATGAAAGTCCCAGTTGGATCTGGCCTATTAAAACCCCAAACCATGTTCCATTGAGAGCAATCCTCTTTGCCTACAAGTCTATCTGTAATGTGCCTCTGTCCTTATCATTAAAAAACAATTTTACTATTCTGAGCGAAAACCCTTCCCTGAGCTGCCAGTCATTGTAAATCCAGTGTACAGCAAAGTTCCATTTGCCATTGTATGTTTCCCTTTTGTATTTGCTTTCTCCCAAAACTGATTTTCTTACTTTATTTCTACTTTTCCCTGGTGTGCTGATTAGTATTATCTAAGCTCCCCTATCTCCTCAAGTGTAAGGGACACAGATTTCCTTTCATTCTGTCCCTTAGCAGTTGTGAGTAATAATCAAAATCCCATTCTGCCATTTTGCTCCAAAAATGGGTTTTCACTTTCTTTGCTGACTTCCCATCTTGGGTTGGTGGGCTTTACCCCAAATTCGGTTTTCTCTCTCAATTCCTAAACCTTGCCACTGCCTTCCATTCAAAGGAATCAAGCTAGCTGATGTATGGGGATGAGTATTGCAGGGGTGAGTGCTAAACCGTTGGTGTTATCTCTTTATAAAATAGTTATTTTTCTGTGTTGCCATTAAAGATTTTGTGAATTATAACAGGATATCTTAACCTAATTGTTTTGTAGATATTAGTGCATTTGTGCTACCACAACATTGGTGGCTGTGAAATTGTTTGATTTTCCTTTTGCATTAAATAATAAATTAATAAATAGCTTATTGATACACACCAGCCTGATTCCTGGTCCATTATGACACGGGGTGCTTGTGGAGGTTGGGTGTGAGATGGGCTGGAAGCCTACTCAAAGAAAAAGCACCAGTGGTTTATTAAAAATAAAAAAAAGTGCTTTATTGTACGCCACATTCATTGTCGGGGAAGGAGTCCCTGATTGGAGTGTGCCATGTAAAAAAAAGGTTACACACCTCCAAAAGACACAACATCATCAGGCTGGAAATAGTGAACAGCAAGAGTAAAGAAACAGCAAACCAGCCTTTCCCTGTAATGAACCCTGTCTCTAGAAAAAGTTACCAAGACAGATAACACTAGTCCCATTCCTTCCACACTTTAGCATGGGAATGACAACCATACTCTTCCGAGAACATCTCTCCAATCGCTTATCAATCAATCAGCCCTACTTCTCGTCTACCCAGCTCCCCTACCTATCCCCTGTGATCCCCGTGCACCATACTTTTGATCCCTTGGGTATTTTTCCCATATACTGTATTTCATTGCTCGCAGCCATGTTTGCACTTTATAAGCTCCAAACACAAATGTTACCAGGAGATGTCATGGCAGACAAAGTCGAGTCCTGCCACTCACATCTTGCGGACAGGTCCCATTACACTACCCCACACTGCCACAGTCATTCTCTCTCTGTGTCTCTCTCACGCTCTCTCTCCCCTTCTTACTTTCTATTTTTTCTTTCTTTCTCTCTCTTCCCCTCCTACCCTCTCTCCCTCCCTCTCGCTTTCTCTCGCTCACTTTCTCTCTCTCCCTCTGTACCTTTTTCTTTGTTGCTCGCTCTCTCTCGCTCTCTCTCGCTCTCTCTCTCTCTTTCTTTGTCTCTCTCTCTCTCTCTCTCTCTCTCTCTCTCTCTCTCAGATACATTGTACTGAATTTGCAACAAAAAAACCACACATTTGCGAGTTGGCAGATGAGGGAAAAGGGTCAGTATGGAAACTCCAATCATTATCATAATTTACTTGCTAATGGTTATGGGCGGCAGCCATATTTAGTATTCTTTCACAAATATGGCTGGCTCAATTTCATGGGATGCAGGCACACATGTCACCTTCCTAGGTATGTGGGTTGGCTGATTGAGAGATATCTCAGACCTCACCTAACGTGCTGTGCCAACTAGCCTGCTGGAACTTTTTTCCCATTTTCCCATATGGGCATCCGGGCAAGCAACCATGAGGGGATGCCTCTGGCAAATGTTCGGCAGGTGTCTGGGGCATGGGCCAGTATCTCTCCTCGTTTCTCCCAAAGGTCTACCTTGCTATCTCCCAGAAGCCAAGACTCTTCCCACATAGGGCCCACACCCATAGGCTAAAAAGAAATGTCCCTTGCCCCTGCAACCCTGCTGGGGGTTCTTCACAATTAAAAATGTGCCAGAACAGATAGAAGGTGGAGCGTGGATTCCTAGCTGGGCCCCACAAAGCTGGATGAACCATAACATGGCCTAAAGAGGGTGTGGTAGTTGTGGGACGGTGAAGAGAAGAAAGCTGGCAGTGAACAACATGATGTCTGGGTGCGAGTGATCGAATGAACAGTCTATAACAAAGCAATCTCGTGTTTAAAGTAGCCACTTTAAGCAAGGATCTCTACCCAAGTTCCTTACAAAGCTGTGAAATAGCTACATGGTGAAATCAATGCAGAATCAGGAAGGTGGCGGTTCACTGAATAGCAGCTATTTACACTACAAAAGAAAGGAATGGGGAGTGAGGCTGCCTACCAGGAGTAACAGGGTTTTGCTCTAGTATTTACAGCGTGATTATGCTGCATGATGATGAAAGTGAAGATATTTGTGTTTGCATAGTTTTAAAGCTGTCAAAAGCTGTTAAAATCCATATATTTCCTCCACGAGTGTTCCCTTTTTTTGGTCATTTTCTACCTTCTTGTTGGGTGCAGTCCCTCCGCTGCCTAAAGCCTGCCCTTCTAGTATGCAGTTTAGGCAATGCATGGGCATGGTGCTCCTGTCCAAAGTCTGGCCCCATGTGGTGCAATATGTGTGGGCCTAAACATGAATGGTTCAGGGCATGCAATTTAGGGGCCCAGCTCTGCTGTCTATGGCCTGACTGTGTACAATGAAGGGCAGCCAGTTTATGGGGTAAGTCTTTTGATACGTGCATTTTCTATGCATAGTGCAGTATGTGATGCAAGGTGATGTAAGGGAAGTTGTATAGTGCCATGCTGCCACTTTTGGTGGCCTCACTGCACATGTCTCTAGAAGAGTGGAGCTTAGATACTGTGGTGTTGATGGCTGCAGGTTGGAAGCATTTGTATTTGTATTTATTTATTTGTATTGCGCACCTTGCCCGAGGGCTTACGCCGCATGTTTGTGGAAGTTACAGGTTACAGCAGATATAAAACAAAATACAGTTACAGGTTATAGTTACATCAAGGTCAAGGTTACAAGTTACAGCAGAAATGTAAAAAGCAATATACAGTTACAAGTTACAGGTTATATTTACATAAAAGGAATATACAGTTACAAGTTACAGGTTATATTACATCAATGTCGATAGGGAAGCGCGCCTATGCAAATTATGCACATATAAATACAGATGTATAGTGAGTCAAGAGAGGGCGGTCAGCAGCGCAAAACAGCCTTAGCAACTGACAGATGACGGGGTGGCGGCTTAGGCATCATGTTCAAGTAACCATAGTTTGGTTTTGGCTTTAAATGAGTGGCAATGTGGAATGTTCCTTACGACATTGGGCAGGGAGTTCCACAGCTTGGCAGCCAGGACAGGGAAACTCGACCCTCCAGTAGAACGGAGCTTGAAGCTGGGGATATCCAGTGTGTATGCCTGGGCGGATCTCAATGGTCTAGTGGCTGTGTGTTGCGTGACGCGTGATGCTAGGTAGGCAGGAGCTACATTATTCTGTGCCTTGTGGGTAAGTACAAGTGCTTTGAGTGATATGCGGTGAGAGATAGGTAACCACTGAAGGTTATTTCCGGTATTGGAGATGTTATTCCATCTATGTATGTTGAGTGCTGCCCTTATGGTGTTGTTTTGCGTGATCTGGAGTTTGTCAAGGTTTCTTTTGCTGGTCCCTAAGTATAGGACTTTGCAGTAGTCGATTTTCGACAGGATAAGGGTTCTAGCGAGTATCAGACAGTTGCCCATCGTCAAGAAGGGCTGACAGGTTGTAATCAGTTGCATGTGTAAAATGATGCAGAGACAACTGCATTCGTTTGTCGATTGAGGGACAGGGTGGAGTGTAGGTATATTCCTAGAGTTTTAGTGACATTGGCGACTTTAATGTCATTCCCGTCAATAGAGAAGGACTTATAATTGGGGTCAAGTTTAGTGAGTTTAGTTTGTGAGCCAAGGTGATTAACTCAGTCTTTTCGTCATTAAGGCAAAGCCCATGATTAGCCATCCAGGCCTGGATGACGGTGTAGACTGTATTAAGAGATTTGGAATCGGTTACGTAATCACCAGTGATAGGGATGAGTATCTGGGTGTCATCCGCATAATTAGTGTAGGAGACACCCAGATAGTCAAGGATATCAAAGAGTGGTTTCGTGAACACCTTGTATAGTGTGGGAGATACACAAGATCCTTGAGGGACGCCACACAGGACCTGGGCTGGATCAGCTGCAGCTAGAGGGGAGAAAACCCTCATGGTTCTGTTGGCAAGGAATGAGCTGATCCAGGATGTTGCTGCGTCAGAAAAGTGGGCGGCAGTTTTGAGATGCTGACAGAGGATTTGATGGTCGACCAAATCAAAGGCTGCTGAGAGATTAAGGAGGAACAGGAGCGCCAATTTGCCCTTGTCTTCCAGGTCCTCGATTTGGGTTTTAGATCTAATAACGCTGTCTCTGTGCCATGCCTGGGGTGGAAGCCAGATTGTCTAAGCCCTAGTAGATTGTTGAGTTCGAGATACTCCTGGATTTGGAGGTAGACGGCGCGATTGAGGATTTTGAACAAATATGGCACTGTAGTTATGGGCCTATAATTGGCGGGATTGCTAGGGTCAAGATTGGGTTTTTTAATTAGAGGTATAACCCAGGCATCCTTGAGGTTGTCAGGCACAGTGCCTGATTCAAAGGATGCATTTATGAAAGAGGTAATAAATGGGGTGATATCAGGTGCGGCCTCCTTTATGATGACTGCAGGGCAGGCATTACCTTGGCAGTTGGAAGGCTTGAGCTTGGTTATGATGTTTTCTACTTCCTTGATAGTAAGGGGTGAGAAGCTGAATGGTTTGAAGTCGTGTTTGGGAGAATGGATTTTATAGCTTGGGGTGACTCTGGTTGAGTCTGAGAGGTAGCTTTGTTTTGCGTTAATTTTGGCTTGGAGCATGGTACTTTTGTGCAGCAGAGCTTTTTGAATATTTGAGCACCATTCAGTGTCCGGAGTGCATGTGTTAAGAGGAGCAACAGGAGACTCAAGTTCCTTGAGTATCTTAAATAGTTCCTTGGTGTTGGATTGGGCTTGGGTGATTCTTTTATTGTATACTTTCTTTTTTGCATTAAAGATGGCTTCTTTGTAGGTAAGTGAGACTGACGTAAGGTTATTTTTGCTTACTAGAGAAGGCGCACTTTTCCAGAGAGCGTCGGCTTTTCTTTTTTCTTTGTGCATGTCTTGTAATTGCGGCGTGAACCATGAGATCAGGTGGGGCCGCGGTTATCTTTGCGCAATTTGATTGGGGCAATAGTATTGAGGGCTTTTAGCATGACACGGTTATAGGTGTCTACTAATGCTGTGGGGTCAGAGCAAGTCTCAGATGCCGAGTTCAGTAAAGGGGGGATGAGAGTTAGAAGTTTCTCAAATGTGATGTCTTTTTTGTTCCGGGTGTAAGTAGGAGGGGCGAGGCTGTGTTTGTCTTCAGGTGGGCTGGAGTTAATGGAGAATGATATTATATGCTGGTCAGACCAAGCGCAAGGGGTTACAGAGATATCGCTGAGATCACAATTCATGACGGAGACCCATTCAAGAGTGCGACCCTTAATATGGGTGGGCTCATTGATATGTTGTGTTAGGCTGAAATCTGTCAGGACATTTGCTAAATCTGTGGTTTTGACGTCATTCTTGTCCAGATAGCCCAAGTTAAGGTCACCCAAAATAATAATTTGTGAGCTAGGCTTTGAAGTAGTTGCTAGAATGGATGAGATGTCTTCTACAAAGGAAGAGGTTGGGCCGGGAGGCCTATAGATGAGATGGACTGTGGCTGTATGATTAGGAGATATGGGCAGTTTGAAAGATAGTGATTCTGCTGAGGGTAGCTGAAGGCTATTAGCAATTCTAATGTTGACCACGCTCTTGAATATGACGGCTAAGCCGCCGCCCTTAGTTTGGTTAGTATCTCTGTCACACCTGATTATGGAGTAGTTGTCTGGAATGGCCAGTGTCAGTGTAGGACCGGAAGCCGCAAGCAAAGAGGTTTCCGTGACTGCGAGTAAGTCCAGGTTTTCTGTGACAATGAGATCTGCAATGTCAAGGGCATGTGCTAGGACAGAGCGTGTGTTGTTGAGCGCACCTTTGAGTTTAGAAGCAGTGGTCTTGTTGTGTAGCTGGGTATTCGTTATAGGTGTCAAGCTGTGTTTTGTTAGTGCTTGTGTTGACGGTGTTGTCAGTTGCATGGCTGTTAGTGTGATAGGACCAATGAGGACATCTAGAGGCTAATCTTTGGTTCCTAATCGGTAAGGCACATGGTAGGCTAGGTTGGATATCAGCAGATGACGTAGTGTGGTGAGACTGTGTGAGGCAGTTGGTAGTGTTGTGAGCCTGAGACAACGTGGATATTGGACTTGAGGTAGAATTCAGTAGGCCTGCGTTGCGCGCGCATAATGTGGTAGCTAGTGAGGGTAGCTCTGTTGATGGTTGGAATAGGTTGGTGCTGAGGTGGGTGGTGCAGACGTGAGCCGAGCCTTGAATTTCTAACGCGAGTGGTACAGGGTTGATTGGGGGTAGGTTTGGTGGCGAAATGGCATAGCCAAAGGGCTGGCGAGTTAAGGTAGGGGTTTGGGTCCGTCATGGTAGCAGCAACCAGTTGGTCGGGTAATGTTGTATTACTAACTGAGGGTGAGTGCAAGACCTTAGTGCCGAGCAATGCCAAGGTTAGGACTTGAACAGTGATCAGTATTTGTGTGGCAAGGTGTGGCGAAGGCTGGTGTGCAGGTTTAGGTGCTCTGGTATGCACGGAAGGTTGGGGATGGTACGTATCAGCAGTGTGAGGCATATTGTGTTTTGTGTCAAAGTGGAGTAAGGTAGCAATAGGCCAGGTTGGGACCCTGGGCAGTTAGTAGGGGATACGTGTGTACATTCGTGCAAGCGTGTGGGATGAGTATGCCCAGGGGGTGCTGCATCTATCTAGTGCCTGTCTCCTTTATGACAGGCGGTTTTCTGTGAGTTTATCGGAGATGATTGGGAGTATTTTATCCATAGGTAAGAGTCGACATCTGATAGACTACTGCTCTTTGGGTCTGGTTAGACGCTGTGGTGGGAGAGTGCGATAAAGCGTTAGGCCGTCTGTCAGTCATTAGGATTGGGAGGCACAGCAGCATCCGGGCAGTCTAGTGTGTGTCATGGGGGGTCACCTTCCAGGACCTGTTTGATCACTTGTTTGAGGACATGGGTTAAAAGGCTTTCTCTATTTCGTCCCTTTAAACCTCACAATTTGTTTGATAAGATGGAATACAACATTTAATTTACACAAAAAACAAATACGCCATGAATGGAATTGTATTGTATTTATCCAATGAACCTACCCTAACTTCCCTACTTAACCCTATATTAAGCCCCTACTTAACTCTACCCTACTACTGGCAGCACAACACCCACCACACATCCACAGCAAGAGTCGGACTGGGCCATACAATTGTTTCAGGTGCCAATGAAAAAGTGGCTCACAGTTGCAAATGGCTATTCATTCCTTTTGTGACTCTGAATAGTATCCAAGGGGAGTTTTTTAAAAATAAAATTTAATAATATTTATTCAGCAACACTGGTTAGAACTATTGGCCTTATAATAATAATATAATAACAATTTTTTATATGGGGCTGCAAACCCGTGGGTATCTGAGTGCTGCAATAGCAGTTGTTTTCGTCCTCAGAAGGATGAAAGTTGGCCACGACAGGATATCAGAACCAGTGCTCAACTCGCTGTGCTATCCGAACGGCATAGTAAAGTAACTAATCAAACTGGCCCACATTGGCCAATAAAGTGGCCCACTTTGACCCCAAAAAACAAGCCAATGGCAGCAAGTTGCATTTTTAGTTCGGCCATGGGCCTATTGCCCTATAGGCCAGTCTGAGCCTGTCCACAGCCCCACAGTAGCCTACATTTCAAAAACAACTCCACATCCACCTTGCACTGCCTAGGTAGTCCAACAACCATCATAACCCCCAATATCTCCCTACCACCACTATCCTAACAACAATAATTCACATTGCATTCCCGCACCTTCATAGTCCAACACATGTCAAACATGCATCCCACAACCCAACACTCGTTGCCCCTCCAATCTCACATCTTTCCTGTCTTTGTTTCGCTGATACTTGGAGTAGGAGGTGGGGGTACAGGCACTCATGCTTTCTGCCTCCTGGGGATGCTTCCACCAAAAACAGATTCAAGGATGAATATGGAGGAGGCAAGCATCAGTGGATGCTATTTCTTCCCCTCGCTGGAATGTTTCTAAAAATCACCTCTTTATTTTTGTTTCTATACATTGAAAAATGCCTGTTTGTTATGGGTTTGGTGTGTTCTGCTATTTAAAAAGTCTTAACCTTTTGTCCATGCATGTCTCAAATAATTGCATTATATTTCCTCGTCATGTATTATTTTTCTTTGACACTTGTTTTTTTTTTATTTATCGCTTGGCTATTCTGTAGTCTGTTTTCTAAGGGACTTCCCTTGCTTTATAGTTATCTTACCTCCATCTCTTTTCCTGACTTAAATTGTCCTGCAGAGTTTTTGCCTTTCTTTGTATTTTCATCCATAGTTTAATTTTCAAAACCCAGAATAGCCTAGCAGGTGGTGTTCCATAGAAACTCCAGGTTCCAGGAAATTATGCCAAATGCTGCGTTTATTTATTTACGTATTTATTGTTTTATTGTTAGGCGCTTATAAAATAAGAATATACTGTTTCAAAGCGCCCACAGGGAGGGAGGGTACATTATATCACAATATTAGGAGCTGAGGGGAGGAGGAAGAGGGACGAACCGACTATGCCTTGTGAGTATTCAGAACGTGCAAAGGCAGAAAGGAAGAGGGAAGAGGAGGTAAGTGCTGGGGAGTCCGAGCTCGTGGGAACCATGGAGGAATTGCTAGGAATGTTTATTGCTAAATGGCCAGAGTCACAGGAGGTGTAAGTGCGAGTCTCCAGAGCGGAGGGTGTGCAGATGCAAAGTGCTGTGGATAGACAGGAGCTAAGAGTAATCAGTGAGGGAGGTCAAGGCCCTGAGGATGCATAATAGCCAAGGACACCAATTCAGAAACTTTCTCATCTCCTTCTGAAATCCCATTCTACAGCTTTGCAGCACTTACAGAAGACTGGTGTTTCACTGTCATGCGAAGGGCCTGATTCTGTGTATCGGCCTTCCCTTCCATCTGATGGATATTCACTTGCCTCATTTCATCTGCAGCAACCCCGTTTCCAAGGCAATGATCTGCATTGCCACATCTGCTGCCATGCGAGGCCCTCCGGTATACATTGCCCCAATGGCCTGAAGCCAGGCCACAGACTGCTGAATTGTGAGGTAAATAGTCTGCCTGCTGTAAGGAATACCTTGCACTACGTCCTGCTATGCACCCTGCAATGCCTGAGGAGACTAAGCAGGATGCTGTGTGAGGTGCACATCATCACCCTGTTCAGATGTGTTTATTAGATGACTGTCCCAAGTCTTCCTCATGCCTTCATTGGGCACATTTCAGTGTGTCAAGGTAGCGGACACACTTGGGTGCATTCCCCTGGCTGATGTAAGGCAAACTTGACATCAATGAGATCAGCAGTGCCTAGAAAGATGTGGATACAGATGAAAGTTGGTTGGTTGTCAGGCATCCAGTCACAGCCCTCTTTAGTCTTCCAAGATTATGGCCTGCTGAACATGGCTTTGTATCGGGATAATGTTGCTGCTGCTGCAGAAGCACTGACAGTGGTGGTAACAGCAGGGTGGCGGTCGCAGTGGTGGTGATTGGTGGTGTAGGTAGTTAAGGTGGTGGCTTTTGAGATAATTCTGAGAGTCTTTGTCATCCTCATCTTCCGCCTTCACCATATTAGCCAGAGTAAATGACCCAGCGCCTGTAAAGGTCCGAGTGAGCAGGCAGTGACTGACTATAATAAAATGTATTGAGGGGACAATGCAGTCTTGGAGAGCATTGAGTGTACAATGCACTACTTGCCACTTGAATAACTTTCACTGAGTCCAGCTGATTGCTTACTCAACCATAGTTATGCATTGCGTCACTGTAGGGAGCGTGAAATATTCCACATGCAAGTTACATGCATGGGAACATGGTATTCTGTGTCTTCATTGCAGTGTGATGCAGGGAACGTTTTCTGTAAGTGAACTATAAATATTTTGGGGAACAAATTTATACATTCAAGGGTGTTCCTTGCTCTACAATAGATAAGGAAATGTTCACATGGAAAATGGTGACTAGCACACTAGCAGCTATAGTCTCCCATCATTTATTTATTGTTCGCTTGCTAGGCGCTTCTACAGTAAGTCAGATCGGTTTCAAAGCTTCCACAGTGCAACAGGGAGGGTACATGGGATTGAAAATATTAAATCCATTGGAGGGGAAAAAAGGACAAACCTACTATGCCTTGTGAGTTTTCAGAAAGTGCAAGTGCAGCAAGGAAGAGGGGAGTGTGGGTAGGTGCTGGGGTCTCCATGCTCATGGGAGATCAACAGAAGAAGTGCATGGTATGGTAAAAGCTACACGGCCGGAGCCGCATTGAGTGGAAAAGTGTGAGCCTCCAGGGCAGAGGCTGGAGGGTGCCGAGATAAGTGCTGAAGGTAGACAGAACCTGGGGCCACTGGGTGTCGGCGGTCAAGGCCCGAGGATGCATAAGGGCCCAGAACACCAATCACGGCAGCTGTGAGATTAGCAGAGGAGGGAAGATGGGAAGGAGGGTGTAAAGAAGAAAGTCTTGAAGAACTTCTGGAATTTAAGAAAGTACTGCTCAAGCTGCAGAGTAAGGGAGAGGCTGTTCCACAGGAGGTAGCTATCTGAGGAAAGCGATCAACCTCCTGCCCTCTGTTTAGCAAAACGCTTTACAGACAAAGAGTTGGTGCCAGAGGAACGTAGCGGTCTAGAGGGAGAGTATTTAGTGAGATAGAGTTGCAGGTAGTGTGGTCCCTGGCCCCAGACAGCCTTGTGGAAGATGCAGAGAGATTTGAATTAAATCCGTGCAACCGGGAGTCAGTGAAGCATTTTTAAGGCATGAGAGATGCATTCTCTGGGCCTAAGGAAAAGGATAAATCTTGTTGCCTTATTCTGGTTTAATTGGAGTGGCTGCAGCATGGAAGAAGGTAGATTCAGGAGGAGGCTTTTGAAATAGTCAAGCCTAAAGAGAACCACGGGTAACATTGAGCTTCTGGGGGAAAGTGAGAAAAGGGGGAATTCCTTTGAGAAGGAAGAGTTGAAGGTTGGACTTCTTGGCAATGTCCTGAGTGTGAGGGAGGAAGGAGAGAGAGGAGTCAAAGATGACTCCAAGGGTTCTGGCTTCAGATGAAGGAGCAGGGGGAGAGCCCACAGAGGAAGGCCAGAGTGAAGGGAAGAAATAGGGAGCAGAGGTCTGAATGGGAAGGATCTCAGTTTTGCTGACATTGAGGCAGAGATTGTTGGAAGTGCATCAGGACTGGATGGCAGATAGGCAGTTAGGTATGATGGAAGGAGCAAGAGGGTCAGCAGAATGCTGAAAAAGTGTTGTGTGTTGTCTGCAGAACAGTGGAGGTTGGGGGAGAAGGAGGAGATGAAGAGTACCAGCTGAGCAAGGTAAATGCTAAAGCTCCAAGGGGAGATGTTAGAACCCTAGGGGACACCACAGGTGGAGAAAGAAGTAGGAGAGGAGAAGGTGCCCTGGATGAATTTGGAAGAGTGGTCAGATAGGAATGAGGTCAGCAATTCCAGTGTCAGACTCAAGATCCCAAGGGTATCATGGAGCCTTTGTTTGAGGATGGAATAGTTGACTGTGTCAAAGGTTGAGGAAAGATCAAGTAGGATGAGGACAGCTGGGGAGTTGAAAGTTGGACTTCTTGGCAATGTCCTGAGTGTGAGGGAGGAAGGAGAGAGAGGATTCGAAGATGACTCCAAGGGTTCTGGCTTCATATGAAGGAGCAGGGGGAGAGCCCACAGAGGAAGGCCAGAGTGAAGGGAAGAAATAGGGAGCATAGGTCTGAATGGGAAGGAACTCCGTTTTGCTGACATTGAGGCAGAGATTGTTGGAAATGCATCGGGACTGGATGGCAGATAGGCAGTCAGGTATGATGAAAGGTGCAAGAGGGTCAGCAGGATGCTGAAAAAGTGTTGTGTGTTGTCTGCAGAACAGTGGAAGTTGGGGGAGAAGGGGGAGATGAAGAGTACCAGCTGTGCAAGGTACATGCTAAAGCTCCAAGGGGAGAGGTTAGAACCCTGGGGGACACCACAGGTGGAGAAAGAAGTAGGAGAGGAGAAGGTGTCCTGGATGAATTTGGAAGAGCGGTCAGTTAGGAATGAGGTCAGCAATTCCAGTGTCAGACTCAAGATCCCAAGGGTATCATGGAGCCTTTGTTTGAGGATGGAATAGTTGATTGTGTCAAAGGTTGAGGAGAGATTAAGTAGGATGAGGACAGCTGGGGAGTTGGAGTCCAGTGATGTGAGCAGATCTTCACAGGTGTTCAGAAGAGCAGTTTCCATGCCTCTGGATGCTCAGAATCCACATTGATGATCATGGAGACCACCAACAAGTTCAGTGTGAGAGGTGAGTTGAGGACAGTCCAGCTTCTACAGCAGTTAACCCAGGAAGTAGGTGAAAGAGATAGGTCAGTAGTTGGCTGGACAGGTAGGGACCCCTGAAGATGTTTTTAGGAGGGGGCACACAAGGGAGTACTTGAGGGAGGAGGGGAAGATCTGGTTGCAAAAGAGTGGTTATAGAAATCAGTGAGTACATGGGCAAGAGAGCCAATGTTGTTCTTGAAGGTTATGTATGAGAAAGGGGAAACATGTTTGGAAGAAAGCTTCATGGAGCAGACAACTCTGGTAACACTGTTAGGTGCGACATGGGTGAAGGAAGAGAGAGAAGGAAGAAGGTGAGGAGCCAAGAGAGGCAAGGTATTGAAGGATGGGTTGGGAGGGTGAGTAATAAGGGTGTTCAGGATGTCCTGAGTTTTGGTGGCAAAGTGTGTGGCCAGTGCGTTGCAGGGGGCCTGAGAAGGGAGAGGGGAGGAGGAGACTGCAGACGGGTTGGCTAGTTCCCTGCACATTTTGAAAAGTTCTGCCGTGTTGTTGTATGCACCAGATACCCGTGTCTAAATGCGGGCCCCTTTCTTGGCACGGATGGAGAGTCTGTAATGACTTTGGAGCAGGTGGAAGTCCAGTTTGTCAGAGGGTGAGCCTGAGGTTTGTGACTTCTATTCTGCCACTGTGCACTTTCGTTTCAGGGCTGGAATTTCAGAGTCATACCCGGTGTTACGCTTGGAGGTGGGTTTCAGGTGAATCCTCATGACTGTGGTAAGAATGTCAAGGGTATTGGTGATGGCCAGGTGGAGGTTACTAAGAGCAGAGTCTGTGGTAGAGTCAGAAGTAGGGGGGCAGGAGGGATGAAGTTGGATACCAAGGCAGAAGTTGATATTCCTTTTCATCGGGCAGATGTTTGTGATCGAGGTTGGTAGGGCTTGTGAGGGTGCGGTCAGAGGTCCAAAGGGAACAAAGTGGGGGGAGAGGAGAGAATGGTGTGACCAAGAGAGAGGGGTGACCAGTGGAGGGGGGAGGGAGAGAAGTCAGAATGGTTGAGGCTGTCCAGAGTTTTTCCAGCTGAGTGGATTGGACCAGAAGGGAGAATTTAGAGCGATAAAGAGGTGCAGAGGTCAATGAAGAGATTGGATGCTGTGACAGGGGAGTCTAATTGGATGTTGAAGTCACCAAAAAGGAAGAGGTTGGAGGTGGTTGAAAATAAGGTAGAACAGAAATCCGCCCATTCAGAGCGCAACAGGGTGGTAGCACTTGGAGGCTGGTAAATGGTAGCAATGGTCAGGGAGGAGGAGGGAGAGATGACAACTTCCATAACAGGCTTTCAAAGAGAGTCAAAAGCAGTGACTGAGCTGGCATTGAAACATGTCTTGGTAAGCGTGAGAATGTCAAGGTCAGTGTCTTCAAGAAGGAGGCAGATGTCAGCACAGTGTTTGTTGGCTGAGCGGGCGTTAAGAGTCACCAGGTGGAGGAGGTTTTCCCGCCTTTGATGGTTTTCTGAGCTGAAGTACTGGGACATGGTACACCAGACAGAGGGGGAGGGATAGAGAGATTGGTAGGTGAGATGCAGGAGAAGGAAGGAAGTTATTGAGTCATGGCAGGATCCGGTCAGAGAGAAAGAGTGCCTATCTCGTAGACATTAACGATGCAACGTGATGATGAGAAGCCGGCCAAGAACACTTCCAACTTGGTGCCACCGTTAATAGAAGAGCATGTGAAGGGGAGAGAGTAGACATAAGAGGAGGAGCCATAGATCTGGAGAGGGGACAAAGAAAAGGATATCAGTAAAAATCTCTCTGGAAAATGTGCTGACATAGGCGTCTGCGATGGGAAGGCCAGGGTTTGCACTCAGGATATCTTTTTTGTTATTTTTTATTCCAGACTTCATGAGAGAGGGAGGATAACGGATAGTGTAGCAATTAGAAATGATAGGAGAGATAATGAGTGGCACACTGGCAGAGGGTAGATAAAAGAAGGAAAGGAGGTGTCTGCACTGCACAGTCCTGGCCCATAATCTAAGGTGGCCTAGTAATTAAAGACGGCACACATGCAGAGCAAAAGTGGGAGTGCAAGATTCGAATTTAAATGGAACACAATTGAAGTACACAAAAAGGATGCAAGATGTGAAGCACACCCACCTAGATTCGATTTTTTTTTTAAAAAGGATCACAAATGCAGTGCATAAAAAGGATGCAAGATGTAAAGCACACTCACTTAGATTTGAATATTAGACAGGATCACAAATGAAGTGCACAAAAAGGATGTAAGATGTAAATCACATCCACCTAGATTTGAATATGAAAAGGGATCACAAATGCAGTGCACTAAAAGGATGCAAGATGTAAAGGAATCCCTCCTAGATTTGATTTTTTTTTAAAAAGGATCACAAATGCAGTGCATAAAAAGGATGCAAGATGTAAAGCACACTCACTTAGATTTGAATATTAGACAGGATCACAAATGAAGTGCACAAAAAGGAAGTAAGATGTAAATCCCATACACCTAGATTTGAATATGAAAAGGGATCACAAATGCAGTGCACTAAAAGGATGCAAGATGTAAAGCACACCCTCCTAGATTTGATTTTAAAATGGATCACAAATGCACAGCACAAAAAGGATGCAAGCTGTAAAGCACGCCCACCAAGATTTGATTTTAAAATAGATCACAAATTCAGTGCACAAAAAAGGATGCAAGATATAAAGCACACCCATCTAGATTCACTTTTAAAAATGATCAGAAATGCAGTGCACAAAAAAGATGCAAGATGTAAAAAAACACCCATCTAGATTCCATTTTAAAATGGATCACGTATCATATGCAGTGTAGTAAGAGGTACAATGATAAATAAAAACACAACCTGAAACACATTTTTCCTTTGAAGAACACAGAACGTAATGAGCAAAAATAAGATAGCTAAGGCAGAGTGGGATAGGCCACTTTATGGTTCAAGGTGATAAGATGAGGAGTGTGAAGGTGTTGTGGTCCAAGTTTGTGTAAAGCAAGATGTTCACTGGAGGCTGCATTATAGCTTGTAGAGTGGAAGGGAGGAGGGGCCCTCCTGTGCCCACCAGGCCTGGACAGGCACAGACAGGGCCTTTTGCTGTGGGCCTATGGTGTGGGGGATGAATTACAGCCTGCCGGCAACCGATTGTCTCCTTCAAGGAGCATAAGACCAATCAGAAACAGTTTGTTGGCGTTGCCAGGGAGACCCCTGCAGGCCTGTTGCTGTTGAGGATGGGGGCATTCATGTTAGCAAGGGTGCATTCCCTGCTTTTTTTTGGAGCTTTCCTGCTTTTTTCAGTGTAAAAAGGGCCGCAAAGGGGCTATAGACAGCCCATGATATCTCAATTGTTACAATTGATACAATTGTCATAGTATCAATACTCACACTGGATATGAATTGCTCAGTGCCAACTGCTAATTCCCAGAGGTTTCAGGCCCTCATGATGCTTCCTTCTACTCCCAGGCCGTCATAGCATGCAGAGGCAAAATCCCTTTTCGGTAGTGGTGGCCTACCACTGACGTTCTCGAAAAAACACCTTACTGTCCAACCATTTTTATCTCTTCCATGGTTTTGGGTGGAGAAGAGACCTCCTGCATGGTGGCAAATCTTTGGTGGTGCAGCTTCACTCACTAGCTTCCCAAACAACCTTGACTATTCCTTGGCCACCGCTCCTGCCCTGTGAGTTTCATGTAGCGATGTAAGCCACAATGGAGGCTTACACCTAGTGGTGCAATTTTTGCTGTATAGCTTTTAAATGAGTTGCATTTTGAAAGGAGCAGTTTACAGCTTTTAAAAATGGCTGCCAAAAAGCTCCTTGTATTGTACACCTATGATAACGATTTCACTGCATGCAATCATTTGACCTATTCAGATTTACAGATTTAATTCCACTTCTCTGGTGGTAAACATGTAATCGGGCAGTGCTGATCAGTTTACTCCATTTTGTAATTGAGTGTAGCATCGGACGTAGTAAATGGAATGTGGAAGGAGGCTCGAGAGAGGAACGGGAAGCCGCGAGGAACGGAGTGAGGAGTGACGGTTAGAGAAGAGACAGAGCAGCTACACGACAGACGTGTGTGTTCCCTCCTCCCACATTAAGCCCATAAAAACTATTACAATTATACTAGATAATAAGGAAAAGAAGTCAGCTTCAGCAGTGAATACACGCCAAAGGCCCTAGATATTGCAGATTTGAACAGTATATCATTGAAGTGGGCTAAATGTGGAATGGAATGACACCGGTCCCATATCTGTAGGATATATGTTAACCCCATTTTGAAGCATTACAAAACACTTTACAAAAAACATTACAAGTTTCAATTTTCAAATGCCCTTTATTAGACCAATTAGTCATTTGCTATAAAAACACATACTGGGAGTATAAGTATACAAATAATCAAATGTATACCCAATGTATTTCAGTAAGATCAATACATGGGAACATGAGTATGCAAAGAATCAAACATATACACAACATAATTCATTAAGATCAGTACTTATCCAGAGGTGAACTGGGAACCAAAAGAGTCCCTGGAAATAATTTTCAAAGTGACCCTATAATTTGGAAATACCTCACAATAGGGCAGTCCACCCCTGTGAGGAGCAAATATAAAATATTTCTGCCTGCAAATATATTCTAGAACATATACACAGTACAATCCATGCAGACCGACTCAGGTTAATGGATTTTCCCTAGTGTTAAGAGTCTCATAGGATACTGGTGAGATAAGCGGGAACTTTTGGTATCATACTGCTGGATTTCAATTTTTCATATTTTTCGCCCTTACACTCCAGGTCTTTGCTAGATAACTTGCTACACAGTATATCACTTTCATTCCAACACAGGTTTTAAAAAGCTTAAACGCGAGACTTGTGCATCTTATGCCATGCGTATTGCATATTGTTTTTAAAAACATACAACTTGCTACTCGGTAATCCTGGCAGAAAAAAGGAAATGGAGTAGGGTTTCCCTAGCAAAATCAAAGATTGGTCATATGTCGGTTCCTTCAGTGAACCAGTTTTTTGTTTGGTATGCCGGGTTCAATTGAGAGAATCTAAAGCTAAGAGAGAGGCTATGTGCCAATGGGTGCCTGACAAGATCAATATATTTTTCAAACCCCATAGCTGGTTTATGGGACAAATAGAGGGTGCCTGAGGACTCATGCAGTCATTGATTATCTCAACCTCAATAATTCTATGAGGAATATTCTTTGCTTTATATATGCCACCCTGGGTGATGGCCTGAGGGTTATGCCATAGATCCCCCGGCTGCCTTCTCTCCAGCATGCCTAAAACATGGTAACACTCTACCACCCCCCTCCCCCAGGATATGCGTTGTTGCTTCCCAATACATATATACTTCTGGGACTGTTAAACCATATTCGCATTCTACCGTCTGTTATGACCATTGGCCTAAGTACATTCGCATTGTACAGAAAACCGCATATAAAAATGCCCTGAACAGAAGTGACTAAAGCTGCAATTTTAGAAACGTCTGTCATTTTGATTCTAACCCCTGCTTTCTGTCCTGAAATGGTTAACAGTGTTTTCAGCTGCCACTGAGCAGAGTGAACTTTGAGCCTATGTCAACATTAAGGCTGCTGAGAGCAGAATGTTTGTTCAGTGCAAAGAGATCTTGTAATCAAGATGAACTGCCATTCAAAGTGTTAACTGTGCCTGCAAGCCTCATCTTCATTCAAACAATGGACTACAATGCAAATCAACTAACTCCGTGTGCATTGGGAGAAACCGATTGTGCTTATCTCTTGGAACTAGACTTACCCTAAAGCTCAAGAACAAGGAAAAGTCTACATGGCCAAGAAAAGCAAAGTTTGTCATCATTGTATTTCGTGTGTAAAGGATTGTATCTTAAACCTGAAAACAACCACGCTGTATTTGCTATGTGAACTGGGCATGAACTTTAGCAACTATGTAACTTGAAGAGGGGCTGGACAATGTAATCGGGCTTGGGGAAGAAAGTATAAATACTGTGAGTTTTGTAATGTCCAGTAGTCTCTCCCCTCACGGTGTCTGCTGGTACACACTGCGAGGTGCTTGAGAGCCAGATAGCTATCTGCTTTCATATTTGTATCTGTACAGAATAAAAGTTATACTTATAACTTTGACTTTGTGACTGGCAGATTTAATCTTTGGTGGTACTAAGCCTCAATATTCCGTGCTGATCTATCAGGATAGGCCACAATCTTAACCAGAAGAGGACCAAGCTAAAAAGTACCTCTTTCTGAATTGGTCTTATGCCCAATTCAGCATAAATGGACGTGCTCGGACAGGATTTAGGCAAAACACGTTGCAGAAAACATAACACGAAACGTCACTTATGATTTTATATTATTGGGTAGATATATCATACACAGCCCACTTGTTTTTGTGAATATGGTCCTGGGCACAACTGTGTAAACTTCAAATTGTGTATATACACACACACACACACACACACACACACTCTCTCAAGGGTGAAATAGCGATTACTGAACATCTCACTCAGAGAACCTAATGGCTTGAACATGATTGATATGAGAATCCATATCTGAGTCCAAACAAATTCTCGTAATTACTCGCACATTATATTTACAATGTGAATTTTGTTTCAAACTGCAGTCTACCAAAAACCCAGTTGAGTGTATTTATTTTATTTATTTATTTGCATTTTTAAAGCACTCACGCAGCCTTGGGGCATCTAGGTGCTGTTACAGAATATAGATATATTTTTTTGATGTTGTCTTAGTTTATAATGTGCTTAAATACCCATAGGTTTTTAAGCGCGGACCCGGGGATCAAACCTGTGTTGCTTTGTGTCGTCTTGCTTCCAAGGCTAGCATATTGCCACTGAGCTATCCTCCCGTGACAATACAGTAGCAATACACTACAGAGATGCACTCAGTGCTACAAGGCTACACCTCTGGCAGTTTACCACTTCACTAACACCATATAACACCCTAGCAACAACCATTACTGCAGGTAAAGGTATATTCAGTGTGGCAGTGGTTGGTGACAGGAATGGGCAGGGGTGAGGGGGGAATGAGGGTGCGTTAGTGCCACCTTTAAACTGGAACGATTGTATTAGAGTACAGATAGGGAGAAATGACATAGGAGGAGGGACACAAAGCTTGTAGCTGTTGTTTGGTTATTTGTTCACCATTGGCTGCCCATGGCAATGCTGATTCCTATGGTCATTCCCACCCAGTTCCTGCCACTTCCTGCCAAAACACATCCTCCTGGGGTCTCTTTGAGTTAGCTTCATCAAGCCTTAGCATCAAACATTGTGCTCAAAGTTACTAATCAGTGCTTCTAGAAAGCATTTGTCTGAGAGTTAATGACTTAACTGGAGTCAAAAACGTACTACTGGTGTAATAAACATGTGTTAACCATGTCTGCCTTCAGCCACTTGTTTATAAGCACTATGCATGTCCTTCACTGAAGTCCTGTTGAAAATAATCTTTGGCAAAGCCAACAGATTTGGCTTGTGCATTTGCCAGGCACTGCTATTAGATGCCCATGTACTCACAACCTGTTGCACCAGTTACAATCAATGGCCAGTTAATACTACCATGGAAGTACCTGCTAAGTGCCTTTACTGTGCCTACACAGAAGCCAAAACTGTTGGCATTTACATCGGGGAAATCGGGTTTGCCCAATGTGTGCTGAAGAAGGTAGCCAGACCTAACTACCAATCTCCATGGGCTTCTACACGCCAGCTCTCCACCCGGAAATGCCACCACAGTTTAGTAGTTGCAGTTGGTGAATTTGTAAAATGGAGGGTGAAAATATTAATTTATCTGAACGAGCACATCCAAACTAATCCAGTAAGGGTCTGCTTGGTTTTTCCCATCATCCATTTTTTTAATAGAAATAATGGGTTGAAATTGAGCATTTCACAGAAACAAATTCAGAAAAATTGAACAACAATGTAGAATGTGCACTGCTCTGTGGGACATATGTGAACACTCCAATAGATGGCAGGTCATCAACAGCACACAGGAACATTTTGTATCAAGTGTAGATGGTGGCCTGCTCTCCAAACCCCACCTTCTTAAAAAAAACACAAAATAAGCAACCCCTGTCCACAATATATGTTAGCATTGCCTTTCTTTGAAGTAGGTTCTGCCAAAACCAAACTTGTATGGCTTTTGTGACTAAACCAAGTTAAGATGCTGGTCTCAACAATACATGTCAGAAATACACCTGTAAACCACATTTTCATGCTGCTAAGGTCCCAAAAAAGGCTGATCTCAACAGTATATGCTCGCGCTGCATACCTTTTATGCTGGTAGCCCCAAAGTCTGCATTCTATCACAATATATGCACATTCTGACCCCAGCTCTGTATCATGTCACTCTTAGTGTCCACAAACTGCACATTTGCTCCAGACACACACACCGACACACATACACATATGAACACATAATCCCATACACACAAACATGTATGCAAACAGCAAGGAATGGTTCATTATTTCACAACTGACATTGGAAAAATGGAGATCTCCATAAATTGTCAAATATATGTTAATACGTACAAGACTTAGATAGCCCCAGATGATCCTTAGCGATAAACCTACCTGGTTGTAGTCAGCATTTGACAAAGGGATGCATCATGAAACACAACATTTGTGCATCAAGCAATTCTTGGTACAACTTAAGATGAGCTGAGGATTTTGAGAGGAAAGGGCTACCCCTGCATTGCTTGACATGCCTTCTGCATGGATGCAACTGCCCAGAATCATCTGGGTGGGAGTAGATTAACCTGTCAAATTGTGACTTTGTCAATTGCTGTTTGATGGTGCATGTCTATCTGCATTTTAGTATATTCCCATGCAAGATTGAGTGTGGGCAGTCAAAAGGGAGGTCCCAGGTATCTGAATAGACATTGTGGGTCCTGAACCTATGTCATGGCATAGTGTCACCTGACATAGCATCATTTAGCCTACCATCCTACAATATGGCATCATAGATGGAGAATTACTTGTTTGCATGGGTATAAACAAATTAATTTGCCCAACAGTTATGTTTCCAAAGGATCCAAGTTGTTCCCAGTTATTGGCTGCTTTTTTGGGCAAGATACTGTAAAAATAAGCACCTCAAAAACATTCTACATCCAACCATAACAGATAGCGCATCTTGACCACATGAGGGCACATGTATACACTAAACATCCTTATACACCACACTAACACATTACAGGTAGACCAGCACAACTTACACACTCTTGAAACACTATTCTGGTCTGTACCAAAGAGAACTGAACAGGCAATTTACATTAACAACCTGGAGCAAAAATAAACCACTGCTTCAGACAAATCAAAACGCTTCTAAAACTTAAACATCACAGGTAGCCCCATCTTTTCAAATGTGTTCATATCAACATTGCTACAAAGCAACCTTGCCCTGTCTCTCTACTTCATCGTTACTCTTCTAACATGCCTCTTGCAGATCATGAAGCTCCAAGATCCTTTGAAAACAGCAGAACATGTGTGATGCAATACCAAATAAAAGGACAGAACAAGGCATATCAAACAGTTTCACTGATTTGCCTGTGGGGCAGTATTCTGGATGGCCCAATCAACCCCAGTGATTGGTAGCAACAAAGGGGTATTTAACGTGCATTCTGCCACAATCAGACTCCTCTACAAGAATCGCTGCTGCACTGGATGATAAGACTGTCAGGGTAATTCATAGAATTTCGCTGAAAAGTGTCGCAAGCGGCTGGCGCAGAGTGTCCGCGTGCGATTGACTGCGCCAGGCACGTGCGCTAAAACCGATTTCCGCGCACAGCGTATTCATGGATTTCATGCTCCCAAACCAGCCGTGGCGCAGAGTATCGCAGCAACCCTGCAGCAGCGCCAGTAACGCCCCCAAGAACGCCCTCGCGCAAGGAAAAGCCATCAAAATCGCTAAATCATCGCAAAGGGCTGCGCTAACCCTGGACCAGTTTACAGGGCTGCCAAACAAGGAACGCAAAGCGGGTAACGTGCATATCAGGGGTACGCGTGAAGTCATACACGCGATTAGCCAGGGTACGTGTATTACAGGGGTACGCGGGAAGTTTAACACGCGATTGGCCAGGGTACGTGTATTACAGGGGTACGCGGGAAGTTTAACACGCTATTAGCCAGGGTAAGTGTATTACAGGGGTACGCGGGAAGTTTAACACGCGATTAGCCAGGGTACGTGTATTACAGGGGTACGCGGGAAGTTTAACACGCGATTGGCCAGGGTACGTGTATTACAGGGGTACGCGTGAAGTTATACACGCGATTAGCCAGGGTACGTGTATTACAGGGGTACGCGGGAAGTTTAACACGCGATTGCCCAGGGTACGTGTATTACAGGGGTACGCGGGAAGTTTAACACGCGATTAGGCAGGGTACGTGTATTACAGGGGTACGCGGGAAGTTTAACACGCGATTGGCCAGGGTACGTGTATAACAGGGGTATGCGGGAAGTTTAACACGCGATTGGCCAGGGTACGTGTATTACAGGGGTGCGTGGGAATCATCACACGCGATTAGGCTGGGTGGGTCCTCACAGGTGTTCCCTGTACACCCTCCACGGCCCCTGCAGGCAGCCTACAAAACAGGGGACTACCCTGCACACCTGCTCATGTCCCCCTGCACCCCCACCCCCCAGCAGTGCAGGGGCAGCCTCCACCAGGCCCCCACTCATGTCTCCCACCACCCCCACCCTCCCGCCACCAGGGGCAGCCTCCACCAGGCCCCCACCCATGTCTCCCACCACCCCCACCCCCCCGCCACCAGGGGCACTCTCCACCAAGCCCCCACCCATGTCTCCCACCACCCCCACCAGTGCAGGGGCACCCTCCACCAGGCCCCCACCCATGTCTCCCAACACCCCCACCCACCAGCACTGTGGGGCACGTGGCCAGCAGGCAGTCAGGCAGCAGCAGATGGCAGGTGGGAGCGTGCTCAGGGCTCTGGGGGGCAGTAATTTGGCCTCCTGGCCAGGAGCGTGGTCTCTCGTGTGTGAACGCATGGACAGCCTGATAGGGAGTGAAATCCCACACGTCAGCAAAGGCCCTTAGCGCGTAAACCCGTCAACAGCATATGCGCGCCTATAGTCACCTGCACGTGCAGGAAATTGTTGCGTGACACGTCCCAGTGTCAAAGCGTGTGATTGGTGAAAATGGATGTACACGTAGAAGTGACAAAGCGTGTGATTGGTGAAAATGGATCTACACGCAGAAGTGACAAAGCGTGTGAATGGTGAAAATGGATCTACACGCAGAAGTGACAAAGCGTGTGATTGGTGAAAATGGATCTACACGCAGGAGTGACAAAGCGTGTGATTGGTGAACGTACACGCCGCGTAAGTGACACTGTACGTGTGGGCCTGTATATAAGGTACATGTAGAACACCATTTCCTTGTACGTGCTTTTCGTGGAGAGCGAGTGGGTGAATTCTGTACTTCTTGTCGTTTCACACGCGATTTACTTCACAGCGTTTCCAGTTCGTATTCCCTGTTACCTCTGACAGCTTTTTCTCTTTTTTCTTTTTTACTGGTTTACCTGGGCCTGTTCCCTCAAACAGTGTCCCCTTCTACTGTTGTCCTGTCTTCTCAGACAGCGTACACATCTTCTTTTGGCGGGGGTTTAGCCAGCCAAACGCGCTCATTCTTCACGCTCTTTTACCTGGCAGACGGTGAGTCACGCACGTATCCAACTTCTGTGCTTGCCCCGTGTGTAGCCTACCCCTTCAGAGGTAAATCTAAGCTGCGTGTGACACGCATACGTTCATTCTTGTGTTACTGGGTGCCACAGCGTAGTGCAGGTTTTTCTTTCTGCACACGTGGTCTAGGAGGGGTTGCGTGCACGTCATCTCCCTTTTTTGGGCCTCCTGTGCGTTGCATGACCCGTCATCTTTCCCCAGGGGTTACAATCAGCCGTGCTAGAGCACTAGGGTACAATTACCATCTGGTACCCAACCCCTTTGACCCCCAATTGCCCAGGACAATTGTCTACAGCCACTCCCATACGCACATTAATATCAGTGCCATGGCTGGGAGGCGAGGATTCCGTAAGGGTGGCAAAGGTGGAAGAGCCACAAGTGGTGGCCGTGGTGGATCCGGTAGGGGACGTGGTCGTAACTTGCAGGGTGAGCCTGTCCCCCCATGTGTGGAGGACCAGTCAAGGGCACCCATCATCCCCCCCCTCCCCCCCTCCCCCCCTCCCGTTGAGGCTGAAGTGGCTGACACCATCCATGCTCAGCCCTTGTTGGACCAGCCCGTTGTGGCACCAGACCTGGCTGACTCCATGGCTGACTTCCAGGTCAGCAGGGCTACGACACGTGCGCTGGTGCACGTTGATGCCATCATGCCACGTGGATCTGGGGCAGCAAGGTCATCTGCTGCACCAAGGAGGCAGGGCGGAGTGGCTGCAGGGGCAGCTGCGGCTCCATCCACCCCAGCCCTCACACACCCAGCCAGGACAGTGTCGGTCCTAGTCCATGCTGCTGACATTCCCCCTGACACCATCACACTAGAGCCAATGCCTGCACCAACTCCCATGCTGAGTGTGCAATTCCACACTCCTGATACAGAGTCCACCAGGGCTCCTGCCCCTAGTGTCCAGAGCGGCGCAAGACACTCAGGATCACCACCACCTTCCAAGCGGAAGAGGAAGAGTGCTCGTCCGGCACAGGCTGATGCCCCAGACACGGCTACACAGTCCGGCCCGTCCAGGAAGCCCAGCTTCACGGATGACGAACTGAATGCACTTGTCGAGTATGTGTCCGGACATGACAACGAGATGGTCATTGTTGCAGGATCCAAGACCACACCTGCACAACGCCAGGCACACTGGCAGACCGTTGCGGACATCGTAAGTGCCCTTGGAATCGTGAGGCGCACAGCCAATGATTGCTATAAGCGCTGGAATGACCTAAAGCGCAGGGCAAAGAGTAAGCTGGCCTCAAGTCATGCCGCAACTCTAGTGACTGGAGGTGGGTCTCCAGTAGTAGACATGGAACTCACTCCACATGAGTCAGTCGCTGGGACCTACGTCACGGAGGAACAGATCCAAGGCGTGGGAGATCTGGCTGATTACGAGGCATTGTCCGGTGAGTGCACATGCATGTGTGTGTCATCCATGTGCATGGTGTGTGTGTGAGGGCTTCTGTTTGGGTGCCAGGTGAGAGTGTGTGCGCCTCAGTCGTATGGGTCAGCCATGTGCTTCATGCAATACTTCCTGCGCAGCTGCATTTGGCCATAGCAGTATCCCTTCTGCCAACAGTAGACATCTAGCACAACCGCACGCCAGTTGCCCTTGAAGTGTCACCTTGACACAACATATTTGCTTATTTTTCACTGTTCATTCAGTCAGTTTGTTTGCATTCCACCACTTTCACTAGGCATGTCGCTGTCCACTAGTCACATGTCTGACATGGGTATGGTAAAGTGGAGTGACTTTGTTACCTGGATATCATTTGTACACACATGTCCCTGTGCAATTTGACCATTTCAGACTGGCAGCTCCAGGTGAAAAATCTGACCTGTTAGAATCAGAAAAGCTATTACATGCGGGAACTCGACTGAATGAATAGGTGCTGCCCTCCTCTCCATCTTCACTCAATAGCAATGGTACATGCCATCAGTGTGATGGCATGTGTGTTTCACCTGCCAATCACAGGCCAATGTGTGATGCCACTGCCAGGCAGCATGCAGAAAATTTGTTCATCTTCCATCTTGGTGTCATCAGTGTGTGCCATTTGCCTGCACTTCATACGCAGTGAGGGTGCATGCATGGGAGGGTTTTAGTCATGTGGGACATGTGTCAATCAAGTACTGGTTCTCTTGCTTCTCAGCCCTCAATGTGTGCCATGGTGCTAATGCCTGTTTCCATTACTTTGTTTTCATGTCTTTGCAGGGGAAGACGCACCTGATACTGCTGGGGTTGTGGAGATGGTGCAGACCCAGGAGGTGTCCCAGGGCCGACCAACCACCAGTGAGGGACGTGGTGTGGTGGTGGGGGAGAACCCACAAGTGCTGCAGGTCGTGCTCTCAAGGGGTATCTCTGGCTGCACCTCCCCCGAGCTGTACTCAGGTGTTGATTCGGATGAGACCTACGTGCCGTCGCTGGTGAGTGTTCCAGGGAGGGATTCTGTTCTGTCTCACCCACCTGCACCAGGGTCAGTACCCTCCATGGGGATGTCAGTGTTGGCAGCTACGCCTTCGGTGGTTACGGATGCAGGGTCACACTCCGCGACATCTGATCCTGTTCCTGGGCCAGCAGATCAGAGGGGGAATGCAGTCCTGCAGCCTCAGGCAGTGCCGGCACAGCAAGGCGCAGTTCGCCTTGCCCCAGACAGGTGTGGTGCCCGCCGACGTGGTGGCCGTACGCCACCCGGCAATACCGCATGGGAGCAATCCATTTACGGTATGGCTACCCAACAGGCTGCATCATCCGAGATGATGGCTCAGGCCATGGATAGGGTGGCCACTTCCATTGTCCCCCCAGAAAGGCTGATGGAGCGACTAGAGCAGGCAACCGACTCCATCTGCCAGTCACACAGGGAGGACATGTTGGGGTCCAACAGGGACAGGCGGGCGGCACTGGCGACTCTGCAGGAGGCCATCTCCATTGAGTCCCAGGGCCACAGGGAAGCCCTGAGGCAGGAGCTCCTACACCTCAGGACGACTCTTGTTGAGCTTGAGGCTTCAACACACCAAAGGACAGAACAGCAGCTGGAGCGTCTCACCCGTACGCTCTCAGCTGAGATGCAGGCAACGAGGGCGGAGGTCCGGGCATCCCGTGAGTTGTTGCATGGGGACCTCCGCACACTCATCCTCCAGAACCAGACCTACCACACCCGCATGCTTGCAGCCATGGAGGAGCAGACTAGGGCCTTGCGTGGGCTGCCTCCCATAGTGCAACCACCTCCGGATGCAGCTGCACAGGGTGATAATAGCGACAGCAGTGATACTCCCACAATAGGGTAGCCGTGTGGGCCATGAGCCCATGGAGGTGTTTTATCTTCCCAGGATCCACGCAGGTGGGTTCTGGTGTGCATCCTGTCCTCGGACCTCCTGGGTGGCCTCCCCAACCCCCCCGGGCCCATCAATGGCCATTTTTGATTGTTTCTTATTTTTATTTTTATTTTGATTTCTTTTATTCCCAATTTTTTTGGGACGATCTGTTGGCTCCGATCTGTTGGCTCCGATCTGTTGGCTCCGATCTGTTGGCTCCGATGTGTTGGCTCCGATCTGTTGGCTCCGATGTGTTGGCTTCGATGTGTTGGCTTCCGTGGTTCCTGTGGGCATACGCTGCATTGTGGCTGGGCACATGCAGGCTTGTAATGTATTTGGTTCAGATGCTTGGGTTTGAGTCACACACACCCCTCCTGCTTCCCGTTTCCATGGGCTTGCAAAGGGTGTGCCCAAGTGACAGTGAATTACACAGTGACGTTGGACTCCCATGAGCTGTGTGGCCAGTCTGTAGTCAATACTGTGTATACATTCATAGTGCATATTGCTGTTGTGTTGTACACTGCATGTTGCATTGATGTGTAACTCTTCTTCTGTGTCTACCTCCCAATTTGCAGGTCCCTTCCTCAAGTCCACACAAGGACCTCTAGTCTGGCGATGGGGACCATGTTGGCAGCAGTGCACCTACAACTCTACATGGCGCCAACACTGCACAGTTGGTAGTGGTGGGAGTGCAGGCATTTCCAGGTGGTGAGACTACTAATATGTAACATTTTTGATGTCATGTTAATGGTACTACGTGCTCAAGTATGTTGTTGGTCCGGCATTGCTGTGAGCATTTCAGGTGTTGCAGGTTTCTAATAGTGCCACTGTACATAGTGAGAGTGATGTCATGTTGTGGGGATTACTTTGTTTACCTGCAATTAGCATGACATGGCACGGTGTGTCGTGTGGCAGTGCTGGGGTTGGGTTGGCTGACATGGCACTGTCCTCTTGTTGCATTTTGCAAGTGGGTATTCATTTTAGCTGCTTCAATGTGTAACTTCACAAAACTGCATTGGTGGTGTCTGTGTGGGTAGGGATGCACACATTGTGACACTTCCAGGTGAACAATCTCAGGCTGACATGGAATTCCCGGTTCATTCTCCACACATTCAGGATCAGTGTCAGGTTGAGTCATCATTGATTGTCAGATGGAATGTGCCAGGGCAGTGTGCACTCCACAGGGGTGTGATTTCTATGTGAAGTAATTAGCCACTAGCTGTGTACGGGCTGCCTCCCCCCGTGCCCTTTCCCCTCCCATGCGCAGCGGCTGTGCATGTGGTTGGGGATGTGGGGCCACCACCATGTCCACGGCCAGGCCCCGGCGTGTTGCAACGTTGTGCAGGACACATGCTGCCACTATGATCCTGCACACTACTGGGGGAGCGTATAACAGCTGCCCGCCAGAACGGTCAAGGGAGCGAAAGCGTGACTTCAGCACTCCGAATGTGCGCTCCACTATGCCCCTGGTTGTAATGTGGGCTGTGTTAAATCTTACCTGGGGTGGCGTGGTGGGGTTCCGAATTGGCGTCATCATGTGGGGGCTGAGAGGGTAGGCACTGTCCCCTGTGGAGGTGGGGATTGGTATCATTGGTGAGGTTGTGACCTTGCTCAGTATCCAACATGCATGCATGTGCAGTGGCATACATACTCACCAAGCAGCCATGTATCGCCATGCCGCCCAGCTTCTAGGTCCCGGCTTAGGGTGGACATTCGGTAAATGAAGCTGTCGTGGGTGGAGCCGGGATAGTTGGCATATACTGAGGTGATGATTCCCTTGGCATTACATGCTACCTGCACGTTGATGGAATGCCAGTGCTGGCGGTTCCTATAGATGTGCTCAGATGCCCTGGGGGGACGTAGAGCCACATGGGTGCAGTCGATGGCACCTAGCACTTTGGGGAATCATGCCACTGCGTAAAAATCCAGGGCGGCAGCATGCCTTTCTGCAGGTGTTCTGGGCAGGTATATGTGCCTGCGGACTGATGGGCATGCAGTCATGATGTTCAAGACCTGGTGTAGGCAGCGTGACTGGGTGGCCTGTGACACCCCACCCACTATGGCACTTGTCCGCTGAAATGATCCAGTGGCTAAGAAGTGCAGTACATTGAGGACCTTCTCCAGGGGGCTGAGTGCTTGGGAGCACAGGGTGGGTGATGTGAGGTCATCCTCCCACTCACTCACCAGGTCCAGTATGATGTGTGGTGGAAACCTGTACCTCCCATACACCTGGTCATCAGGCATCCCGAAAAGGCTGGTTCTGGGTGTGAATATTCTGGCCCTGACTATCCTCCTCCTCCTCCTTTGGTAGCCCACTGCCACTGCTGCTAGGAACGGTATGTTCATCCTGGCGTCTGAGCTTGTTATTGTTAAAGTCCGCAATTTATGCTTAGCGCGTGTTCTAGGCGAGCGTGTGACCCGCGCACCCCTGGAATCCAGTTCCCAGTCCAATAGCGTGTGGAAATTCACACGCACCACGGGATACAGCGTGTGACCCGCGCAGCCCTGGAATCCAGTTCCCAGTCCAATAGCGTGTGGAAATTCACACGCACCACGGGATACAGTGTGTGACCCGCGCACCCCTGGAATCCAGTTCCCAGTCCAATAGCGTGTGGAAATTCACACGCACCACGGGATACAGCGTGTGACCCGCGCACCCCTGGAATCCAGTTCCCAGTCCAATAGCGTGTGGAAATTCACACGCACCACGGGATACAGCGTGTGACCCGCGCACCCCTGGAATCCAGTTCCCAGTCCAATAGCGTGCGGAAATTCACACGCACCACGTGATACAGGTTCGCTGACGTACTTGCGTGTGTAAGTGGCTGCGCACCCATTAAATACACGTACATAGGCCAATCGCGTGTACGCGCACTTTTGTCCAATTACACGCGATGACACTCTGACGTGCAGTATCTCCACGTGTGCCCCGTCATCACATGCTGAGTGGGGAACACCCGTGCGGGTCACGTCACAGACGCGCTTACGCGCTGAGGGACTCTGGTCCAATAGAATCGCGTATGCGTGCTGACGCGCTTACGTGCTAAGGGCCTTTCCTCGGATTTCACGCTGACGTGCAGGATTTTCACGTGCCAAATCACTCCGTATCAAGCTGGCCACGCGAAAACACACGGAAGCCCACGCTCCTGCCCAGAAGGCCGAGTTACTGCCCCCCAGTGCCCCGAGCAGCCTCCCACGTGCCATCTGCTGCTGCCTGCCTGCCTGCCTGCCTGCTGCCACCGTGCCCTGCCATTTGGTGCCTGCACATCAGCCATCTGCAGGGGTCCAGTTGCTGTGTCCACCCCTGCTGGAACTGAAGACTCCCGACTGGTATTACATCGCTCCACAGCCCAGCCCCAGGACCCAGTTGCCCACCCACACCTGCCTCTGGGGTTGCCATGTCGGGCACTTCCACATCTGGCACCAGTGGCAACCCCAGGCCAGAGGGGCAGAGGGGCACCAGCTTCACTGTCACCGAAGTTGGTGTCCTGGTGGAGCATGTCCTGGGGCAGTATGATGCCCTCTTTGGATCGTCCCGCTCCAGCAAGGAAGGACGGCAGAGGATCTGGGCCGACTGTGTGGTTGCCATCAACGCGGAGGGGGTGGCAACCCGCGACGTCCTGAAGATCAAGAAGCGCTGGGAGGACTTGAGGTCCAGGACCCTTGTGAAGGCCCGGCGCCTCGTGGAGGGGGGCCGGGGCCGCATGAGTTCCATCCAGATGAGGGTCCTGGAACGCGTACGCCCAGCGCTCCACGCCCAGATCCTTGAGAGGGAGGCCCGTCTGGAGTTGAGCGGTAAGTGTCCATGCATTACTGTGTGAGACAGGGCATGTTGCGGTGTGCTGGTTCTATGATACTTGCCTGTATGTGTGCCATAGGCCATGTATGCATGTATGTGTGCAGGGACATCATGGTAATGCATGTGCGACCAGTGATGTGTGATGCACATGGTTGTTGCATGTGTTGAAATGCCGCATGGGGAGCCCTATTCAGATTTTGAACATGAGAGCATGCCAGTTTCTGTACGTGGACATGGGTGGGGGTGAGGGATGGGTGCTGATGCCAGGTACATATATGGTAGCCATGTCTGTGTGCCTGACCTGCGTGTCTGTGACTTGTGCATGCCATGGATGCATGACACATGTGTGTGACAATGCAGAGATTCAGTAAAGCAGCCAAATTACCCTTGTAACCGCTGTGTTTGGTGTGTTTGGGGCCAGATGGATGTGACTGAGGTGAAGTGTGTGCATGTGATGGGCATGAGGCATGATGCATGTGAGTTACATATCATTGAATGTTTCAAGAGTCCATTGGACATGCATGGAAATGTCCATGGCATGCACCATGCCTGTTACTGTGTGTGTTTTGCCTGGACTGACCCATGTGTTGTGGAGGGACATGATGGAAGTGTACTTTGACAGTGGTGCTCATCTGCTATTGCTTCCTGTCTAGTGGACCATTGTACAGTGCCCTGATGCTTGTGTTCTTTGTCTCCCTCTACGCAGCTAGTGAAGAAGAGGGCGGAGACGGCGCTGTGGAGCAAGGCGGCGGGGATGCCCCCACGGCTGCAGCGGAAGGGGTGGGTGAGCCCCCACAGGGGCCTGCTACGGTGGGAGACGGTGAGGAGCCATCCAGGTTGGTGGTTTGCAAAGAGGAGGAGGAGGCCGCCACTGGGGCACACATGGGGCCTGGTGGGGGCATCCCTGCTGGTGCAAGTGGTGCAGTCCAGGGCCAGGGGCAGGAGGCAGCACAGGTCACCGTGGAGGGGCCTGTGCATGTCGCTGTCCCTGACCCTGTGAGTGCACCACCATGCACCAGCAGGGATGCCCCGTCCCAGGCCTGTCCGCAGGTAGAGGGGATGTCCATGTCACCTGACTCCCCTCCACCTGCGGACGTGGGAACCCCTGGCCGTGCGGAGAAGGTCCTGATTGGGGTCGCGATGCGCACGGCTGTGATTCGTGATGCCGTGCGTGCTTCCCGGGAGGAGCACGCACGTCATCACGAAGTGCACCGTGCCGACGTGGCCCAATTGGGATCGGCCATGTTCGGGGGTTTCCTGCATGTGTTGGCCAATGTGGCGGCCCTCCCCTCCTCTGTGCAGGCTATCCACCAGTCGTTCTCCTTGCCGTCTTCCAGCCCAGATGCCACCAGGGCCCCCTGTGGACCTGCCCCGACCAATGCAGCCAGCTCGGTGGGGATCCCATCCCTGCCACAGTCGGGAGTCAGAGATCCAGCAGGGGTGGACACCAGAGCAACTGGACCCCAGCAGATGGAGGATGTGACGGCATCATCGGGCAGGGCACGTGCACGACGGCGTCGGTGGTTTCCATCAGCCTGGATGCCGTCGTGCTGGCACAGGCAGTTGCGTCGGAGGCAGCAGCAGGCTCAACGTGGGAGGCATCATGGCTCGGGGCCATCAACATCAGGGGTGCAGGCATCGGCCGGAGGGCAGGAGAACCATGGAATGGGAGTGGCTTCCGTGTGGGAGAGGTTGTGCCAGCGGATAGGTGCGGAGCGGCAGCGGGCAGAGGAGGAACGGCTCACGATGGTCAGGGCGGAGGACTCCATGCGGAGGGCGCTGAGGCGGGCTGAGTGCCTCGAGGGTCTTCGCAGGGAGTTTGAGCTGGACACTGCGTTATCCCTGCGGGACCTCGGGGCCAGGGAACATGCCCGCCTCCAAGCCATTGACCAGGAGTTCGATGATGCCCTGGCCCATGACAACAACCAGTGAGCCGTCCGAATAGCCCGCTGCCTATGTATATAGTTGTATAGTTAGGGTTAGGTTTCCTTTGTTTTTTTTATTTTTTTTTGGTTGCGATTGGACAATGCACCACTTTTTTGTATATAGTTCACTTTTTAGTTAGTAGTCAGTTAGGTTTAATTTGGTAGGGCTCATGGACCCAGGATGATCTTCTTAATTGGCTTATTTTAATTTTTCAGAATTTTTTCTTGGACATTCATCTTGTTTTGTTTGATTTGCTTTGTGTTTTTTCTTATTTGCTGTTCAATACATATTATTTTTTTAATCTTCAATGTGTCGTATCATCTCATTGCTTTCAGGCATGTCATGTTGGGTGTTTTGTCATTCACTTGCAGCCATTGTGTGTGACAGACATGTGTTAAATTGCATTATTTACATTGGGGGTGTACCATGTAATTGCCTTTGATATGTGGGTGGGTGTGATAGTTGGTTGGGCCTTTTGGCAGGGGAGGATGGGCATTACGGACATGATTGGGGAATGTTGGGACCCAGGTGCAGGGGGGCATGGATTGGACATGGGTGGGGGCCTGCTGGCAGGTCCCACACAGTGCTGGGGGGTGGGGGTGGTGGGAGACATGAGTGGGGGCCTGGTGGAGGGTGACCCTGGTGGCTGGGGGGTGGGGGTGGTGGGAGGCATGAGTTGGACATGGGTGGGGGCCTGCTGGCAGGTGCCCCACAGTGCTGGGGGGTGGGGGGGTGGGGGACATGAGTTGGACATGGGTGGGGGCCTGCTGGCAGGTGCCCCACAGTGCTGGGGGGTGGGGGTGGTGGGAGACATGAGTGGGGGCCTGGTGGAGGGTGACCCTGCACTGCTGGGGGGTGGGGGTGGTGGGTGACATGAGTGGGGGCCTGGTGGAGGGTGACCCTGCACTGCTGGGGTGTGGGGGTGGTGGGTGACATGAGTGGGGGCCTGGTGGAGGGTGACCCTGGTGGCTGGGGGGTGGGGGTGGTGGGAGACATGAGTTGGACATGGGTGGGGGCCTGCTGGCAGGTGCCCCACAGTGCTGGGGAGTGGGGGTGGTGGGAGACATGAGTGGGGGCCTGGGGGAGGGTGACCCTGCACTGCTGGGGGGTGGGGGTGGTGGGTGACATGAGTGGGGGCCTGGTGGAGGGTGCCCCTGGTGGCTGGGGGGTGGGGGTGGTGGTAGACATGAGTGGGGGCCTGGTGGAGGGTGACCCTGCACTGCTGGGGGGTGGGGGTGGTGGGTGACATGAGTGGGGGCCTGGTGGAGGGTGACCCTGGTGGCTGGGGGGTGGGGGTGGTGGGAGACATGAGTTGGACATGGGTGGGGGCCTGCTGGCAGGTGCCCCACAGTGCTGGGGAGTGGGGGTGGTGGGAGACATGAGTTGGACATGGGTGGGGGCCTGCTGGCAGGTGCCCCACAGTGCTGGGGGGTGGGGGTGGTGGGAGACATGAGTGGGGGCCTGGTGGAGGGTGACCCTGGTGGCTGGGGGGTGGGGGTGGTGGTAGACATGAGTGGGGGCCTGGTGGAGGGTGACCCTGGTGGCTGGGGGGTGGGGGTGGTGGGAGACATGAGTTGGACATGGGTGGGGGCCTGCTGGCAGGTGCCCCACAGTGCTGGGGGGTGGGGGGGTGGGGGACATGAGTTGGACATGGGTGGGGGCCTGCTGGCAGGTGCCCCACAGTGCTGGGGGGTGGGGGTGGTGGGAGACATGAGTGGGGGCCTGGGGGAGGGTGACCCTGCACTGCTGGGGGGTGGGGGTGGTGGGTGACATGAGTGGGGGCCTGGTGGAGGGTGCCCCTGGTGGCTGGGGGGTGGGGGTGGTGGGAGACATGGGTGGGGGCCTGCTGGCAGGTGCCCCACAGTGCTGGGGGGTGGGGGTGGTGGGAGACATGAGTTGGACATGGGTGGGGGCCTGCTGGCAGGTGCCCCACAGTGCTGGGGGGTGGGGGTGGTGGGAGACATGAGTGGGGGCCTGGTGGAGGGTGACCCTGGTGGCTGGGGGGTGGGGGTGGTGGTAGACATGAGTGGGGGCCTGGTGGAGGGTGACCCTGGTGGCTGGGGGGTGGGGGTGGTGGGAGACATGAGTTGGACATGGGTGGGGGCCTGCTGGCAGGTGCCCCACAGTGCTGGGGTGTGGGGGTGGTGGGAGACATGAGTTGGACATGGGTGGGGGCCTGCTGGCAGGTGCACCACAGTGCTGGGGGATGGGGGTGGTGGGAGACATGAGTTGGACATGGGTGGGGGCCTGCTGGCAGGTGCCCCACAGTGCTGGGGGGTGGGGGGGTGGGGGACATGAGTTGGACATGGGTGGGGGCCTGCTGGCAGGTGCCCCACAGTGCTGGGGGGTGGGGGTGGTGGGAGACATGAGTGGGGGCCTGGTGGAGGGTGACCCTGCACTGCTGGGGGGTGGGGGTGGTGGGTGACATGAGTGGGGGCCTGGTGGAGGGTGCCCCTGGTGGCTGGGGGGTGGGGGTGGTGGTAGACATGAGTGGGGGCCTGGTGGAGGGTGACCCTGCTCTGCTGGGGGGTGGGGGTGGTGGGTGACATGAGTGGGGGCCTGGTGGAGGGTGACCCTGCACTGCTGGGGTGTGGGGGTGGTGGGTGACATGAGTGGGGGCCTGGTGGAGGGTGACCCTGGTGGCTGGGGGGTGGGGGTGGTGGGAGACATGAGTTGGACATGGGTGGGGGCCTGCTGGCAGGTGCCCCACAGTGCTGGGGGGTGGGGGGGGTGGGGGACATGAGTTGGACATGGGTGGGGGCCTGCTGGCAGGTGCCCCACAGTGCTGGGGGGTGGGGGTGGTGGGAGACATGAGTGGGGGCCTGGTGGAGGGTGACCCTGCACTGCTGGGGGGTGGGGGTGGTGGGTGACATGAGTGGGGGCCTGGTGGAGGGTGCCCCTGGTGGCTGGGGGGTGGGGGTGGTGGTAGACATGAGTGGGGGCCTGGTGGAGGGTGACCCTGCACTGCTGGGGGGTGGGGGTGGTGGGTGACATGAGTGGGGGCCTGGTGGAGGGTGACCCTGCACTGCTGGGGTGTGGGGGTGGTGGGTGACATGAGTGGGGGCCTGGTGGAGGGTGACCCTGGTGGCTGGGGGGTGGGGGTGGTGGTAGACATGAGTGGGGGCCTGGTGGAGGGTGACCCTGGTGGCTGGGGGGTGGGGGTGGTGGGAGACATGAGTTGGACATGGGTGGGGGCCTGCTGGCAGGTGCCCCACAGTGCTGGGGGGTGGGGGTGCAAGGGGACATGAGTTGGTGTTCATTAGTTCAAGGAGACATGTGCCTTTGCTGGGGGGCATGCCCATGGTGGGTGGGCTGCCTGCGGGACATGACCAGGGATGCAGGGTAGTCCCCTGTGGTGTGGGCTGCCTGCAGGGGCCGTGGAGGGTGTACAGGGTACACCTGGGAGGACCCACACTGTGAAATCACATGTGGAACTTCCCGCACACCCCTGAAATACACGCGCCCAGGCTGTTCGCGTGTGGCACTTCCCGCGCACCCCTGAAATACACGCGCCCAGGCTGTTCGCGTGTGGAACTTCCCGCGCACCCCTGAAATACACGCGCCCAGGCTGTTCGCGTGTGGAACTTCCCCCGCACCCCTGGAATACACGCGGCCAGGCTATTCGCGTGTGGAACTTCCCGCGCACCCCTGGAATACACGCGGCCAGGCTGTTCGCGTGTGGAACTTCCCGCGCACCCCTGAAATACACGCGCCTAGGCTGTTCGCGTATGGAACTTCCCCCGCACCCCTGAAATACACGCGCGCCCAGGCTGTTCGCGTGTGGAACTTCCCGCGCACCCCTGAAATACACGCGCCCAGGCTGTTCGCGTGTGGAACTTCCCGCGCACCCCTGAAATACACGCGCCCAGGCTGTTCGCGTGTGGAACTTCCCCCGCACCCCTGAAATACACGCGCCTAGGCTGTTCACGTGTGGAACTTCCCGCGCACCCCTGAAATACACCCGCCCAGGCTGTTCACGTGTGGAACTTCCCCCGCACCCCTGAAATACACGCGCCTAGGCTGTTCGCGTGTGGAACTTCCCGCGCACCCCTGAAATACACGCGCCCAGGCTGTTCGCGTGTGGAACTTCCCGAACACCCCTGAAATACACGCGCCCAGGCTTTTCGTGTGTGGAACTTCCCGCGCACCCCTGAAATACACGCGCCCAGGCTATTCGCGTGTGGAACTTCCCGCGCACCCCTGGAATACACGCGCCCAGGCTATTCGCGTGTGGAACTTCCCGCGCACCCCTGAAATACACGCGCCCAGGCTGTTCGCGTGTGGAACTTCCCCCGCACCCCTGAAATACACGCGCCTAGGCTATTCGCGTGTGGAACTTCCCGCGCACCCCGGTATACACGCACACGTATTTTTTGTCAGCGGGTGTCCGTGTTTGTGGGTACCCCTTTGCACGTCTTTTTTCCTGGAGGGCCACAGTATGGGACATTCATCATGGCAGTATATAGGTGCGATTTGTTGGCGCACCTTTTGGCGCACATTTCTTACAGCCGCAGAGACGCTACCGCCTGCTTTCTTGTGGCGGTCGTGTTTGTGCCTGTGCGCTGGTTTGAGCGTGCGCTTTTTTCCCCTATTCTATTCCATGAATACGTGTTGTAGACGAGCGTGTGGGCGTTCCGCGCACTTGTGCCCTGTACTTCCCCCGTGACGCCCACGTTTTGGCAAGTTGTTCCCCATTCCGAGTGTTACGCCCGTGTTCCGCCTACTTTTGTTGCGTGCGCCGCGCTATGTGCGATTTTCGCTGTGGCCTGTGCGATTTTCGCAGTGACCTGGCGCACGCTGTTAGATGGCCTGTGCGCCAACGTGCGCCGCGCACTTTTTATCGCACATCCGCTGGTTTTCTCGCGCACGGCCTTCCATGAATCGACGTGCGCTGCTTTTCGTGCGATTTTCGCAATTGCACTGCGATTTTCGCTATTCCACTGCGATTCGCACGTTTTTGCCCACTTGCGCCGCGCTAATTATTCCATGAATCGGCCTCTGTGTATCTACCTGTCAAATGCAACATTAATGCAAATCTAAGGGACGGTCTCAGTGGCCACCAAAAAAGGAGCATCCCTAAATCAATAAATCTTCACTATTGTAAAAGTTTTTTTTGCTGAGTAGTGTAAACGTTATCACTTTGACTTCAATTCAAGCATTTAATTCACATTGATATTTAATCATTTGACTGTAACTGTTTTTTGAGAGGCCATCCTCAACACAGGGAGTTTCTTCCCTTTCCACTCAAGGTGTTATGCAACAAACGTGAAGTGGGAGAATGGAAGAACAGGCTCCCGCCCTTCCCCTCTCGCGCTTGGCCTAGAGGATCACGGCCTAGACACCCGCCACGGGAGGAGTTTGCCTATCTACCAGACGACCAAATACCCTGGTACAGGAACATACGGATGTGCCCACCTACCTGCCCAGCAGCCCGCCCTGTCCATGCCGACACCTGCGGCATGGATCAACTCGACTAAACCTACACGTCGTTAGAGGTGCCATGACGACCTAGCCAACGGTCAGCACACCTGTGCAAACATGCACACCGGACACTCCCACACCAATCCACATGAAGAACATACTCAGTGCTATGATGTAGGCGACAGACATACCCACGGACGTGCATCTTTATTATTTTCCACATAGGCTCTCAAAATGCAGAAACGCAAGACGCATAATGAACTTATCTAAAAAGGCTTGCTCACGCTTCTTCTAAGAACCATGTACCATAATGAAGAATATAACGGAGACACGATACTGAGGATAAAGCAATATGATACCGTAACCTAAAGCGCTCTGCATCAAACGGTTCCACCTATGCACCAGGCCCAAGTAGGCCGCAAGCAAAAGCTTCCATGAACATTGAATGAGCAAGAGCTCGGTTGCTGACCCTGCAGAATGAGCCCGGCGAAAGCACACCGCCAAGGGCACGATGTTGCAATCTCGCACGCCGCAAGCCGACGCCAAGGTCGCACCTGCAAGATAAACCAGGCACACAGTGGGAAAAACAATATTAATTGTGCTGAATTTTGCCTCAAACACAGTCCCACCTCACGTGACAAAGCCAAACCTGATAGGATGCCAAGCCCGGGAGGAAGGAGACGCCTGAATCCCACGTTTCAAGACACAGGCAGATACAATTAAAAGACTCATTGGACATCTGCAGCAGTGGGAGTAGTCGACCTCCCAACATATGAATAAATCCTCACATTGTTTACACCTACCCATAGTAAAACATTGTTGCAAATGACAGGTGCACCGCGAGCTGGGAACAGCGATAGTCTCAGACTGGGAGGCTCGCGAGCGGACCAATCAGAACATGGGGCTCTTATCACTGACGCCATTAACATTGACCAATCCTCAGAGGTCTTCATGTAACAATTTTCATGTATCAAATTGAAGGGACAGCCCAAGTATACCACCTGACTAACCCTCAACCACTAACACCGTTCTCTATATGTATGCTATACTAACCCTACCACTCGAGTAACCAATCCAGAGTGGAAATAGGTTTTTTGCTAAACTTTCTAAGGTGACGCAAGTAGCGCGTCATACTAAGGTAAAAAGGGCCTGCGAGCCCCACGATTGTGTGTGTGTCAGGACGGACGCGTACGATCCTTGACCCATCCCTGCCGTTTTGTCTAATAAACAGCAGAGTCACCTTGCTTCTTGCGTGTGTCTCATACTCTATCTCTTTTGGGATATACGGGAGGAGTTGGGGCCTCCCTGCCTGGAGGTCTACGGACGGCCCGGCCGACCCCGGCAGAATTTCCCCCCGACAAACTGTTTAACAGATTCTTTTATTCAGCCCATCTCCAATTCATCTAAGAACCCTTGTATCTATCCCCCTGAGCTACCAATCAGCCAAGAACTAGGCTGGTGTACAGGAAACATGTTTAGATTTATTTGGATTAAATGTTACGAAACTCAAACTGAAATGTCAACCACCACTTTATCCGTGGTACAACACGATAAACTTCTCTCAACAAAAATAAATCACAAACACGAGTTGAAAATAACACATCACAATTCACAATTCTTTACTTTCTACAAATTACACTTCAATAAATAATTAGCACTGGTCAGTGAACACATTGATAGATGTAATGCTGTGCAATTTTGATTTTCCTGCGCGCAGCTAGCAGTTTATTTTTACAAATCGGTGCAAATGCATATGGAAATTATTATTTTACCCACACATTTGCTTTACAATAAACACATAAACACAGGGTGATTTAGTGTTTTGTTTTTCAGACTCCCGCCTACTATTTTAAGTGTTGGGGAAGTCTGACAGAAAAATTGGAATGATCTGGGAATGTTGGATTTTTTTACCCCAAACTGAAAGGCCTGTGTTGGGGAAGCTGGAAGGTAAACATTTTGATGATTTGAGACTTTGGGATTTTCAGTCAATTAAAGGCCTGTGTTAGGGGAAAGTTGAACAAAAAGATTGGACTGATTTAAGAACAAAGACACCCCACTGCCTTAAAGAATTTGGGGTCAATGGGACAAAACAGATTTCCCGATTAAATGATAGGCAATCGTTTTTCAGCACACACTGTGAAGTGAGCTTTGTTAATTTCGAATTTTAACAAAAATCACCTGGTAGTGTTACACCAAATGGGGAATTAATTAAATGAATCTTTTTAGTTAAGTAGACTAAGGATCTACACAGTTTTGCCCCACACCTACAATAAAGAGAAAGGTGGAAGTCAAGAAGACTCCCCTACCTTTTGGTATCACAGGGATAAGTTCAACATACATAGAACACCTCTGTTTAAAGTTCAGGACAGCAGGCTGCATTTCAGGACCCTCCAGAGAGACACGGCAGTGGTCTTATCACTCCACTCTCAAGGATGGCCTCCCGCTCTCCACCATAGGATCCAGGACGTTTGTTTAGGCCTTCCTAGCAAGACAGCTCCACCCAGATGCACTCTCAACAATTGCCTCTTGTGTTTCCTTGCACCTGTCAGAGAGTAAGTTACAGTAGCCCTCCTGATGGTACATTCCACAGCTCTCTCCCTTCTTCCCAGTGCAGTCCCCCTTATAGACCATACATTTTACAATCTTGGGGAAGTACTCTGCAAGAGTTATCCCAACTAAGATTGGACAGATACCCTTCTCTCTACTCCCAAATCTAGCCACCCTCTCAGGATTTGTTTAGGGGTCTGGAGCAATATTTGGCAATCCCCATTTGTTCTTATTTCAAATTTTGTCAAAAATCTAGTTATGTGGCAAAACTTCATAATTTTACTTGCAACTGCCATAATACATATACATTTTCCTGATTCAGCTAATATAGGGAACTAAATAAGATGACAGCCAGGTCCGCACCATTTTGCATGGTCATGTGGCACTTTTCTGATGTTTTCACAAAACACAAAATTGTTAGAAAAATAAAATGTATTCCCCATATTCCTAATTTTACCCTCCACCCGATAACAACTCCCAAATATGGAACATTTTCAAATGGCCATTACAGTTCTGTGAGTCGCAGGTGGAGGAATCTTATATCCCCAAAATCGACTGAGAAATTACCTAACAAATACCACATAAACATAGAAAATCTGATTTATGGTTGCTGGGAAAAAGTCCTAAATGATAACAGTCCTGTTTAATTAATAGTAAATCTTCATATAGGACAAATGGCAATTTCTTCTAACTGCATGTGCCTGAACCCAGAGTTTTTTTCGATCAGTCTCTTTGTTTTGTAAACTTGCTGTTTTAAGTTTGAGATTCAGCCTCTCTTAATTATAGCCCCCCCCCCCCCCTGTCTGCACACCTCTGTCTACATTCTGGTCATGCTCCAGCCAAAGCCTGTTGTCTTTTCACAGATCCCAGCTTTCAGGGACAAGACCTTTCATGAAGGTCACATTTTATGGCAGTTGTAAACGCTAGAATTATGTGGGGTACATTTACCAGCCCCGACAGAAATCCCCAGCATCACAAAACTGCATTTCAGCAGTAACAAAAAATGCCTGTGCTGTGCCTGCTGAGCACATATGGGACAAGAGTTAAACACAGCCACCACAAGAATGGCTGCATTTGCTGTTCTCCACATCAATTCAGAGAAAATAACGTAAAGGCAGAAGGGCCTTGCATTTCTCTTCTGTCAGTAAAAAATGTAAGGTTGCACCAGACAAATGACCTGCATTCTGGACGACATCGCACTGGTGTCTCTTTTTATTTTAAACAGCACACAATTTGTTCCATTTATCACAGCCCTGCCTGTGTATTGTATTTGAATGCCATGAAATCAGACTAGCCCTGTAGATGAAAACAATGCTGTAGAACAGCATTGTTTTCATCAAATCAAGTCCATGAGGAGCAGATACTCTGCATCAAATCCGCATGGCTCAGAGTTCATTTTGCAACAAAATAACACATGCAAGGAACTTCAAAGAAAATATGCTTTCCCTTGCCATGTGTCAATTACCAAGAAAACTATTTGCAAGCATATTTCTGTGCTCAGACATTGACCTGATATGTAAAAGCCTTTCAGAAAATGAATGCCATAGAAACCACGTTTTGCGAAATGAACATGAGCTAAAAAGAACACGTGTAAACCTGCTTTTGCAAAGCCGGGAAATGACACTTTGAAAACTAAGTGTGAGAGAATGCCATTACTCACACAGAAATAGTAATATATGTGTGGGGATGGGTTTTGGTAATGTATATTATAATTGTTCTCAAAAAGACTTGTTTTCTGTGAAAGAAAGACAGAACAAGAAAAACATGTTTGAAAACAGTAGAACCAGTTTGGCCTAGGCAGGCACTTCAAAGGTACCAGCCATGGGAAAGGAATCTCCTCCAAAGTATGGAAATTCACGACCTTGTCAGTCTGCCCGGCATTTCTACAGCAAGGGACAATGGACCCAAGGGGGACTAGCCCTGTCACAGAAAGGTGTGATTTCCTTTGACCCCCTTCCTCAGCTTCAACTGCCTAGGATCAAAGGGCGCCATGGAAACCCTGTTGTTCAGACTGACACAGAGAGGGTAGGTTGGCTGTGGAAATTAGAAGGACAGCCCATACAGTGACATAAGCCATCCGTAGACATTAGAAGGACAGCCCATACAGTGACAAAAGCCATCCATAGACTTTAGAGAACTTTTTACTTTACGACATGTCTGTCAATACACTGAACAAGTAGTAATGTGATATTTTGACAGTTTCTATGGGATTTTTAGACACAGAGAATGAGACTAGGTGTGTCTTTGTAGCCCATGGTGAACTGGAATGACAGAAACATTATATTTGCATTTCCTATAGATAAACCCATACTGCCACCCCATAAAGAGTCATCCTTTCACTTCATTATCCTATCTGCTATGTTCCTTTGTTCCCCATCAGAAGAACCAATTTCCGATTTTGACTGTTTAGCTTATTTCCTTAGCTGTTTGCTTGTATAAAGTCCATGCAAAGTAAGAAATTGCAATTCTGCCTCGTGTGATTTTTGCTGAATTGTTTTCCTTCCAAAAGTCGATTTTCTCACCTGTGTTCATGTTGCTTTAGTTCCCTGCCCAGTAGCTTGTAAGCTTCCTTGCCTCTTTTGTACAGTACACACATTTCCATCTGATCTATCTGACCGCAAATGTAAACTGACCTTTAAATATCCAGTGAGCTCCGAGTGTGCCATTTTGCTTCTTTTCATGGTTTTCATTTTCATTTTGGCCTCCCATTTTGGGGTAGTAGGTCGAATTTAGAAAAAGATTTTCCTCTTTTATTTGTGACTTCTTTTCACTCCTTTCCACCCACACAGACTTTAGTCAGCAGGGGATTAGGGGAGTGTTGCAGGGGGAGTGCATGACAGACGTACCATCTATGAGTGTGACAAAAAGTGATGTTGCTTCCATTCATATTTACATTGATGTATCTGATGTCAGAAGGTTAAATTACGTGTATTATAACATGTTGCTGTACATTATCACCACTCTGGTGATTGCTGCCCTAAATTTGATTTGTTTGATTTTGATTTGAATGTTAAAAATAAATAAATATTTCATTATTACACGCCGGCCTGGTTCATGGTCCATAGCAACACATGGTGTTTGTTAAGGGGGGTATGAGACGGGTTGGGTGCCTTCTCAAAGGAGAATCCGAAATCAATAAGAATAAAGTGTTTTTATTGTGCGCCACATTCCTTGCCAGTGGAAAGAGTCCTTGTTTGGAGTGTGTGTGTCATAAATTCAGTTACAATGTCAGAATTCCAGTGGGGGAGTCCTTTGTGACACGTTCCCACAGCAAGCAAAAGGATGTGCTTTTGGCCTACAGAAATCTTTCCATAAAAAACAAAGTGGGCTTTTCTCTTCAAATGCCTGCTGATATGTTGCATGAAAAACATAATATACAATACGTTTTGTCAAGACTCACTATGTCTTTTTCTCTGACATTTTTCTGTTAGCAGTGGTACATTTTTCACATTAAAACTGCAAAAACACACACAAAGCCGTTTGTGTGCCAGTGTTTAAAAATCCTGCTTTTCATTTGACAGGGACCTTCAGTTTTCACTTGCATCCACACATGCAAAGCCGTTTTTGTGTCAGTGTTAAAAAATCCTGCTTTTCCGGTGAAAGGGACCTTTGATTTGGGGCCTTTCAATGCACCCCACATGCCAAAGATTGCACACTTAGGTTAATGAGTAAAGCAAGGATTTTAACCCGTTGTGCAATTTAGGCACCTGACCATATACTAAGAAATATTCAGGTTTTAGCTTTCAAGGAGACGAATAATATTGTCTTGTAGTGATTACTTGAAAAATATACAAATCACATAGTAAAGCAACTTGACAATATGAAAATTATTATAGAAACGTGTTAAGTGAAAAGACTAGGGCCCTCATTACGACCCTGGCGGAGAACCATGGTGCAATTTGCACCATGGTCCATGGCGCTAAGCTGCCAATTCCGCCATGGTGGTTGGCGGACTTACCGCCCCATCCCGACCTTGGCGGGGCGGTAAATCCCCAATCCCCATTTTGCCCTTCCCCATTCCCATTCTTGCCCCATAGGGCATAATGGGAGTGGGGAAGGCGTTAATTACGCCACCGTAAATTACGGTGGCGTAATTAACAACAAGTCCCGTAGCGCCATGGATTTTTCCGCCTGCAAAAAGCAGGCGTAAAAATCACCATGGCGCTACGGAAACTCGTAGTCAGGCGGAAAGGTACGCCATGCTTTACGCCGGCGTAAATCCCCTTCCGCAAGGGTCGTAATGAGGGCCTATAACTGTTTTATTTGCAGATCAAGAATGGAAAATGACAGGTCACAGAATGCTAAACATGTCCTAATTCACACTACTGTACGTTTACCATTTTAACACACACACACACACTAAAATGAATTGTGTTGTAAGATCACCTGGGAATAGAGATTGTTTGTCATCAACATCCAGCTTGATGTTATGCATAATATTAAGAACATTGGACTATTCACATAAAAACAAACCCATTTTATGCACAAATTAAATGTTTTACAATATTAATTGCTAGGCTGTTGGCAAGATGCCTTTTGTCATCTGCATTTTGTTCATGCTCACAACAGCTGTGAAGGTGAGAAGGTCCCTTAAGCAATGGCCTAAGATGAGAAGGGAGAGGCTACAGTCATAACATTAAAATACTACCCATTAGCAGGGCATTGCTAGAAACAAAGACAGGTTTGAAAACTTTGCAGCCCAGGATGCTATCGTAATGAGTGACCAGACACTTTCTCCAGCCTCAGAGCCCTCCCAAGGCAGAAGCTGATGAAAAAGTAATGAGCTGGCCTGAAGTGATATGGTTTTTAGCACTGTGGAGATCTGTGATGTATTCAGGGGCGTAGGAGACACATAAAATCTGGGGGGACAGGGGACATCTTGGGGACTTTGCTTTATTTATTTATTTATTTATTTATTTATTTATTTATTGTGTTTTAGTCAAAGAACTCGACTTTTCACAAAATTAGAATTAAAATAGCAGTATGTATTAAATTACAAATATCACTGTATAAAACAAGAGAAAAGAAGAAAAGAAAACATAAGAAAATTAAAGGATGCAGCAGCAAAAACATGTCTTTGTATGTAGCATTTCTGGATTTTTCAGTAAGGCGGTGTGTTTCAGTGGGTTACCAGAGAGAAACGTCTGAAAATTGTATTTTTTTCCACCAAATTTCAGAGACATTTCCCTCTGCCCACCCACCGAAACACACCGCCAACAACAGATGTCCTACCTTCCTGCGTTCCCACAGGTGTCCCGACAAAAAAAACGGTACCTCACATGTGTGGATGCACCTGCCTCAGTGCAAAGGGAAAAGGCTAACCCGCTGATAACCCCAATCCTTTTTCGGCAAAGCAGATTTTGCTCATGTGGACAACCTACAGAGTTGGGCCTAGAGTGTTGAAGCCACCAAGGAAAACAGGGAACCCCATGCATTTCTGAAAAGAGGACACCTGTGAGCACCCCCCTTTCCACTAAAAACATCCATGGTGGTTTAGTGACCCCCCACACCCACCCAAAACAAGTTATAAGTTGTTTTATTTTTGTTTTGCCGCTTTCCTAGGGGCAGATGGGCACATGTGTGTGGCCATCTGCCCCCGGGGGCAAAATATACTGCCCCAGGCTTGGGGGGTGGCTCTGCCAATATTTGCAGTGGCCTCCCCCAACTCCAAATGGATGGGGGCATCTCATGTACACCTTCCTAGGGGCAGAAATCTGCCCCCAGGGAAGGCTACATAAGGTGCCCCCATCCATTTGGAGGTGGACCACCCCCCTTCCAAACACAAAAAATCCTGGTGGTCTAGTGGGCCCCCCACCCACTGCCCCCACCCAAAACAAGTTATAATATATATATGTTTGTTTTGCCCTTCCCTAGGGGCAGATGGGCGCATGTGTGTGGGAGGGGGTCAAAACATACTGCCCCTGTCTTGGGAGGGGTGGCTCTGCCAATATTTGCAGTGGCCTCTCCCCCCACCCCAAATGGATGGAGAGCATCTTATGTACCCCTTCCTAGGGGCAGAAATCTGCCCCCAGGGAGGGCTACATAAGGTACCCACATCCACTTAGGGTGGGGAGAGAGGGCCACCCCCCTTGAAAAAATCCCTGGTGGCTAGTGGTCCCACCCGCACCCACCCCACCCAAAACTATGTTAAAAAAAAATATTTTTTGTTTTGTTTGCCCCCTTCCCTGGGGGCAGATGATCACCCATCTGCCCCCAGGGTATTGCTCCCATGCTTTGGGGCCAGGTGGGAGAGGGCAGCTTACATAGTAAGCATCCCCTCCCCCCACTTCAAAAACAGATCTCTGCATTGCACACCGAATACATATTCTGGGGGGGATAAATGACATTACATCCCCCCACTTAAAATTGTGGGGAAGATTTGTCCCCCCTGACCCACCCCCATGTCCTTCCCATGGATGTATTGATGGGGGCAAGCTGAACCCTCCTTGTCTTGACGCGCCTAGAAATACCTGTGTACACACGCATTATAAATGCTGCATCATATCATAATATCATATCATATCATTTAATGTATGGCTAGGGGGATTGTGAGACCCTCCCTGTTCCATTAATCTGGTGCAAAACTCTGTATTATCTTAGACTCAGAACATACAGTAGATCCCTGCAAGGTCTGCAAAATGATTGCAAAGGTCCTTTTTGCTCTACATGTCAAGAGAAGGATATTTCCATTTTTAGATTTGCCTTGTCAGGGCCAGGAAGTGATTACCCTTGTGTTACCCATTTTTGATCATTTGAAGAGCGCAAACTGGGACAGGGGTCAGACTCGGACATACATTTGGCGTAGTCAACAATTAAACAGTGGTCAACAATCAGCCATTACAATGTGTTACTCTTCAGAACAGACTGTTTGAGAACTACTCAAGGTGGTGTTTTGGGTAAAATAACTGGTAAAGAATGCCTTTTATTATGTATTATTATTATTATTATTATTATTATTATTATTATTATTATTATTATTATTATTATTATTTGAAACCACATTGGCCTAGTGACATTGGTTGAAACGATGGTAGCAACTTCTGAAATGGCTGCCCTCTGGCCACAAAAAACGGACTCATTCTAGAATCATGGCCTGGCAATTCAGGCATGGCCTTATAGGCCAGTTCGAGCCTGCCTAGCACCAGCCACATATCGAATTATCTGAATCGAATGTCTTCAGAATGCTGCGGTATGAGTTGTGTTGGTGCTCTGAGATACAACCATGAGCCTCGCCACTGAGTCAACTACACAAAGTTGTGTTAAATTCAAGACGCTCTGTTTACTACACGAGACATCTGAGGGGCCTGGCGCTCCAGTGAATAAAGGAAATAATTAACACACCCTCCCCTTCTCCCACTTTGCGATCTGCAGCATCTCGTTCTCCCTAATAGCCAAGTTAGATTAAAGCAAACTGGTATCAGGTTGTTCTTAGTCTGAGCAGCTACATTGTGGAACTCTCTCCTTGCCTCCACTTGACTCACTGGATCTCACACACACTTTAGGAAAGCTGTTAAGTCCTTTCTTTTCTCTAACCGTATTACTTGTCAATAGCAGACCTTTGTTTGAGTTAAGTTGCGCTTTGAAGCTGCATTGGGGGCGTTTGTCTGCACTATAAGACTCAATTATGAATTTATACACTATGCTGCGAGTCAGTGCCCGTGCATTCCCCATAGACTCTCCCATCGGTACTTCTGAAGACACTGGGTACTCATGCTAAGGACGGAGGAACCTAAGTGGCCACTTGGAGCACCCTTTGCTGGGTCTTCCGGCATGTGGCACTCTATAAAAGCATCCTGTTATTTTAATCTTATGCCCATAACCATTTGACTGAGTGCAGTTCCCCTGAACCGACTGTCCTGGGATGTTTGTCAGAGGCATTCTTTTTTAAATTTATTTTCAATTTATTGTATACGGCATACTTGTATAGAGTTGTGTGAATGTTAGCACTTGACACACTTGAACTTAGTTGTAGACATTGGCATGGGCATTGACCGTATGGAATTGTGAATGAACGCAGGTGCCGCCCCTGGACGTAATTACAAGCACTGGCATGTGCCACGTTTCGAAGGGGCTGGTAGTGATAGCCTGCATAAACAACTGAATAAGATGATGAATGCTTACGATCCGCCACATATGGATGGAGTAGTCTTGGCTAGTTAATGCTGCGCACCGACTGGATTGGGAATGCTCTCTGTGCCAGATTTGAAGGGACGCACAAGGTGGCCGAGGGCGAACTTGGGTAAGGTTACGAATGTGAGTGGGTGCCATGTGCGAAAGGGACTGTGAGTATCGGATGGCCCAGATCAGCACAGAGATGCAGAGATGCTCCCACACCCCTCCTGGAGAGAATACAGAAATTCAGCAATAACACCTCTCAAACTCTAAACAAACACAACCACAAGCCTACAACACAACAATCTGCACAAACTTCACTACACTGCAACAACAAAACAAACCACACATAGGGCCTCATTACGAGGTGGGCGGTAAGGGATTATCGGCACCGGTAAGGGCACCGGTGCTGCCAATCCCTAACCGCCCTACTACGAGGTCCCGTAGCGGGTCCCTTCCTGAACGCCTGGTTTTACCAGGCGTTATGGAAGGGACCCGTTAAGGGACTTCAGAGCTAAAAACGGTACCGCAAATTGCGGTACCGTTATTAGCACCTTCCCTATGGGGGCTGAAATGGGAATGCGGAATTGCTTTTTCAATGGGGACTTACCGGTCCCGCAAAGGTCAGAATAGACCGGTAAGTCCTCATTGAACAGGACCGGACACGGTACCGGTATTGGAGGTAGTCATGGCGCTAATAGCACCATGACTACCTCCAACCTCGTAATGAGGCCCATAGTCTCGCACAACAGCACACAACGACTACCAACCGTAAAACACCCCAAGTCCAGCCAACGGACCCACCGGGCTGAGGCTGCCAACAGCACATCACTGCTCTCTTGCACTTTTCCAGCTTATTCCCACTAATTTACCCCCCCCCCCTTCCCTTTTTTCAGAGCCACTCGAGCGCCAGGGGACCACTCCGGTGGGGAAAGTGCATAGTACGAACACCCTTTAACATTAACATTAACCATGACACCTTTACAGCACTAACATCATTAGAATACATCCAAGAAATATTCCATATTACCAAAAGGGATTACTCATAAAGGACGCATACATGTTACATTGTTTTACAACTTTCTTACAGAATATATAATTTCAAACGGATTGCAGTTCATAGAGCCTTATTATCACATTCGGCACCAACATTCATAAGTTTGATAGTTTAAAAGTGAGGGAAAACCTGAATAATAAGAGGGATTATATTTTCTTTGCACTGAACAGTTTTAGGAAAGCATTTTCTATGTCTTTACGTCTGAATTTGTACCCCACGCTAATGATGGAGTACCCAGTGTTTGCACCACTCGGACGCTAAATACTGGTGCACACGACCACCAGGGGCACCATGGACTCGGGTTTCCTTGTAGGTGCTGCTTGGCACTACATTGGCATGTAAATTAGCTGGTGTTGTTAGGACTGCACTGTTGGGAGCTTAGCGCTATCGAGTGTTTATCTTGCATTAACAGCCACTCTGTCTCCCGACACTCAGCACCGCCAACTCGTGTTGGGTTTGTTAAGCCGCTGAATGCCAAAAGCCTGTCGTTTGTTCGAAATGGCCAACAAATATGTAAATAATCTCTATTGGAATTCACTATATGCAAATTGTGCTCATACATATTCATTGTCGAGACTGTAATATCCTGGATGGGTTTTACTAAGCTCAGCCCCACCCCTTACTTGCTCTTTTTTATGGTTTCTTATCTGTAATTAGAACAGACTGGGTGCAAGGAAGGCTGCAGGCTTCATAGAGAAGCAGCCTGTGCAGCATAGATCTCCACAGTGAACACAACACCACATACACACACATTTAGTAAGCAGCATTCTGGGGATCCATTCTGCTCCTATGTCCTGCCTGCATTATTCCAGAGAATGACAGTGTGTGTGTGTGTTTGTCATCTGTGTGTGACTGCCCACCTGTAGGTGTGTGTGTGTAACGTGTGTGTGTATGTGTGTAGGTGTTTGTGTGTGTCGTCTGTGTGTGACTGCCCACCTGTAGGTGTGTGTGTAACGTGTGTGTGCGCATGTGTGTGTTTTTGTGTCCCATCTGTGTGTGACTGCCCACCAGTAGGCGTGTGTGTAACGTGTGTGTGTGCGTGTGTGTGGGTGTGCGTGTGTGTTTGTGTGTGTCGTCTGTGTGTGACTGCCCACCTGTAGGTGTGTGTGTAACATGTGTGTGCATGTGTGTGTGCATGTGAGCGTGTGTGCACGGTTGAGCATGGGTGGGTTTCTGTGATGCATGCTTGTGTCTTTGTGTGTAAGTGTATTAACACATGTTTATTTGAGCTTGCAGTGATTTGTCTTTCTGCGTGTCTGTCTGTATGTGAGTGGTTCCACGTGGTTGCTTCCAAGGCACGGTTGTTGCTAGGTCTGGCAAAAATCGGGGCTACCCTAATGACGGGACTGTCGGGACTCGGGGCTAGCTAGCCTTTTGCTTGCAGCCCCTGACTTCTGTCCGGGGCTAAAACCAGAAGACCCCTGGATATAGTCCCCACAGCACCCCCTAGCAACGCCTGTGTTCCAAGCAGTTACCATTTTCTCTTTGACACCATGCATTTGGGAGGGAAAGGGTCCATAACTCTCTTTGGACTCCCACTACCCACTCACTCGAATTAACTCTTTCATCTGAATTCTTTTAGTAACTTTTGAAATTCATGACATCACTTTCGGAGTAAGGGCATACGCCCCTGTGAGCATGCATGCACATGTGTGTGTGCATGCAGTGTGATGGTGTGTATCGACACGGTGGATTTGACGTCTATAAGGCAGTTTGACTGCTTCTAAAACCTGCATTTGGCTACTCCTGCCCGTCATAGTAACTGACCATATTTCGAACAGGCGGAAATGAAATGACCTTGGCTGAGGCATAAATGGTGATTGAATGACCAGTTAGAAGCAGATTCGGAATAGGGTTCTAATTGAGCCAATGCAGTATATGTCTGGGAGAAAGGCGATTGTAGCATAAGCTATTGGACACTTGAATCATTCAAAAATGAAATAATAGCAAGTGTCACAGGTGCAAGATTGAGGTGCATTGATCGAGCTGTCTGTATATGTCGCTACTGGGATAGCAGAGGTGCTTTACGGCAGCACTAAGGTACCAAATCAGTGCTGCGAGTGAGCACTCGTGCTGAGAAGCGCAGTGTCCTAGTGGTTAGGATAAAGGAACAACACATGTGAAATCTGAGTACTGTTCAGTGACACCTGCAAATTATTGATCGCCAAGACCGTGGAAGGGGGCGCTGGCCAATCAGAATTCTCAGAACGCGGGCTGTATTCTCTGATATGAGCCTGCATTCCAAGCAGCTTGAGGGCTGATAGCTAGCACCCCTCCCTTTCCCGCTCCTCCTCTCCTTCCCTTCTCACGTCTTATCACCTGTGTAGATTCGTACACAGGTGCCAAGGGTGTTTAATTAAAACTAAAGAATACTGTGTGGTTGGCCTTAGCGCCACACAGTAGTCTCTTAAGTCTGTTTCCTTGGTCATCAACATTGAAAACAAACATAAGAAACTACGGTGCGGCCAGTGATTAACGTGAGTGGGTATGGTCAGTTGCAGAGTTCCACTACTTTGATTTTTTACTGTTAACAGTGCATTTAAAATGTAAAGCATACCTATTCACTTTGCAATGTTATAGCAGTTGCAGCTACATTGAAATCTGGCCACACATTAATGACGACTAAATGACATAGCATGGATGGATTCTATCTGGCTTCATATTAGCCATGGGACAATGGAGGAGGTCCTGCTATCATTGAGAAGACATCTCCCCTCACACTCCATCTCCCTCTGGTTGTTATCTCGGTTTAAATGCTAAGACAATATTCTTTCTAAAGGTCAATGCCTTTTGAAATGGATACTTTTTAAATATCTAGTGGCTATATGGGATTTGTCAATTCATGCCACTGGGCAAGTGTGAAGTGTGTGGCTTCCAGCAAAGTAGAACATTCAGCTTAAAACCTGTGCAAGATATCCCTGGGGCTGCTCCTGCCTGCCTTCAGGAGAGCCTTTACAGTATATCGCAGGATGGAACTTTTGCACTGTGGAAGATCACAAACTATTCTTCCCAAAAACTCTCTGTTACGCCACAGAAGACTTGAATTCTCAGGAATTCGGATTTGGAGTAAATGACCAAGTTGTTTTCAATACATTGTAAGCTTTGTATTGACCAGGCCCCTGCTGAAGTGGCATCTGTTCAAGTAGATGCTAAGTATAAGCTCTAGTGGAGTTATGATCAGCAAGTCTAGGTAATATATAGGAGCTTGTGGTCTCATGTAGAGCTAGCAGTTCGGGCTGGACTGCCTTTTGGGGTGGAACCATACCAGATTTGCATATGGTCTTTACCTTTATGTAAAGGCTTGTTACGCTGAAAAGCGATGGTCTGGAGGGTTGCCCAGAGCTGAGCCTGTGGTTATGTTTCATTCAGAACCTTCCAGCCATTAACCTTTGGTTTTGTTTTAGTCAGCCGAGTGGGACGGGTATGCCCAGATGTGGGTCCCAAGCTTGCTGGGCCTAGAGACCCAAGCTACACCTCACTGATGACACCCAAAAAGGCCGAAACATGTCTGGGGATGCTTGTAGTCTCGTTCAGAAGGGATGTGACCTAGCAGTTCGGGCTGCAATGCACGTTTTGCTGTGGCACCATGCCTGATTTGCATATGGTCTTTCCTCTTCTGTAATGGCTTGGCAGGCTGAAGATCTATGGTCTGGAGGATTAAACAGAGCTGTGCCCGTGGTTATGATTTATTCAAAACCTTCCAGTCAACAACATTTGGTTTTGCTTTAGTCACCCGCAGTGGGACGGGTATACCAGACGTGGGTTCCCTAAGCTGCTGGGCCTCGAGACCCAAGCTACTCCTCACTGATGATGCCCAGCAGGGGTCAAGTCCTAAAAAATAAAGTGGGGGGACTCATCAACAAACGCAATGGGATGTGACCAGGAAATAGCATATCAAGGTGAAATATGTACAATTCATTACATTGAGTCTCATTACGAGGAAGGTGGTAGGTGGTTAATGGGGCAGGTAGAGCTGCCAGCCCTGTTAACCCGCTACCGCCTCATTACGAGGTCTCCTCGCGGGACCCGCTAAGGACTACTGGTTTTACCAGGCATCCTTAGTGGGTGCCACAAGCAGACCAGGATGCAAACAACGGGCCAGTCATTCACAGGCCCGTTGTTTGCATCCTCCCATTCCCATTGAGCCCTATGGGGGCTCGAATGGGAATGGGGATGTACAGGGTCTGAGTTCCTGGAATGGGGAAATACCGGGCCCTCCAAGGTCGGAATGGCCCGGTATTTCCCCATTCCAGGAACCCCAACCTGGTACCCGGAATGGGGGTAGCCATGCCGCAAATAGCGGCATGGCTACCTCCTTCCTTGTAATGAGGCCCATTGACTTTGCATAGCCTCCAAAAATTGCACAAGACGAATGACATTTGCCTTTTGTAAAATCAACACACACACAAAACCAAGATAGGATATTTTCTTCTAATAGTGTTTTTGAAAACGTTATAAGGTGTGCATGTTTTAAACTCGCAAGAACCAATACAAAAGTTTTCCCTGGGACTTGCATTACTGAAATTAGATATTTCACCTTTAGATGTTTGTTATTTTTCATCAGGTTATAGTGCAGTGGTGAAGTGTTGGGCCTGCAAACCTGGCGACTGCAGTTCGATTAGGTTGGCTTTAATTTGTAAATTCAAAGAAGACATGCAATGTTTCTCTTTTAGCTAGGGGGGACTGAGTCCACCCTCTGAATAAAGTGGGTGGACTCCGTCCCCCCGCATGTACCCTCGACTTGAGCCCTGATGCCCAGCAAGGCTGAAACATGTATGGGGATGCTTGTGGTCTCGTGCAGAAGGGATGCGACCTAGCAGTTCGGGCTGGACTGCCCCTTTTTTCGGGTGGGACCATGCCTTATTTGTATATGGTCTTTCCCCTTCTGTAATGGCTTGGCAGGCTGAAAAATGATGGTCTGGAGGGTTGCCCAGAGCAGTGCCTGTGGTTATGACTTATTCATACCCTCCCAGCCATCAACCTTAGGTTTTGCTTCATCCCTGTGGCCCAGATCTATTTGTCTCACCAGAGTCTGGGCCAGTTGGTGCTGCCAATCTACCTTGCCTGACTGATGGTTGGTTGTAAGGAATGTCAGTGATTGACTGGAGTGTCGCTGACTTGTAAATTGCAGGTTTCTAGAGTAACAATGTATGACACAGTCTCAAGTGGCTGACATGCAGTGTGCCAGGTTTCTCAGAGAGAGTAGTGCTTTCAGCAAGTGGCAAGTGCTTGGGGGGGACAGATTGTTTTTGAAACTCCCCGCTAGAATATCTCAGTGGAATGACCCCAGCAGTGGCCCCAGTGCCTTTATAAGCGGTACAAGTCCAAGAGGACAACAATTTTAGCTTGTATTATATTTTTCAACTCTTTTCTAGCTTTGGGTTGTTATTAATGAATGGGTACAGTGGACACATTTGGACATGTTTGGGTCTTTGGCAATAGGATGTTTTTTTCAGCTCTCAAACTGAAATTCACACACGTTCGAGCCCACTCTTGTTTCTTCACTATCAGACTGTTTACATTTATTAAAAATCAATTACTTAGGAATTGTTTTTTTTAAACTTTTGCTTAAAGCTATTTGCTGATTTCCATAATCTTACATTGATTTTTGTATTGTTTTTGTGTTGTCACAAAATGCATAATAGCAAACTAGATGCCTGTATAAAACACAGACAATTACTATGAGAAGGACCCTTTATCACACAGGTAAAAAACAGAGCTACATTTTCAGAATTCTCAAGTTAGTCGGTGTAATGTCTTGAGATGCTCAGTTGGTCCTGACATCTAGGCCCCCATCAGTTTACATTCTGGTAGTGGTATCCCAACATTTAAATTAGAAAATGAAAATGACAAATACTATGCACAAATACAAATAGACTACACAGCTACACACCTAGGATTTTCAACATCTAAATCCAAGCACAATGGCAACATGAAAGATTTGTTTTGAATATTTTTTGAAACATTATTTAAATAAACTGCACCTTTAGTGGATTAGTCCTTGGTCTCATTCCTAGATCCTTCCCTCGTATAGTTTGACCAAGGTCACCCCTTTCCCTTCCGGATGGGGCAAACATTGCACTTCAAACTGCCGCCTTATACGCCATAAAAACTCTGGAAGTTGTTCCCCATGCACAGGGCAGTAGTTAACCTCTTGACAGCAATCTATGCAGACAATATAATATGCTAGTTCTAATCTAAAGCTGCAGTGGTAGGTGGTTTAATCCAAAGGGTGAAACAACTGCAAACTGAACAACCGGAAAACGTAAAGCCTGGCTTCCCCACTGTACGAATCTGTGTGATCCTGGCTCAGAAAGCCACAATAAGTGTCTTTAATTAAAGATCCTGTAGGTCCAGCAATGTCACCCAATGACATACCCATGGAAACATGGTAACATTCATCATAAACATCGGTATATTTCCAACGAGTATCATGTACATTCTACATACATGCAATTTGTCCCCCACCCCCACACTCCCCATCCCACACACACACATTTCAATCCGGAAAATAAGGATATATATTAAATGTAAAACCAGTTGTGGCATTTACTTGATAAGATGTTGTGTAAAAGTGTATGTGCATACTACAAAACACTGACTTAAAGAAACAATACTGGACCATCAGACACACACACGTAAAACAATAGTTGTCAGCACAACGGCATGATAAACAAGAGAAAAAGATCTGACAACATTTAAATGAATGGGCCTCATTCCAAGTAGGGCGGTAAGGGTTAACGGTCACCGGTAATGAGACGGGTGCCGTTAAACCCTTACCGCCCTACTACGAGTTCCCTTTGCGGGTCCTTCCTTATCCCCTGCTTTTAGCAGGCGTTAAGGACGGGACCCGCAAAGGGACTCCCGAGTCAATAACGGTACCGTAATTTACTGTACCGTTATTGCCGTCTTCCCCCTTCCTATTGAGCCCTATGGGGGCTCAAATCGGAATGGGAAATGGCCCTGGTGAAAGGGGAATTACCGGTCCCTCCGACCTCGGAATGGACCAGTAATTACTCCATTCACCAGGCCGGAGATTGGACGAGTTCGGAGGCAGCCATGCCGCAAATAGCGGCGTGGTTACCTCTGAACTCAGAATGAGGCTCAATGTGTAAGGAGGTGCACAAGTCTGTGGGGGTCATTACAAGCTGGGCGCAAAGGGATACCGGGCACCGGTAATGACACCGGTGCCGGTAATCCCTTTGCGCCCTATTCCGATGTCCCTTTGCGGGTCCTTCCTTAATTCCTGGTTTTAGCAGGCGTTAAGGACGGGACCCGCAAAGGGACTTCAGAGCTAATAACGCTACCGTAATTTACGGTAGCGTTATTAGCACCCTCACCATTCCCATTGAGCCCTATGGGGGCTCAAATGGGATTGGGGAATGGTATTTTCAATAGGGACTTACCGGTCCCGCAAAGGTCAGACTAGACCGGTAAATCCCCATTGAACCATGGCAGACACAGTACCGGTAATGGTGCTAGTCATGGGGCTAATAGTGCCATGACTAGCACCAACCTCGGAATGAGGCCTAATGCAAACAGAGGCTCACTAGGTAGATCAACTGAGAGCAAACCCAACAGGCCTCAAAATAGAATCAAACGTGAAGATTGTTTTCGTAATCAGAATCATGTAAGAGAGAGAATCCACATTGTAAGTTTGAACTATTATGGTGATGACTAAAGTGACACAAGGCACATCATAGCTGGTCAGATAGCACAGCGAGTAGAGCACTCGCTTTGGCATCCGTGCAGAGCCTGCCGATGCATATTTGATTGCTGGCAGGGCCAAACTCAGCCTTTCATCCTTCCGAGGTCAATACATGAGCACCACACACCGTGGGTAATAGTAAGCAGCGATCAGATACCAGAGGGTCCGTAGTGCTATGTTAATGCTAATTTATTATTATTATTATTATTATTATTATTATTATTATTATTATTATTATTATTATTATTATTATTATTATCTACGTGATATGTGACTGTATATTAGGTAAATTAGTTCTACTGTATCCCTTTATTTCTGGGTAATGACTGAAAAGAAAAGATCCTCTGCAAAGAACCTCTATGTAATCACAAAGCATTTGAATGACAAACATGGAAGTAAAATGTTTAGACATGTTTTAGAGTAATATTTTCCTAATCGTACTAATCCCTATACATGCAGAAATAAACATGTTTGTATAACTGATTTATGACTAATATTGGGACATGTAACTGCAAATGAGACCAATAATTACTCCTGTGCACCAGAAACATACTGATGTAATGCAATATTTAGCTATAACAGGAGTTGCGGATAGAGTTATTCTTTAACCCTCTACGGGAGAACCTTTGCTTGACAACCCAATGCTGCTTTGTTTGACGTATTTCCTCTTTTAAAATGACTATGTGTGTGTGAGTGATTGGATCTTGGACAAATCTTTTTATTGTCTTTTTTTCAGATTAGAAATGGAAGTATTATTAAATTGAACCAAACATTCTAAAAGGATTATTGGGGTGATGGGATGATCCGGGAAAGCAAGAGGACGAAGGCAGTAAAACAAAAAAAGAGTCAAATGTTCCTCTACTGAAAATATATTCGCCCAAAGCCCCGAGCCACAGCCTTCCTGAACGATTTGGGATCTTATTGTTGGCAGCTCTTGATAAGTTCTCCCAACTGTTGATCCAAAATTATATTTCTGTATGTGCATGGTTTTATAATTCTTTCTAAGCACAGTGGCCATTTCCCCGCCTTCTCCTTGTCTCACTGCTTCTTGTAATGCCCTTTTTAAAACAGCACATTCATTGTCGAACCAGCCCTTAGCATTTAACTCAAGTGATGACTTACCAGATTAGGGTTGCATTTATTTTGTGACAAGAGGTATGAGGGAGGACATCATTTGTTTGTACATTTGGCCCACCTTCATTCTGTTTGCCTGGCCAGAGGCAGACCCACACTGGTCCAATATGGCCTAAAATCCCCGTTTGATGATGTCAGGTTGAGCCACAGAGATATGCCTTCCTCAAGCCTTGGTCACCACATGACCCTCACTTTGGTAGATCAAGAGGGAGCACCTCTTCAGTGAGGATTTCCACGCCGCCGGTTTTATTTTCAACCCCTTGGGCAAATGGCACATTTCCCATATGTTGATCCTCTCACCACAGGGAACAAAGTATCGTCAATTACTGAAATAGTCCCTCTTTCTTCAAATGTAGCTTGCAATTTGGATTTTGAGAATGAAGTGCTTTGTGCTGACACAAAGAAGTCAGTGCAAAAATGTATCGGTCTGTACCTTTTGGAATTAAAGTTGGGATACCATACAGATTTAGTTTCTCTTGCTGCAGGTCGTTGACCCCCCATGCTCCCAGTTTTGCATTCCTGTCACTGCATACAATGCATTCCTGATTGCTATTCATGCATAACATGGTGTACTCCTGCAATGTGTCCAAGAGACATTAATGTACTCCTGCAATTTGTCCAAGAGACATTAATGTGTTTTCAATTAGCATATGCATTACTGACTCTAAGATGTTTGCCTTTTAAAAGTACCAGATCTACTACCACTGAGTGTTTGGTTCTAACTTGAAATTCCACGGCCGGTCTGCATGCCCGGGTCTTGCAGGCAACCTGTAGGCCCCAAAGATACCTAGCCTGTACACCCTTGCCAGTTCCCATAAAACAATTAAGATAACCAACAAGGTGCCAACATCAATTTCCTGTAAGGCAACTATGTTGAATCCGGATAGCCAGGGTTTCATATCAGGATCAGCGAGTTTCTGGGGGATTCCATTGACATTCCAAACATGTGTTTAATGCCCAGTCAAGAGTTACTACTTTCCTCCTCTGAGAACTTCAACCTCACTGTGAGAGAACCCTCGAAGGTAGCCACCTATTTAAAGCCACATGCGAATTAGATAGATGGGGGCCATCCAGAAGTTCTACACGATTCTTGGGTAGACCATTATTCGGGTTTGATAAATATATATATATATATATATATATATATATATATATATATATATATATATATATATATAAAAATATTATATATATTATATATAATGGATATCTGACTCAGCACCACATGAGCAATACTTTGTCAGTATGCAAATTAGCTCAAATGTGAATGCAAAATATGTATATACATCAATGTTTAGAGGTAGGCTGGTACAGTACATTGCACACATTTGGCTCACAAGACAAAGCAGTAAAATTAAAATCAGCATGCTTAATTTACAATCAAATGACTATTATTGAGAATCGAATCGCCCAGAGCCCATTTGTAACAACACAACTGGGATCCTTGTAGCCCTGTGCAGTGGCGAGGTTTGAAATAGTTTGTATGTGCTTATGGTCGATGCTCTTGAGCCCTAATTAGCTTGACCTGCACTTTAGAATAACTGATAATCCAGTAATAATGATTGAGACTGTTGAGCCAGAAACAATTGTTGTATTGTCAGAGCACTTAATGAGATGCTCATGACCTTGGCCCTCATCAGGACCCTGGCGTTAAGTGTTTAACGGCGCCGTAAAAAGCTGCGGTGCCGTTAAACACTTAGCGCCTTACTACGAGGTCCCTTTGCGGGACCCGACCTGAACGGCTGGTCTAGACCAGCCATTAAAGTAGGGACCCGCAAAGGGACCTTGGTGCTAAGTACGGTACCGCAATTTGCGGTACCATACTTATCGCCTTCCCCAGTCCCATTGAGCCCTATGGGGCAAAAATGGGAATGGGGAAGGGCCAATGTTCAATGGGGAATTACCGCCCCGCCAACCTTGGAATGGGGTGGTAATTCCCCATTGAACATTGGCGGACTCGTTACGATACCGGCACCAACCATGGTGCTAATAGCGCCATGGTTTAGCGCCAGTATCGTAATGAGGGCCCTTGTCACTGTTTGACCAATACATAATTACATTGATAGAGAAGAAGGGCAAACCATAAATAGATCAGATAAACTGGGCAGCACCAGCGAAAATGAAATAGCACGTAGGTGGCCATATTTGGTGTAGGGCCACAAGATGAAACCAGGAAGAGAAACCTTCAACCATCTTATGAGACCCTGAAGAGACTTAAGGAAACACGGTCCAACTATTGAATGTATGATCGGGAGAAGAAAAGGTCAAAAGAAACAATAACACATACACAGTTTGGTGATTACAAGTGTCAAGTGAGGAGGCAGCAGGGCATGCAGAGAACAAAATACACAAAGCGTAGCAGATTCCTTAATGGACTATGTGTTCAGAGTTGTGATGAACAACACACACGGGTCAAGAAAAGATGCAGGCATATAAGACATCCCGTTTTGATTAATGCAAAAAGTCAATTGAACATGTTAAGAGAGTCGCTTGTGCAGAAGACAGCACTAACACGCTGGTTATTTCTTCTATGCAATCAGCCCATCACAGCTCCTGAACTTACCCTTACACCAAGGCTGCCACAGCCTGGTCTCGATGCACCAGCTCAATAGAACCAAGTCTTGCTTAGGTGCCACTAGGCCCCCCCTATCTGAAAACCTTCGGCATTCTGAAAAATCCATTATTCTTTATGGCCATTAACCTCTACAGGATAACCCCCAAGAAAACATCTGGCTTGAATATGGGGGAGATTCAAAAGGCAGAGTGAGAAGCCAGACATACCACAAAGGCGTCTTCCCTGCAGCACAGGCGTGTACTATCTGCTGAAGTGGAGGTGCCGGATGTATGTGGGTGTTTTATCCTATTCGTCTTACTCTTTGCCTAGTGTTAGGTCCAGGTATTGTTACCATGCTTTAGAATTTGGTAGATGATGCTGTTGAAGTATTTCAGCTTTAATTGTACCAGTGTATAAAAGTATGTAGGTGGCTGTTATTTTAGAATTATTTTAAGCAGATTTGACCAGAAAATGTATTAATGTATTATTGAAGTTAGGGATGAGTCTAGGGGTTTTAAACTTGAAAAAGTTTCAGGAGTTTCATTTTTTTTGTATGATGGTTGATATCCATACTTCTATGTTGTATGTTGCAATGTATGGCTTCCTTTTTGGATTAAGTAGACGTTGTGTAAGATGTATACATTAATTAACCAAGAAACAAATAAAACAAAATGAAAATAAATAAATAAGTATTCCAGTTTTTTTCTTGTCCAGAGAGGGCTTTTCCTTGTGGTGTTTTTTTTTTCCTTTTCAGATCAAAGCTCAAAGATTAACTGATTTTGAGACTCAACTATGTATCAACAGTGGCGTGTTCTGCTTCTACTCGACCAGGAAAGAACTTACATTTGTTTTGGTACTTTCTTTTTTGAAATACCAGAACGTTGGGCAGTTTGGGTCACTGTCAATGGCCCATGTCTTGCATTTTTGGTTCTGTAGTTTGCGGGTGATCTGGAACCTTCTAAGATGGGTCCTAGAATGATGAGGATGTCTGTGAATTACAGGCCGTTCACCTCTGAGCCACTTACCATCAGGCCTGGGCCTTGGGATTTCTCTAGGGGCATTGTCACATCATTGATTCGGATATTGATTAGCGTTTGACTGATATTGCAACCCATCAGAACACAAACAGATGCTTAAAAGCTTTACATTTAGAAGGTAATCATGGATTGTATCATGTCAAAGGTTTTCCCCACAATGCCATTCTGCAGCTGTTTCAGGTTTAGTTGTGGGCACAAGATTGGATGAATTGCTTTCCTGAAGTCTACAAAATATCCTAATACATTGCATGTATGTGTGCTTCTACCTATTTGTGGTTCAGAGTGTGCAGGGTAAAGATATGATCTGTGGTGTGGTTGTGGTAAGCATCCGATGTGTCCACTATTCAGGGTGTTACTGTTGAGGAGGACATACCCTATTGTTTTATTTATAGGAGTAACATTGATATCTGAGGATTTCTCTCATGCACCAATATCACAGGCCCTACCAAGTAACCAGACCACTTTAGAGTACCTGATCATATGCTGCGCCACCAAACAGAAGCCCTCATTCATTCGTGGCACTATTAATTGGTTATTTATAATGCACTTAATATCCAGAGGTTTCTAAGTGCAGACCCAGGGATCGAACCTGCATTGCTCCACCTCGTCTGGCTTTCAAGTGGAGTGCATTGCTCCAGAGCTATCCTCCCGAGTCTATAATAATCCAGAGCAAATCATCAATTGCAACAATGTTATCCCATCCTTATGCCAAAAAATACTCCTGAAGGGATACTTTATCCTTTGGTTTGGTGACCTGCAAAGTTAAGGTACAGTAGACAGGATGGATATTTTGGGATCTCTATGGCTTACTCTATTCACCTCTGCACCTTCTCATAGAGACAACCACAGCTTTGACCCGTTACTGTCATGCAGTCTTAAATACTTAGATAAGTTATTCAACTCCAGGCATGTTCAGACGAATCGATGTTAACTCTGACCTTTACTGACATGCTCTTACAATCACAATTGAAGCTACCAAATCCCCAAATAACACAATCCCTGCACTGACGCCTGAATTGAGTTTTCCAGTCCCTCTGGACAGTTGTATCCCTTCCCTGCCTAAAGCAGACACAGAACAGCTGCTCATATATCCTACTCCCGATTGTACAAGGAACCTCAGCATGGCAGCCCCAGTGGAGATGAACAAAACTGGTAGACAAGGAAGACAGTTTATTGTAGCCCTGCATATGGCCACCATAAAGTCACTGCAGCAAAATCTGGGAATATTAGGGACATAATAAGCTGCAACTCTCACGGGAAAATCACAAGTTGGCCTGGAGAACTAAAACATCCCACTATGCTGCCTTCATCAATTAGGCAACATACCAGCACAGTTGGGTGACAGCCCTGTATGTAAACAAGCGCATTCCTTATGTTCCAACACAACACTTCCAAAATCTCCTTATCTTATTTGAGGCCAGGAATGAATCCCCTACTCGGTCCGTAATAAAAACAAGATCATTCTTCTTTACCATTCCGTAACCCAAGCTCCAGACATCTCTTGCTTACTTTCCAATCTTGAGCCTCCATCAAGTCATATAAAGTCCTAATAGCTTGTACCGCCACGCCTAATATCAAGATCATGTTGTTGACACCCATCAAAGACTTAATTAAAACCTTGGCTCCAGACATCCTGGATCCTCGGACTGCATCCATCACACACAGTTATTTCCCAGGAGAGCGTGAAGCATGCTGATGTAATACCTCTGCTAAAAACCACTAAGGAATTAGAGAGCAACCCACTAAGCACTTGCTACAGTGCAGAATCCTGGAAGGACAATTCACCTAATCGCGCCAATCCTTTGTGCAAAGAAGACATCTTCTCTTTGACCGTCATTTGTGATTGAGACCAATCAGAGTCATGTAACACTGAATCTGATATCAAATAGGATTTTTTGACCTGCCTAGTTTAGGGTGACCTGAAAGTGTTGATGTCGTTGAATCTATCGGCTATATACGAAACTGCAGGTCATGAAATAATTATTGATCGGCTGAGAAAATGTCTTGGGCTCTAAGAGCTCTAATTGCTTTAGTATTGCAGACGTTCAATTCCTTACTTTCTGATCCAAGCCATTGGGTGAGAATGGGAACTGCTTCCTCATCAACCAAAATCCATTTCTTAGAGTGGTCCCTATGGCTCACTGCTGTTGCTATGTCGCTACAAATACATGCAACCACTGGCAAAGGGAATCTCTCGATACCTCCTAAAATTCCAACGTCTGCAGTTGATGGAGGTGGTATCACGATAATCGTATCTCTTCGACCATGATATGCTTGTGTGTGTTAAAAAAGCAAGTAAAAAATCAAAAATCAAATGGAGATGATGGAGAAAAAATAAAATAAGATTACTAGGGTGGCATCTGTAACTGTTTATGGTACAACTGTCAGAGGATGAAATAATCCATCATCATGCAAGAACCTCAGGCTCTTGCTAGACACTTACCTATCCTACTTACACCGAATAAACATTAGTAAACAGAGCACCAAAATTGACATGAAGATGCTGTAGAGGGTCTTCACTTTGTGCCGCATGATTAATTAAGCTATAAACCCTGAGCAGCAGGGGCATTACCGAGTCCGTTAAAGCCCCGGGGCCCAGAGTTATCAAAGGCCTGGGGCTTCATCTGACTCGGTAATGCCCCCATGGCGAGGAACTTATTGCTATTTTACCCCGACCCGCAAGAACGGGGTACTAAAAGCTTTGTTGTTCTGTTCCGAAACACTGCAGCGTTACAGAACAGAAAAAAAATAATTAAAAAAAATGGCCACCGGTGAAGGGAAAAGGGAGTCAATTTTCCCTTTCCATGGCATCCATTCAAAATCAATGTAAAAAAGTAAACAAAGAAAATGGACGCCATGGAAAGGGAGAAGGGACTGCATGTAGTCCCTTCTCCCTTTCCATGACAGCCTGTCACAGATCAGGAGCTGATGTGCTGGGGACAGAAGCGTTCTCAGCGTGTTTGCGCCTGAAAAAAGACCAAAAAGAAGGTAAGTGTGGTTGGGAGGGTGGGGAGGGAATTATTTGGATTGGGGAGGGAGAAACCACTTAGCTGAATCCCTGGCGGGGGAGGATGGCAGCCTCCAGCCATGTGGTGGCTCGGAGCGGCTATTACCCCATTTCAAGCCTCCTCATTGGCTGAGGGGCAGCCACACAATCCGCTGGGGACACAAAGGAAAGGAACGTCGGGAGAGGGATTCCCAGGTTGGGTAAAGCAGAGGCGAGGGCCAATCAGATTGATTGAAACAATCATTGGGCAAAGACCCTAGAGCACTGGTCCTCTCCCACTTGGACTACTGCACTATGGTGAATTCTGAAGCTCAGATGAAAGAGATTCTATCACACCAGAGGATTCGCAACTCGATCTGAACTTGAGAAACTATGACAACATCGAAGGATTCTTGGAAGAGCTCCACTGGCTCCCACTGGACAGATCATTCAATATCACTACTCTTAATGGCATGCAAAGACTTTGGCATGGGAGTTCCTGAACAAGCACTAAAGCATGACACCCCAAATAGGAGCCACTGATCAAGCAACTGTCCAGTCCAGCTTTTTCCATATGGACTCGGGAGGAAAAACAGTATGGGCACAGGTCCCTAAACCCTTTCATTCAGGCCGTTCCTAGACTACCTCCCTTCTTAAGAGAACTGAAACCTGCCTTTTTAAAGGGTTTTAAACCAAGCACCCTGCTTATTGACCTGCGCCTACCTCCAAGTGAAATGGGTCTCGCCTTGTTAATGTCAAAAGCTAACATTGACTGCTACTGCACCTCCATGAGACTGGCCCCACTAGTCATTCACATGATGATACCATCTAGTTTACTGTAAGGAAAATCTGAAAAAACGCTTCGCTTTCCTCAATAAGACAGAAGCGAGGTCGCATGGGGGAAACTACCAATGAGATTCTAGTGCTGAGAACTGGCCCGTGATATCATAATAACCCATTACAAAACACATATATTCATATAAAATGAACACAATATACTCCAAGCCTAAAAACTGCTATTTCCATCCATAAAACACATAATTTGAGATTTGCACTCACCACACAGTGCCTCCCGGCTCCTTACCACACAGAAGTGTGCCAGAGCAGTGTTTGGGTGGTGGCAATGGAGTATAGCGGGTCAAGGGTCCCGTTCCGCAATTGAATTTCTGCGCTACCTAAAGCCTGGCTGAACAGGGGATTGTGTAATATTAGATTTCCCAGCTGGAATGTGTCGCCTGATTGAGCAGTGGCAGTGGAGAAATATGAGTTTATAGTTCATGCTGCGTTTTTGACAAGTTAGGACTTAATTACTCTCGGATGTTTGATTGATGCCTTGTAGACGTCTGGTGGATTGGAAAAGGAAATTGCATACGTGCCACTGACAATACCAGGCCCGGGGCTAATGCGCTCCATGTCTGTGGGTGCCAAATGAGATTAGGTGAAAAGGCAGAAGCAGGCATACCTATGGGAAGTTCCAGAGACTACATACCATACCCTGTTTGTAAAGAAGGTGTACTTCGCAATTACCCACGGGGCAACTCATGCACCCATGTTGAGACTCAAGCACAAGTCCCATGGAATCATTTGGCAATCAAAGAGTACATGGGCTATGCAGACACTGTTTGTATAGAGGCCCGGAAGCAGACTAGACAGAATGTCTCACTGAAGTGTATGTAGTTAATGGTGCTGACGATAGAGCAGGAATGGATAGTGAGGTTGTGGAGCCTTGAAAACAAGTACATCGTGGTCTATAGTACTGAGAGTATGTAGCCAATAGATCCAACAGCATCTCAACTTCAGGGTGGCCCACATTTAGGGAGATCAAGGTGACCTATAGGGCATCTTCTAAGGGAGGTAGTACATTGAGACATGTGACCTCTGTGGGATTGAGCACACCTTAATATAACAAAGAACAAGTAAAGCCTTGAGCCCTGACTAATTCTGGGAAGGTCTACACTTGAATACTACAGATTTACCAGCTCCATTTCATGTGATACATTGCAAACAATACTGGGGAAAGTCTATGAAATTGGAAAATTGTATTTTTTTAGCGCACCATTTTTAAAGGGTCACTGACATGATACAGGATGATGCTGGTACATTTCTCTTCTGGACTCAACCTCCACAATGCCCTGTTAGTCATCTGCAAACATGGATAGAGTGCACTGTCCTACTCTTGCATCTAGAGGAAGGTTTTTGTAATTGGAATAGTCAGCCCCTTCTTCCTTCGACATCCAATTAGTTCTAGATATATTAGAGTCTAGGATTTGCCTCCTTACATGAATTGAATGGATCTCCACCATGATATGATAGGTTATTTATAACGCGCTTAATACCTAGAGGTGTCTAGGCACGGACCTGGGGATCGAACCTGTGTTGCTCTGTATCGCCTGCCTTGATACTGTCTGCAGGTACTTATGGTGGGATGTGGTTCATCAGAGGCTACCCAACCACGTCAGCTCTTCAGGGTCTTCATGTATACAGATTGGCATTGTGAGGTATGCCAGGATGAAGATGGTCAATATGAATTGTAGCCTAAAAGTGGGTCAGGCAGTAACATGTCATTGACCCACAGTGTACTACTCTGTATTGCCTACATGGGAGAGTTTCACCATTATTTAAGTTCCAAAAAGGGGTCAATCAGCAGGGAGGCATAGCATGCAGCTTTTCAATCTGTATGTTAATGACCATATGAGATTGTCAATTAAGCTTCCTGTGGATACCCCACAAATGGGGGTCAGGAGGGTGTCTATTCTAGTCCTTGTGCTTGTTGATGACTTGGTCCTGCCATCACAGATGGGCTGGGTTTAGAAGGCTACTCACAGGAATTAAATCCTTCTTTAAGCTGCGGAAGTTGATTGTTAATGCAGAGCTGTCTAAGGTACTACTGATGGAGCCACACACAAAGAGAGCAGGGACATGTCCTCTGTGTGGGGAACTGATTGAGGGGTTAGATTCCAATAGAGGCCATAGAGGTTTATCATTCTAGAGCAATAGCATCCAGGACCATTGGGACCAAGATCGGTTACGCCTGATCTCCGAACCTTTTGAAACCTGCTAAGAACAGCTTTGATTGCAAGACCTTTGCAATTCTGAAGGGGACTTTAATTGTAGCCCTTTTAGAATGGGTGGAGATTTGATACAACTAAAGTCAATACTTAATGTGGCTTCTGCTTCAGAACAATCATTATACCTCACAATATATAGATGCCCTTTCAGATGATTTTGCAGGAAGAAAGCATTACGAGCCTGTGATATAAACTAAAAGCGATGATTACGGAAATGTGTCTTTTATGTGAGTGCAGGCTTGGGTGGTAGCGGAAGATAGGCTTGTAAAAAGGACTGTTCTGAATCTTGCTCATTTGACTAATTTGACAACAAATCTTAGTGGGGTCTTTGAAGTCTCTCGAGATCAGGATGATTGATAGGTAAACGAGGTTGTTGCTCTTACTTACCTCAGCAATTGCGGCTGCAGTTGTTATTTCGGGCCAGGAGGCAAAGGGGTGCGAAATGTGCCTGTGTCCCTGCAGGATTTAGCAGGTCCAACTCAGGGTAGTTAACCAGCTCAAACCAAATTCAAACTTATTTAAATAATGGGGTTCAGCCCAAATTATTTTCACCATTTAGACAGGGATGTCATTTCACCAAAATGCCTGGGGTAGTGGAAGTGACATCACACGACCCTTAACCCCCTGATGACATCAACGTAAGTGATGTAATTTGAACACACACCCCACGTGACATAACAGGAAGTGATGGCACATGACCTTCAGATTTTTTAGATGCATCTAGCACCCATGTTTCCAGGTGCTCTTATTTCAGCCAGATATAAGAACCGATGCACAGAGGGAGGCATGATTTGTCCACAATTACTCATTTGGGGAATGCCATTTTCCAGATTTGATGTGGGGTCTATATGTAAAACATACATAATGCAGTATTTCTAACAGGGTAACCAGAATCTTTAACACACTCTACAGCTAGTGTATGAAACATGTATAGATCAATGGACACAGAAGCATGGTTATCTGTGGTGTTACTCTGTTAAACAAGCCAAAAAGGCATTGACCTGGGGAGGCATGCGCTGCTGTTTAACCAGGAGAACAATGCTGCATGAGCAAGGCCTGAAAATTAAATCATTGACCATGATTTATTATCAATAAAATTCCCTGTTATAAATGTATATATGATTCAGCTGGTTCCATGTCATTTCTTTGCAGGATGTTTTTTCATGGTTTTTTGTACTGTGAATTTTTTATCGGAAAAAACCCATCTAATTTCTTTTACATTTATTTTTGGGGGGGTCCCCCGCAAATTTCAGTTTTTATCTATTACCAAAAACCCACATCCCACATATACATTTTTTAACCCCCACCTCCCCCAAAAAATGGGACAGGTTTTTTCGATAAAATAATTGCGGTAAAAAACACCACAAAAAAAGTCCCACGATGAAAGGACGTTGTACCGATTCAGCTACCACTACAATAGAAGAAACCTATCAGACTGGTCTACGTGCACAGAGGGGAGTGCACCTGCTAATGTTATCTTTGCTGGAGTATACTACCTGGGAAAGGTTCTTTCAATATACCCAGATCCCCCCGCCCCATTGTTTTTATTATCTAAGAGTAATACTATGTGCCAGAGGACTTTAAACAAAAACACCATTTAATGTAATGTCATTGCTGCACATGTAAATTCTTAGCACCACACAGGTATTTAAAATTGAAAACACCCACTAGTTGCTTCTCATCCGGGGACACACTGGCAAACTTCAAGGGATGCACTGCACACTACCCCTTTGTCAGACCCAGTGGTGCCCAATGGCATAGCATAACATTTGGCAACTCCCCTGCGAGCCATGCTGCGGGTGTCTCCCCAAGCTCCTTAACAAAGAACAGGGCACACCACACCCCTGGTCGGTCCGGACCACTACGTGTGCGCAATGTCCATGATGATTATGCCGCTAGAAGGGCATACACTACTGTAAGTGAAAGAAGAAAATATATTTTCCAATCAATGCTTAAATCTTTAACGTAATATAGAGAGAAGGGGGCAGTGACTGGTCACAAATATATCAGCCACCAATGGTGCCTGGTGAGTTATTTTGGAGGGTGTAAATATTTACCACAAGAATGTGATTGTGACTGAGCATAGCAAGGAAGCCTGAACTAACAAAAATGGGTCGAGGTGGATCCTGGGGGATTTTTCTCCCTCCCCAGAGTAAATGTTTTGAATAATGGGTTAAATGGTGCATTACACAGCACACTTTCTGGGAAAATGTGGGTAAAAGGCAATCAATGTGGGAGAAGGCCAACAACCAGTTTTGTAGGGTAAATCATGAAAAAAGAACAATAGATACAAGTCACCAAAAGTGTACAGGGCATTTCCAAATGCATTACCATGCTGGTCCCTGCAATATATACCAGTATAAAAAATATTAGTATGCTGGTTGTGCCCATACATTTCCATGCTGGCTCCACCAACATATGCTAGTATTCCCATATGAGAACATACTTATGTTTGCCGTAAGTCATTTTTCTATAGTATGATTACTACTGGCAGTGGGCACAAAACTGGCTATGCCAATATATGCCAGTAATCCTATGTACGTGCTTACTCCTGTTTGTTTGGCCATTAAAAGTGACATGCCACAATAAGAAAACCTGTTCAAATTGGTTCCAATGTAAGCCAATCTAAACCCACAAGAACACCTTTCTTGCTTGATTCACATAGATGCTCATTTAATAAAAAGTAATGCTACGGTGAAGAATATACAGGCTACTACGCCAACACATCAGTCTAGAGAGGTAAAACTACTTTTCATGCTTGCTTTTTTAAAGATTCAAAGTAATAAATGTCATGCCACAGTAAGCAATGGCTAGACTGACTGCACCAAAATGCCAGTCTAGCCAGGGAATGCCACACATGGACTTGCCTTTGCCGAAAAATACCAGCAAAACATACAAAGTCAAGAAAGGAAGTGCACAAAATGTTCCAGTGATCCCCATTCTCCCAGTGCCTTACACACACACACACATCCCCTTTCACCCACCAGTCACTCACGCATACATCTCCTCTCACACTCACTGACACTGGATTCACCACACAGGGACACACCAAACCCCACCCGGAACATTCAAACACACACTACCACATGAATGCTCATTCACCCACCAGTCATTCACTCACACCTTCTCTTACATGCACTCATTGCATTCGCTACACAGGCACACATTCATACTCATTCATCCAACAGTCACTCACAAACATATTCTCTTACATCCACTCATTGCATTCTCTACTCAGGCACACACCCATTCACTCATTGCATTCTCTACAAAGGCAAACACCCACCCAAAACAATAAAAAAACACATCACACCACATCATAAATCACATCACATAATAATAATAATAATTTTGCGCTACAAACCCTCAGGTATCTGAGCGCTGCTTATTATTACCCACGGTGTGAGGTGCTCATTTATCGACCTCAGAAGGATGAAAGGCTGAGTTTGGCCCTGCCGGGATTCAAACCTGCGTGAGCAGGCTCTGCACAGATGTCAAAGTGAGCGCTCTACTCGCTGTGCCACTTGACCGCCATCACTACTCATTCACCCACCAGTCACACACTTTTCTTACACCCACTCATTGCATTCTCTACAGAGGGACACACCCACCCACCAAGAACATACAAAAACACACATCACATCACTTCTCATTCATCCACCCACCAGTCACTCATACCTTCTCTTACATTCACTCATTGTGTTCTCTACGCAGGCACACATCCACCGAGAACACTCAAAAACTCACATCACATCACTTCTCATTCACCCACCAGTCACGCACACATTCTCTTACATCAACTCATTGCATTCTCTACACAGGCACACACCCACCCGCTCAAAACATTCAAAAACACACATCCCACCACTTTTCTTTCAACCACCATTCACATACACACATCTGACACACACTTCACATATGCAAAACACACATCATATTACAAAAAATAAGCCTTCTTACCTTTTTCCTGCTGCTTTGGTCCATCCTTCCAGGCCCCCTTGGCTCCTCCGTGCTGCTCACAATCAGAAACCCGGAAGCTGCAAGAGCTTCCTGGTTCCTGTATGTGACCTGCAAGGAATCTGAGGAAGAAGGGATTTGAGCTGAACATGCCATGTGAAATGTGCCACATGTTACGGTCAGCTCCAACTCCTACTGAGTGCCTCCCTGGCCCAACCTTCACCTTGATGGGTGAGGACTGGGCGGGTGACCCACCGGACTTGGTGTGGCGGGGATCCCTACACCAGGAGAACCTGATTTCTTTTAGCAAGGAAAAAAACAAGTGGTTCTTTGCAAAAAAAAACTTTAAAGTTGGGGTCGCAAGGTAGTCCCCAGGGGTTGCAACTGTGGCCCGCAGGGGTCACATTTGCAACCCCTGGTTGCCCAAATGGAGTCCCTGCATTTAGATCTGAAACACAAACTGATTTTAAAGCTTGGAATACAGATTTGAGTAGCCGGATTAGATAAGACTACATGATATCTCAACCTGGCAAGACGTTTTCGCTTAATATTTGTTCCTTTAATGTTTGCTTCATTTAGTGTTATTTAATTTAATTCTGATATTTTTCAATTCTGGGGGATAGGAGATTGAACAAAATTACCAGTTGAGTTGAGAATGGAAGAACATTATATGAATTTTCAGAGAGCAGTAATACCGTTGCGTTTGCGCAAACCTTGGGGTCCTAACATCTCCAAGAGAGCAGCTTGCTGCTGATATTTGGAATACGCCCTTTCCCCTGATAGTCTGTTTCCTGGGCCCAGCTCATGTCCTGAGAAAAAGGGCTTGTCTGCCTCTGTCGTTTAAAGGTTTAAGAACCCAAAACATATTCTCATGTTGCTGGGGGTTTATTGTCATTCCGTCGAAAAAAAGGAACGACATACCAAAGCATCTAAAAAATGCATTGTATGCCAAAGCATCGACAGTCTATCTTTAAAATGGAAAAGTGCCTTTCCATCTAAACCAGTCCATTGAAATATAAATGGACTGGTTTCAAGGATATGCACTTTTACATGCAAAATATAGCATTTAAATGCTTTTTTTGTAACTTTAAAATGTTACATGGAGCTGTCCAGTGCTGAACTTTCGGCACTGGCCAGCTCCTTGTAAAATTTTCCTTTTTTTTTTGTATATTGGGGTCGGGGTGTACCTCCCAGCCACCAAATCCCACACCTACCCCGTCAACCCTAAACCTAACCCTAACGTAACCCTTAATCTAACCCGAATGTAACCCTTAATCTAAACCTAGCCCCAACCCAAACCCTATCCCTAGCCCCAACCCTAACCCTAGCCCCAACCCTAACCCTAATGTAACCCTTAATCTAACCCTAACCATAACCCTAGCCACAACCCTAACCCTAATGTAACCCTTAATTATACCCAAGACCCAGCCCTAACCCTAACCCTAACACTATCCCTAGCCCCAACCCTAACCCTAGCCCCAACCCTAACCCAAATGTAACCTTAATCTAACCCTGGCCCCAACCTTAACCCAAACGCTACCCCTTGCCACAACTCTAATTCTAATATAACCCTTAATCTAACCCTAGCCCCAACCCTAACCCTACTGTAACCCTTTATCTAACCCTAGCCCCAACCCTAACCCCCAACCATAACCCTAATGTAACCCTTAATCTAACCCACCCTAGCCCCAACCCTAACCCAACCATAACCCTAATCTAACCCCTAATCTAACCCTATCCCCAACCCTAACCCCACTAATTTCGATCGATCCATCAAATTGTATGCAATGAAATGGCCATTCCATTGAGTGGTATTTCGATTGATAAAATTTGATGGTTTGGAGTTAGATGGTTTGCCATTCAATGGAATGGCCAGATACCGTTGCTGGGTCTCAGGTAGCTGGTACAACCTAAAGAATTGTCATATTGGTGCCTCTGAGGGAGTGGGAAGAACCTAAACAATAGTCATATTGGCCGCTCTCAGGACGCAGACAAAACTCAACGTATTCCCATGCTGGTACTGAGGATAACTCTACAAACTCTAATATTGACAAATATCAGGTAGCAGGCCAAACCGAACCAAATGAGGATGCTTTTGGCTCTCACCGAGGAGAAACTGTAAAATGATCCTGTCTGCGGTTCTCAGGCCTGTTGAAAGGGATACCACCCCTAAACTACTGTTATTTCAAAATAGCAGGAGCAGGAACTAGTTGCAGGATATAAGAACAGAATAGTAGAAGCACAAAGTCTAATGGCATCACATCATGAGATGAGTCACACCTCACCCACAACATCAGTTAATCAGTAGAACTACGCGTTTCACAACCATGTGTGCTCTAAATTTCAGTATGTGACTTGAAGTGGACCACACGTCTTCAACTTCAGAGCCGGTGTATTGGTAATGACTGGGTGTCTTGCCATACTCTTCCTCATTTGAATTAATGTTAATTATTCAACATGGAGAATTGCCAAGATTCTGCTACAGGCATATACAATACTCCTTGCAGAACTAAAGACACACTCGGGCTGTACACTGGCAGGGGGTCGCTTTCGTATCCTATGCAATGCTCAAAAGGGATGCAGGGCAGATGAACCACTTCCTGGACCAGCTCTGGTTCATCATCACTACTCATGTGAGATGTGTGAAGTAGATATGTTTCTTGCCAATTCCTAGGGTATCATGATTATGCGACCCATTGTCGGCATCAGCAATGCCCAGCTGTATGTGTTGCCAACATACCCATTGCATGATTATCTATTGATCATTTTTCACAGATGCAACTCCCCCGTGATGTCTGCGTTCAAATCCTTGCATACACAAAGCATCCTGGTGCCGGATTACACACACTTGCGATATACTCTTGGATTGCTTAGGGATCACAACTCCTCTTGGCTGACTGATTTAATGCCAGCCCTACCGCATCGTACAACTCTAATGCAGTCTTGCATGCAAAGTACTGTTGGTTGGGAACATGTGTTCGACTTTACTCATGAAAAACACAAGCAGGGTGTCATGAAGAAAATAATATGGCAAGAGGTAAATAGACACAATTACTGGCAGGAAAGTGGCGATCATTCACACTGCGTCATATGATCTTTGACATTATAATCTGAAACACCGCTAGCAAACTAATCCGGCGCTTAGGTGTAGGGTCATTGTAGGAACAAGACATGTGGCTCATGCACTAGGACAAAGCTATCACATCCACAATGGTTTCTGGGGTGGCAGTACAGGTTAGGTGTGTAATAGTGATTGAATGCTGTGGGGAGTACGGCATTGTATTCCCCTGGAGGGTGCCAAATTGTGTGGGACCATTAAGATGCAGTATCAAAGATGGTCCTGGCTTGCATTTCTAAACATTTATTTGGGAAAAGAGTGCAAGTGGCACAATTGTATTGATATTTGCCCTCATTGAAAAAATACTGCACTTTGGATGTTCGTGGTGGGTTACAATGTGGCCTACTACCCATAGCCGACCGTGAAAGTGGTGGTAGGGTTGGGGATTTGTGTTGTGGTGTTTCTATTGGTCTCGCAGTCAAATACTGACATTTTGCACATCCCGATCTTAAAAGCTGGATTTGAAAGAATCTGTACAGTATAATATTCAAACTGGGGTATGTAGTAATCTGTATTTCTGTGCTTGTATGATTTGATTTGTCCGTGATAGGCTGCACAATGTCACATGTGAAACACTCATACCCTTAGAGTTTAATTTGAAGCTATCTTGAGAATTGTTGTGATATATAGTGCCTACAGTTTTTTTTTTAAAATTGAAGTAATTCAAAGGATTTCCATATCAATTCGGCCAAGGCCTCTGAGCAAAGCATCTTATTTTGGTAATTCTTTTGTATTCAATTTGTATTTATAGCTGAATCACACATGTTTTCTTTATTCTAATCAATTTGAAATGCAAGTTGTTCAGAAATGCAAGCTTTCAGCCTTAGTAATGAAATGTGTTCATTAACCTTTTGAACAATAAAGCATTTACCCTGGGACTGACAAGTGTTTCACTCCTTATAGGTGCTTGAGCAGGGCCTATTTCAATTAGTAAAACAACATATAAATATTGAAAATAAAAGTTAAAGGGTTTTAATACAACTTAAAAATGACAGTGATAAAGGAAGCAAATCTAAGTTTTGGTACAGATAATATTAACTTATGTCTCAATATTGACCATCAATTTAATGTATGTTTTATAAAAATTCATGTAGAAGCTATACTGAAATATTGAATAAAAAATAAATGCCAAAATAAGATGATTTCTCTTTGGCGGAAATCTTTTTTGTTACTATCATTTATAAAGTGATAGGCACTAAATATAACAGTTATTCTCAAGATAACTGTGCACTAGATAAGTGAGCACTATATTAATTTCCTACCTATCCCTCAGAATAATCATTTTTTAGTGTTCTATCTCTCACTCAAATAAATTCAACCAATTGTATACCTAGTATTATTATATCAAACTTATTAGTATCAAATTAGTATATTATTATATCAAACTTAAAGTTATCAAATCATAATATTACAACAACAACATTACAAAGACCACATTAAGAAAGAAGAATGACACTTCTGGTTAATAAATGTCATTTATATGTGCCCGACATTCCTGAGGAAATGCAATATTGCAATTGTGTCATATGCTCATCAGTGATTATTTTATCCTACCATACCATACTGCATCTTTGATTCTTCTTACATTATAATGGTTAAACAGGGGTCTCAGAAACTGTTTTCTTGGGTCGCTATATAGAGTGCAGGTACAGATAAAATGATGAATATTTTCTTCCAATGATTCGAAAATAAATACAATTGCCCGAGGGCCCTCTCTTCCACCAAGCTTTACAACTTAATAAAGCTAAACTACCCAATGTTAGTTTCACCAATAGTGATTTTACAGTTTTAGAACATGGTATATCTAAATATTTATCAATACCAATATGACATTTTCCTTCAAGGTAATGTGTTACTAGTTTCTTATATTTATTGGATTTCCAGATGTCTTATAAAGACCATTGTTCAAAAACTCTTCTCAGCTTTACTAAGCTTTATAGACCTAGACTGAAGGCCCTACCGGGAGTTATGGGCCCTGAAGTTAAAGGCCTGGGTGCAGCCAGGGCATTGAACAAGGTGTTCAAGGTACATAACTCTTCATATGACCTTCAAGAGTTGTACATAATGCTATTTTGTCTAAAAAGAATAGAAAAATAAAAATGTTTTTTTAAAAAAAAGGAAATCTGCCTTAAGTGGTTGGTGGGAACTGGTATGTTTCCAGCAAACACATCCAAATGTGATGAGGAGGAGGGACAAGCCTTAATTAGTAGCACACCCATATCTGCCAGGTGTGGCCTGGTGAAGGCTGCAGGCCCAAAGAAGGTAAGGAGTGGGGGGAATTGGCTGGTCAATTTTAGTGCCTGGACTACGTCTGTCAGGTGTAACCTGGGCAATGTGACAGCGGCACTGACAGACTGGCTGTTGACGCAGTGCTCCAGTGATTAGGGCGTGCTGCACTGACAAACATGGCTGCATGGCACCCAGTGTGGCACTCCCATATTGAGAGAGAGAACCTCGCTGAGAGCTATACGACCTGGTATGAGTCTCAAATGTCTTATAACCCAGAAATGATGTCTCTCAGCGCGGCGCTCCCTCATCACAGGAACACTACATCAAGAGCCATACTGCCAGCACTGGGTGGCTCTAAGTATGGTGCTTCTGTGTTGAGAGGGAGCGCCGCACTGAGAACCATGCGGTGCTGGCAGCATTCCTGGCAGCAAAAATCTCTGTCTCATAATGGTAGCGAGGCGCTGAGAGCCAGGGACTATGAATTGTGTGCATATTGTAGCTACTATTAGATTATTTTCACACTCCATTATTAAGTTTGTGATTTATGTAGTGTTTTATGCCAGAACTGGGTAATCTAAAGGGCTGAGTCGAACAGGCTGGGGTATTGATCCCATTTGGCATGATATTGTCATTGCCTCATGGCAGCCGGGATGTCCTTGAGCTATCACCTGGCACCATTTATTTCATTTTTGGCACTTTTGGATATTTGCTGTAAAGCGTAGGTGTACAAGACTGGCACGAAGAAGGACAACAATACATCGAAACAGTTGAAGAGAAGTACATGTTTTTTCTTGCAAATAAATTACTGTCACTGGTTCTATCTAACAAGGCATTCATATGACCCTCAAACATTTGTCACTTTTGTATTCATATAATTTCGTTTTTTTCTCTTTGTTTTCTTGGTGCTTTTAAACTGTGATAACTGTACATATACAATTCAACAACTGGGTCACTGAAATTGTGTAGTTAGTAAAATAAATAATGGTACTAGTTATTAATCTTTGTGAATATAACTGTTGATTGATCCATTTTATGTGTATGATTTCTTCGTTTGTATAGGCTGGAAACTGTTCCTAACAGAGCTGTAAACATAGGTGTTGAGAGCAGCAGATGCTTAAGAGTGACTCTCGCTGCCATATTTGCACTGTTATAATTGGACAGCAGTCCCTAAACGTCCTGAGTACTTTAGGTTTGGCTTGGTACTCTTCACTTGTATCAGCAATCCTGAAGATGTTATGCTGAAATGCCTGGAAGGTTTAATGCACACCTGGCATATCAACACACCTTTACCTATCTACAGAAGAATTGAGAATTCACCTCAATATTTTAAGATGTTGTTACAAAGATGTAATAATTAGACATTGTATCCTGTAGGTCCATTTTTGGCAGGGGGCTGTTATTACCTCTTTTGATCATTTGATCAGTTGCTTTAATCGGCCCCATTGGCGACTTCTTCAATTGTCTTAATTGCTCTGCCACTGGAGGCAATTGATTCGGTAATGTTTTGTTTTTTCTCTCAAGTGGTGGGGGTAAAGGGATCCATTTACTTTTTTGATCTGTTGTTTTGTTTGAATACACTGGCAGGAGACTCAACAGTAAGGAAATTGCTCCCAGAAAAAGGGGAAGTGGACCCAGAATGCCTTCTCGAAGAAAGTAGAGATTAGCATGGCAGTGGGTCCTGTTAATCAACGACTACACTATTTTAAGTTGTATCTTGATGTATCATGCAACGACTAGTTTGGAAAAATAGAATACTAGTGTTCAGTGTCAAAGCTATGCTCTGCTGTGAGTTAGGCATTACGTTAAGGATGGAAGCCAATTACCAACGCTTTCGCAAACAACTGAATACCCACATCTTCAAGTAATACATATACTACAATCTGCCCACCTACCTATGCAGTTCTAATGTCTTCTGTTACGTGTTTCATTGTCTTACTTTTTGTCTTTCTGCTTTGTGTTCTTGTCTCTGCGCCCTGAAACTCGAGAGCTACTGGCGCAATACAAATACAAATAAATAAAATATGTATATGTTCATGCACTGTCCAGCTCAGCAACAGTTTTGTGCAGAGGTTTTTAGTAAGCTGACCATCCCTGCTCGTATTCGTATTTTATTTCGTTTTGATACTGGTTGGATATTGTATCTTTAGTTTATACAGTTAAAGCATTCGAATGTTGTGTGGTATTTTGCTGGCAGGTCTAGCAATATTAGAAAGAAAAAGATTCCCCAGTAGAACTTTTGGTATAATTAATTTGTTAATAATTCTTTCTTGGAAAAACAGGTGCTGCTGCTTCAAATGAGAACAAAGCACTCTAGGAAGATTTGTGGTTCCTTGAGGATTATATTGCGATGAAGTATCGGGTAGCCTCTGGGAGCAGGCAAGGCTTCCATGAGGTAATTCGTGGTTACATATATTTGCACAGATAATATGAACTGCATATGCACTTTAGGTAATGTGCAGCTCCCAAACCTCTACTATAAATGTGCACCTCTTTAAGATGTTGTACCAATTATACTTTACTTGGATGGACGTTATTGATTTCTAAGATGGTTCTTAAGGGGGAGATAAATAGGTGTGATTTTATCATATATATATTGTTGGATTTTATGACCATGTAGACATTTTATGCTTTTATGGTGAATGCATTTGTAGATGTATCCAGTTATTTAACAAATACAGCATTCCTGTGATTCTCTGATCTTGAAGGCTATATTTACAGTGTTATTAAAAAAAAAGAATAGAGAAGTTGGGATCCCTGTGGCTGCAACGATCAAGTACAAGACCCTCTGCATAGTTCACAAGGCTTTCTGGGGCTGGGTCCCGCACTACTTAGAACACACTCTTCCTAAAATACACTCCCTCTAGAGCACTCCACTCATCCTCCTGGAACTCTCTGAGAGTGAGCCATTTTTCCAAACAGAAACTTTGGGGTAGATCCTTATCCTTTGCAGGGGCCACCCTCTGGAACAGTCTCCCTACCTCTCTCCGTCTTGAGCCGGATCACCTCAAATTCCAGAAACTCCTCAAGCCCTTCCTCTTCTCCTCTGCCTTCTCTCTACCTCTCCCTTGCTAACCTCCATTTTCTACCTACCACCATCTCCTTCTGCTCAGCTTGCTGACTGGTCGCCTGGCTCACCTCAGAACATTACAGGTCCCAGGCTCCCACACCAGTCCCTGTACTTGCCTCCGGGTCCCCCGCACTAATTGCAGCACTACGCCCTTCCCTAGGAGACAACCCTCTGCACTAAGCCAGCTCCCCAGTACCAGGCACAATTCTCTTTGCCCATCACTCGCACTTCCTGTCTGGCACTTACACGATTTGAATGTACCTTACTAGGTAATTTCATTGTTGGTCTGTTCCTTCTCTCCTCCTTCCCCCCAACCCCTTTGCATTGTGCACAGGGAAGACTTGTGTTAGTGGCACATCATAAAGGCACAATTACCTACTCATATCCCCTCCTATACTAACTGCTGGTCACGTACTTGCATTATTGTCAGTTTGTTCTGCTTGGTACCCCTCTCCTCCCCACCCGCCCTGCCCCCCCAACTGCCTGGCAATGCACTTGAATTAGCAGATATGTCATCAGGCCTAGTATGCTTATTATTATATATCATTCTGAAATTTCCAAGGCCCTATGAATGATTGTATCCCATGTTCCCCTCCCATCTTGGAGCGCTTTAAAGCACTTGTTTTGTGTATAAGCACTTTATGATTAAACAATACAACACAATAAAATACTCATGATTGTTCTAAAGAAAAATACGTTTATATAACAAAAGTAATGATAAAACATTTGGACATATTAAATGCTTACGTATTATTTTTTTTATTTTTGTTTAAAGACATCCTATTCCGTTTAAAGTAAGAGATGTCCTTACGCGCATGGCACGTTTTCTATGTGCAGGGTCAATTAAAACTACATGGGGAGGTGTTTAAGTCTGTAAGTGTATTCTTTATCTACTGGCCAGGCTACTACTGATGAATAGATTTATGGTTTATTTTTTAATTGGAACAAAAAGACATTGGATATTTTGCGGGAGATGCCCTACCACACAGAGTCCTCCATCATAAACCTTTTCAGCTGCAATTACTAAAATGTTTAGTGATCTGCTCAAACTTATATCACCCGGAAATCTGAGTGATTGGAACGTTAGCTGTATTAGTTCATTGAGGCCTGTGTTATAGAATTAGGAGAAACTTGCTGTAATAACGCGTTGGTGACAGTGGTTTAAAGAAAAAGGGTCAGGCCTCCAACAATCAATCAATTTCGAAATTAAAGTGGTGGACTGCAAAAACAATAAAATCCCTGCAGTCACCTCCAAAATGCTCCATTGTTGTACTCCCAACCATGACAAGCTCCATCCATTTCAGGACCCTGTGTATTCCTTCGTTCATCTCTACTACAAACACAGCCATTCGAGAGGGCCTTTTGTAATTTTTGCCTACAGTGCCCTTGGGCTTAAATCTCTGACTGCTTCCACCCACGACTGCCTCCCGTATATCTCCATTTTAGGATCTCAGTTCCCTACTGCATTCCTACTCCTGCTTCTAACTTGTGCTCTAGCAATTTGAAGAATCTCTTGTGTTAGATGGAACTTCCAATAAAGATCTCAGACCAAATAACCAGACAGAATCAAAGAATATGGCAAAACACTACTTTATTCTCAATTTAATAAAGCTGGGTCAAATGGCAGACATCAGACTGATGTTTGCACAGACACACACTTGATTACAAAGAAGTCTTATACCCCATTATCCATCATATATGACATCATCCTACATGGTAAGCTGTAAAACATATTAGCCCGAGGGATTGGTCAGGGGAACATATCGACTTATCTGTGAGGCACGCCTCAAACTACCTCTAAATATGTACAGTACTGATTAAAGCAAGCAAACTAGCAGTGGATTGGTCTATTCAACATTGTATAGCAGGTTCCCCCAAAGACCCACTGATTGGTTGGCATTCTCACTCAACCTTGGACTTTCGGCTCGGCTAGTAGCACATAAACTAAATGAAACCCAGGTGTTGAATCACATCACATTAATCTCCACTTTCCCAATTAGTCCATCATCTCTTACTAGTCTGGCCAGGAGCCAAAGTTTCCCATCTGTAGTTGAGCTTGTTGCCTACACTCTGTTCGGGGACATTTAAGGGAGTGTAAAAGCATCACTATCTCCATCCAAGGCTTACTAAATTCCCCTTGTTTTCGACTTCTGAGTCACAGGTGAAGAAAGTACACATCTGTCCATTTCAACCTCTTATTTACTGCTATTTGATTTAATTATACACAGTGTCATTGCTCTTCTTGGCCTCTAGAGACTTGCTCACTCTAGCTTGTATAGACATTATACAATTCTAACTGTCCGATACTTGGCTCCTGCAGATATTTTTGTCTTCTTTAATCTAAGAGATATAAGTCTGATCCATGGCTTATCTGCCTGCCTCCCGTTGAGCTTTGCAGCTATTCCTTAAAAATAGTATACCTGATCCCAAGCCAACATAGACTGCTCTTTGTTTTTCACAGAAAGCTGTTCTTCCTGTGTCTCCTGACACTTCAACCCTGATCTGTTTCTGACGTAACTGAATTGAATCTTGACATGAGCCAATTATGGCTGTCCTAGCCACGTTATATATTACTCTATAGCAAGCTTCTATATATCTTTTCTACCTTGAGTTAGTGCATAGTTACATGTATTGGGCAGCAGGTTATTTAGTCTTCTTTTGCATTCATGATTACTTTATCATTTCCAACATGTTTCTCTTGTTACTCCAGTTACAGTGTCTCTCTTACGTATTTTCATATTGTTTCAGTATGGCTCTGTGTATTTGCTTTAAGGCATCACTCTACCCTCATCAGGTTTTACTCAGCACACAATGATGTCCAATGGTGTGTTCTGACACCCTTCCACACAGCATCCTTCCACACTTTGAGTGCAAAGGTACATTCAGTATGGCTGTCCGAGTGTATATCGTCTCTCATACACTCAATGCACTATAGGAACAACACACACGTTCCCATAAAGAGCTCTTCTCCTACTGTTCCAATATGATGGCAGTGAAGGGGAGGGAGTTAGGGATAATGCATCCAACTGCTCCTCTAGATTCACCCCTTTGGTCGAGTCCTCGACCACATACTTCCTTATAGTCTCCTTTATCATCTCTTCATACTGTCATTTCTTTGGGAACCATATATTTGTCAACCACGCAGGTGACCTGTATTGTTATCTCCACTCAGGTAATGTGGCAGTCATCTCCTGATGGTGGACATAATATCCATCATCCGACTTATTTTATATAATCCTTAGGGTAGTAGAAATGTGTTCCTTGAGGTGCAAGGGTAGTTTTCTTTATATTCTCATGGGTACCTTCCTTACTTTGCATCAGCTCAACAGTTCCAAACATCTATATCAATCATGAGCTTCATCCAATTTGCTTCCTGGGCTACCTTCTGACAGTGTCCTAAGATGATCCTAATGAGCATCCTAGCAATCCCAACAGTAGTACTGCTCCATCTAATTTCAAGGCATTTGCCAACCAAGTTAGAATCCATGAAAACCTCCTCAGCCTTGGCTACTTCATCCACCATATCTGGTGCAAGGTTGACAACATCGGTATTGCTTCTGTCAATGTCCCATTCCCTTCAGCATGGGCAGGTAAAGAAAAAAAAAACAGCAATAAGGCCTGATTTTGGCACACCCGCCTCCTTCCATTGCTGTTATTAAGTCCAGGATATATCTGTTCTGGAGGGCCATAAGCATGATTGCCCTCAACTCTTCTCTGATCGCATCAACTCCTTTTATTGTCGTATTGATCATTTGCAGCAGCTCATTTTTCTCTAACCACTTGGCATTTACTGCAGTCTGAATTCCTGGCAGGAATATAGCTGTGAATATCACTGCTGTTCTGCTAAAAAAATGTATGCCCATCTGAAATGTCATAATAGACTTCTATTGAAGTAATTGTCTCTCCCCTGTCTGCTTCGATGAAATAATCTTTTCTTCCTCGGGTGCGTGCCCCTTTTTGGTAAGTCTTTAATCTGCAGATCACTATGTGGTACTACTAAGGCTGGTATGCTTTTCAGTACCAATGAACAAACTCCTCCCCATTTTAGTGTCAACTTTATATCTGCTTTTGATCCACCGGCCGAGTAATGGTCCATCAGGACGTCTGTTCCTTCCTTCTTGCCTGGCACATCAAAGACTCGGCCACACTTGTGGTTTTCTCCAACTTTCACTGAGCCATTATTTCTGAAGCATAAAGATGCATTCTTCAGGGGTAGTATCTGCAATGGTCCTCCTTCATCATCAACCCAAGTCAATAATCTTGCAATCTTAGGCCATTGGTTTTTGCATTAATGTCTGCATTGGCCACAACTACTTCCCATTGTCCAGTTAATACCAGTGCTTTGCACACAACCAATCCATCAGCCCATCCTTCAGGAGCAAGCACTGTTCCTTTAATTTGTAGTTTACCTCTTTCCCAGCATTCTCAAATGTCCTTACCTTTCTTTTGCTTGCATTATAACCTCTTATTTTCTACAATATTAATTCCTGCTCCATTGTTTTCCAGGCGGCTATTCATATTTCATTATTATTGTTTCTGGCTTTTCTCTTGACATTTTGTCTTGTACATAATTGTCTTCTCTTTGAGATGTTGCATTATTCTCCCACACTATAGATGTTGTTCTGCCTTGGAACTGTCCTCTGGTTAGGCAAAGTGCAAGGTGTGTTAGGCAATGTGCCTTTTTCACTAATACCTCTGTTGCTATGAACATTTTAGAGGTTTCCAAAACATAAGGTATAAGGGAGCACACATAGCAGCCTTCATCTGACATTCTTCTCCCTACCTTCTTCATGTGCTGATAGGAGATTTTTTAAATGGGCCAAATTACCAAGATTTATAATTATATCTTCATGATCTTCCCCAGCATCCCTTTTAAATCAAAATAAATGCCCAGTAAGATAATAATAATAATAATAATAATAATAATAATAATAATAATTGTTATTATTATTATTATTATTATTATTATTATTATTATTATTTAATGTTATTCCGTTTTTATCAAATAAAACTTCACACATTCAACCAAACAATTCATAATTTCAGAACTCAAATAATAGACAATACAGATCAAATCATACAATAAATAAATAGAAAAACATACTATCGATTCATACATAGATAAAATGTATTACAAAATTTATAAAATTAGCAGATTCACAAACAAGCTAGCAAATTCTATGGTTTGGCAGAAAAAGAATCAGCATAGCCCTACAGATCAAATAATTTACGATCAGTGTGAGGGTCAGTTCCACTGTATGTAACAACTTAAGTACAGATTCCTGATGTCATTGTTAGTCTTTCTTTACCTTAATCCAGAATTAACTCCCTCCCCCAAAGTGGAGGGTACACTAGCTACCCCTTAGTGGTCAGCGGTTTTTCTGCATCAGACCATATTCTAAAGAGTGCTAAGTGCAGCCTAGGATTAAGTGTGTTAATACACTGATGCCAGAACACACTTGCCCCCACATGTTCGAGGCTATGAACACATTCCCTGAGGTATTTGCTATAGCTAGTACTCATCTTCATACATAGGGTTAATATGTGTCTCATCCTTTCTGGCTCAGTTGGATTCCCACATATTTTACAATACCTTACTAATCCCCAAAATATTAATGTTCCAACCCAAGGATCTCTAGTGTGGGCAGATGGTTAATATGCATTAGCAGGATAAATCCCCTCAATGCTGCAGAGGGGCACAGATTTAAATACAGTTGAGCCTTTTTAAATGTGTGTAGGACATATGTCACAAGCTTGCAGTTTTTTAAGCACGCTCCTATGAAGATGGTGAAACATTCATTCATTATCTTGTCCCCACCGCAGAGTCCAACCAAATGTTTCACTCAGAGTTACCATGTCTTTCTCTAGTTTAGACTGCTTAGTGACTCCCATATCCTCCTTAAAACACATCAGCAGGGGATTTGAGGGATTATTCTGAGTTTTGGTATCTAACTCCGCTCTTTTACACAGCACAATACTCTTAAGGGAAATTATCCCTAGCTCGAATCTCAAGATAGCCACAGGTATGCATTGGGGAGTCCCAGAATTCGCCTTCAGAATTTTCCTTCTAGGATCTGTAACCATCCCAGATTCAAATTAATCAGGGATTCAAGGCCATAGGTAACCATAGGCACAAAACATTGGATATGTTTTGCTAGAGACACAAGTAAACGCTCTCCTCCTGCGAGCAACAAAGAGGATTTTACCGTTCCTATCGTTCGCCAACAAAACCACCATCATTGCACTCGTCATATCCAGCATAGACTACACCAACAGCCTATACTTAGGCATGCCTGAATGACTTTAAAAAAACTACAACACATGCAAAATGCGGCAGCCAGACTGCTACTGAAACTTCCCCAAAGAGAACACACCACACCAATGCTGGCTATCAATAAAACCACTAATAAAATTCAAAACAATGTGCATCATGCATAGAGTAATACACAACCAAGGTGATGAGTTCCTGAGACAAACTACGTCTACATCAACCAAGAAGAACACTCAGATCAAGCATTGACATCCGCCTGGAACCAAAACCCTACAACAAAAGAAAACTTGGAGGATCCTACTTCTCTCACCAAGTGCCGAAAACCTGGAACGACCTCCCAAAGTACATCCGTAACACAAGAAACCACCTTCTATTCAGGAAACTACTCAAAACATGGCTCTTCACGTCATAACTAGAAAGCCTGGCCATGGGGGCACACACACAACTAAAACATTGATGAACGAAGAGACAGGCCCGGATCCACACCAATCAACTACTTGAAAACTTGAAGGAAAATATCCCACGCCATACCAAATGACTTACCGGGAGATAGCAGTAATAGGACAAACATCCGGACGACTCATCAATAGGACCATGACCCTAAACTATAACCACCCACAACAGACCTAATCACGGCAGATAGCAAGGGAACAGGAAACCCTGTACCATTAGCACCATCCCAGAGGGTAATAAACAAAATAACCACCCACACTACACAAGGTCCACCAAGATAGAGCAGGAAGCATATTGTGCCATCACACAGTAACTACAACTAAACAATAGCCCAAGGAAGTCACCCAACGAAAACCAAAAATCAAAGGTTAAATGATAGTGATGGCAGGAGGAAACTAATGACTGAATACACAGGCTGACCTAGACAGATACACTAGTACGCCCCATCAACAGCACTCCGACCCTGAACCATTCAAAGCCTCAACCAACCAGGGTCACATTAGACAACAAGAGAATAGTTACTACCAACCCAGTTCCACACACAAACAAAAAGGTTCAGACACACTTATCTCTCCATGGTAGAAGATGGTAGGCACTCCATATAATACTCACTATGATAAAGCTGGTTCATGTCAGCTCCACCACAGCAAGACGGCCCATAAGGAACCAGCAACAACCCCATGCACAGGGATACAGCCTGAATGGAACCAGAAGTACCTGGCATCAGGATACAGACCCCACTAACCCAACTCTCGACTTAATGCATACTTAACCCACACAAAGTCACACAACCATTTCTCTCCCAGAAATCTGCACGCACTTTACCACACCACAGCGAAAACACAAACCCCACCCACAGCACAAAAAGTCTTGCCCGATCCGATACTTGCACCAAAGCCCACCACTCAGTAGATACCGAGTTAAAGCTGCCAACAGCACACCACTTCTCCCACTCTCCTACTCCCTTCCTCCCGACTAACCTTACCCGCCCTCCTCCTGTTTACAGATCCGCCAGAGCGCCTGGGGACCAATTCCATTGGTGACGGTGCGCTATATAAATACCTTTAACAAAACAGTAGATATTTAGAATATTGTTCCAAAGGATGGCATACCACCTAGCAAAAACAGAGGTAAGTTATTATAAGGGAGGTGTCATGTGTTGGCTCTAGTGGTGCTGAGCTACAATCCAGATTTTGGCTTTATTTTTGAATGAATGGAATGAAGGTTCTCATCTGAGTGGGTTGGGTAGTGTGATCCAAAGCCTGGCGGTGAGCACCGGGAAGCTACCACCCCCTGCTTTCTGAAGCTTGAACCTTGGTAAAAGTAGGCAATATCTTTGGGCTGCTCTATGGGGTCGATCAGAGGAGTTTCACACAAATCTGTTGCACAGGTATATCAGTGCTTGATTGGCTAGGCATTTGTGCGTAAGTGACAATGATTTGAGGTAGATTCTTTGGGTGATTGATAGCCAGTGTAGGTTGCGTCTAGTATTGGAGATGTGGTGAGTTCTAGGGATATTTAGAGCTGCCCTGATGGTGGTGTTTTGTGTTACTTGTTCCATTGCCTAGTCTCTAAATAGAGCGTGTTGCAATAGTCAAGCTTTGACATAAGGGTTCTAGCCAAGGTAGTGAAGTTTGCGGTAGTCAGGAAAGGTTGAAGGGTGGTAATAAGTTTACACATGTAGTCCATTGAGGAAATTATGGCATTAGTTTGTCTCCTTAAGGATAGTGTGGCGTCTCAATAAATGTCAAAGGTTTTTGTGTCGCTAGATACCTTCAAGGTGTTGCCATCAATGGTGAAAGAGTTAAAGGCCGGTTCAAATTTATTTACTCTCTATTGAGAACCCAGGAGGAGGAGCTCTGTCTTGTCATTAAGACAGAGCCCGTGTTGTGCCTTCCAAGCCTGGATGACCAGATAGATGTTGTTTAGAGCTTTGGAATCAGCTTTATGATCTCCAGTGATAGGGGGGAGGATTTGGGTGTTGTCTGCATAATTACTGTAGGTGACACCCAAATTGTTAAGAATATCAAAGAGGGGCTTCGTGAACACAGGGTGTTGGTGAAACACATGATCCTTGGGGAACCCTGCATAACACTGGTGATGGTTCAGCGGAGGCCATAGGGGCGAAGACCATAGATTTATTCTCTTTTCCTCCCCTCACCCTCTTCCTGGTCTCCCTCCCTCTTCTCGCCTTTCTACCCGCCTCTGCTGCTCTTATTGTGCCTGTGGGCCATGCTGGAAGGGTCTAGTGACCCCAGTGTGCAACCGCTCCTCTCCCTCCATCGAGAGAGCCGGCGCGGTGAGTGTGCCCATATTGGGCTTTTTCTTTCCCTTTTTGCTTTAAGAAAATGACCCCATCTCCCCAAAGCACCCCTAGTTTTCCCTTTTCCTCCACACACCCTCTTCCTGGTCTCCGTCCCTCCTCCCGCCTCCAGAACCACCCACCGTGTCCCTATTGGCCTGTAGGCTGTGTTACCAGGCCATTACAGACCTTTCCAGGGCAGCCCTCTGCCAGGCAGCCCCATCAGCTAAGGACCCTGAGGCAAAGGACAGGTCCAACGAGATGGCTCCAGATCTCATCTGCAGGTATCCGCAGGAGAAGCAAGAAGCCAGTAGCTTGCAGTCAACCAGCACCAACCAAAATGCAAGTGTGGCAAGGGTGGGGACTGAACCAATCACTTCACGCCTGAAAACCCAACGATTATCCACACCCTATTAGCAGCACTGTGTTAGATTTGAATTAAGATGTTATTCCCAACATCATTGAGTGTGCCCTAATAGCGTCACTGTGTTAAAGTTGAATCTAGAAGGTATTCCCAACATCATTGAGTGTGCCCTAATAGCGTCACTGTGTTACAGTTGAATCTAGAAGGTATACCCAACATCATTGAGTGTACCCTAATAGCATCACTGTGTTAAAGTTGATTCTAGAAGGTATTCCCAAAATCCTTGAGAGTGCTCTAATAGCGTCACTGTGTTAAAGTTTAAATTAGAAAGTGTGCCCAAATAGTGTCACAGTGTTACAGTTCAGTTAAGATGGTATTCCCAACATCATTGAGTGTGCCCTAATAGCGTCACTGTGTTAGAGTTGAATCTAGAAGGTATTCCCAACATCATTGAGTGTGCCCTAATATCGTCACAGTTTTAAAGTTAAATCTAGAAGGTTCCCAACATCATTGAGTCTACCCAAATAGCATCACTGTGTTAGAGTTTAGTTAAGATGGTGTTTCCAACATCATTGAGTGTGCCCTAATAGCGTCACTATGTTAAAGTTGAATTAGGAGTGTGCCCTAATAGCGTCACTGTGTTAGAATTGAATCTAGAAGGTAGTCCCACCATCATTGAGTGTGCCCAAATAGCATCACTGTTAGAGTTGAATTAAGATAGTATTCCCAACATCATTAAGTGTGCCCTACTAGCACCAGTGTTAAAGTTGAAATAGCGTCACTGTGTCAGACGAATTAAGAAGGTATTCCCTACATCATTGAGCATGCCCTAATAGCATCACTGTGTTAAAGTTGAATTTGAAAGGTATTCCCAACATCATTGAGTGTGCCTGGTCACAGGCACTTTACTAATTACTAGAATCTCACACTACTACGCTTACTCTCTTTTATACTGTGGGATGTGTTGACCCACTGTTGCTCTGCCTTGCGGCATCCCTGTGTTCTGATGGTGCCAGAAATATCAAAAAGGCCGCAAAACCCTTGTGCGTGCCAAAACCTTTGAAAATCACGCTTTGCAAAACAAAAAGATGGCTGCCCAATCTTCCATGCATGTTGTCAGTGGTGGAACAGAGATCTCACTCCTGAAACATGTCACAGGGCTGCCCAACAAGGGAAAATGGAGCACAGAGGGAAAAGCAGTGCTTTGCTGAAAGAAATCCAAAATCTTGCTGTTAATTCCTTTTTTTCTGGGTTGCTGAAACTGCAGAATGCTGGTACAAAGCACCCTCAAACATCCAATATTCTTGCACTTAGTTCAAGAAATCATTGGGAACTTACAATATACTGAAAAGCTGGATTTGTCATAAAAACATCCACAGCAAAAGTTGCCTGCCTGTGCAAGCTGTCAAAATCTGGGCACAGTACCCTCAGCCACCTGAATGACAGCTGTCAGAAGCCTGCATGAGAATCCTTAAACTTGTACTAAAAGAAATCAAATGGTTGAAAACTAAGTGGCCTGTTACTAAGAGTAACCTATGTTGTAACAGTTTAATCCCATGGTTTAGAATCTGGAATAAGTGTTCTAGCTGCTTGTTTTGATATTACAAATTTGTTTTAAGCAAAGAAAAAATTCAACATAATGACAGTGAATTTAAGCCTGACTAAAAGCAACAAAACCAGTATAACAGCTTCCCCCACAGAGGCCAGGCCTCTCCCTTCTGCTTCCCTCCACCCGGAAATCACACCTAAGTGATGATTATAGGGGGGAGGAGAATTTGGGCTGCAGGGGGAAGGAGACAATGGACATCCTCTAGCTACAGGAACTGCCAAGTGTGAAGGGTCGTAAAATGGCCTGGGCCCAGGAAGAACTGGGAGGAGACTGCTTCTGAACTGCAGGGAGACAGGAGGAGGCGGAGACAAACAACCATTTGTTGCTTAACAAGGACAAAGACACATTTTAAAAAGACTGATAACTTACTGTGTAAAATTGTCAAAAACACAAAAATAACGGCATTGTTAATGTAAATATTGGCTGCACATTTTAAAAGGCGTCAGATTTCTGTGACATGTTCTAGGAAGAAACAGCGGAAAATGTGATATTACACAAAATGTATTTTTGATAGAAGCATGAAACTTCATACACTTATGCCCATGTTCAATACGCACATTTGTGGAAATTTACTCCTAAATTGGACATTGTGTTCTGGATAAAAAGGGCAAAATTCTGTAAAAAGCAGACACAAGATCTTACATCGACCGGGTTTGGAGGAGTATCTGCTACACAAAATATGTAGTCTGTATATATGATTGTTATAGAGGTGGTACATGTGGAAATATGTATTGTACGAAAAGCAGATTTTGTGTTCAAGAGGCTAGGGGTGGACTCTAGGCCTCATAAAACCACATCAGCATGGTGACACCCTGTTTTTCTCCTCCTATCAAGGAAGGGAGGAGACTCTGACCAATCCCTGGCAAGGGGACGCGCTTAGCATAAACCAGCACACACACCGCTTTATCATAAGCATAAATAGAGACAGCTCAGCACTAAAAAAAAGATACACAGATTCACCCACTAACCAATTGCTGGCGGAGCACCCTGGAGCAGAACCATCCATCTTCCTTGCTCCAGACTCCAGAAACTTGGAAAAGCAATAAGGCCCATTCCATTAGCTGAACCATTTTCAGCCAGGCCTTAAAATTCCAGAACCAGAACCCCAGAAACTTAAGGGGAATCAAAATAGACAGCCTGGCTGTACTGTACTGCTTGACTGCTGAAACAATTATAATCAGAACCAAGAGATCCAGTCCAGTCCTGTGCTGAGCTGTGACCAGAGCCATTGCTGATCCGATCCAGTCCGGAGCCGTGCTGTGAACAGACCCAGTCAAATCCGCTGTGCCTTGCTGTCTGTACTGACCAGAATCCCTGACCAGAATCCCTGACCAGAATCCCTGACCAGAATCCCTGACCAGAATCCTGATGGTTCAGTTTAAAAAACTATCTAGTGTGTATCTATAGAATGAGCTGTGTAACATAGCATATGTACTTTGCATAGTCTCATCCCAATCTCAATTCATCCTATCCGCAAATTCAGAATCATGGTATTGTCAGAACTTTTCTTGCACTGAGTTTCTCTCGTTTTGTTTTCTAAAATCATAAGTCATTAGTGTTGTGAGTAACTAAAGTGAATCCCAGAAAGAAATCGAGTATCCACTACGTGAAGGGTTCCCCGGGTTCTCCAGGAACTGATGGAGATTCATGTGTGGCATTCTCTTTTTCTATAGTCATATTCTAGTGTAAGAAATCCCATTTGTCTTTTAAAAGTGCATTCCTGCTTCCCATTCTTGCGCCTATCTCGAAAAAAACGACCTTCACTAAGATGTCCATAACTTCTTCAGTTCTTATGCTAGAAACACAATGTCAACTTCTGATTGTAGCTAACACCTGCAGCTTTAATTTGCATTCCAAATCTATATAGTTCTCCCGTAATCGTGATTATCACGCACAGGAAAGTTTGCAGAGAATTTTCATTTTTGGGAAATTGAGACACATGTAAAACAGCTTTTGATTGCTTCCGACCTCGAATTTAAGCTTTCACATTGCTACTTAGTATTAAATCATTGCTAGTGTTTGTCTGTAACTATCCAAAGCGACTCCCATCAGAATTTAAACATTTCAACAATTTAAACCACATTTAATGTTTTTACCCAATCCATTCTCAAGATAACTTTAAAATCATTCTGACCATTTGCCACTCAATTCTGTTTTTCTCTGGTGTGGCTGTGGGGGAAATTGGGATTGATATATTGTTTGAATTTTGCCATTCCTGAAACTTGTTCTCTCCTCCTATCTCTTTACATCGCCTATTGGGGGTCGAGGGGTGTGCAGGGGGAAATAGTAGCCACACTGATATCTGTTCTGAACACACACACAAAAGTATTATTTCTGTGCTGAATTGTTTTGCTCACTATTACTCCTTGTGATTAAAGAGATTGCTAGTGTTACATCACCCCATTGGTGCTTTTTGTATACCCATTAAACATAGTGTGATTAATTTGTAACTACATAAATAAATATTTTAACTTTGCAAACCAGCCTGATACCTGGTTCAGTGTGACTGTGGGGGTTCCAAGAGAGGGGCGTGATATGAGTGGTACATCGTTCAGAATAAAAGAACTTTTAGACTCAAATAAATAAGGATTTCAGTTGTGCATTTCACGCTAGGCGTTGACTTAGGTGAAGTGCCGGATTGAAATCACTTACAATACACCCCCATTCAACTAGAACACAGCTTTACTATGATGCATTCGGTATAGCTGTTCTCATACTAACATCTCCCATCAAACTACCCATCATCCTAATAAAACACAGCTAGCTGAACACATACCAGCTAGTTTAGGCGTCTCCTCAGGCCTAATGCAGCCAGAACTCAGTCTGGGTGTCCACCCTCCAGACTGAACACATTCAACTGATCTCAGCACCACACCTACCGCTAAGAAGCAGCATCATGCAACAACCACACTAGTTGCACACATACCCAGTGCGCCCACGCACTTTACGACTCTCTTGACTGACTTGAATTGCAGTTTGCGAGGGCGTTCAACCTACCAGCGTTTTAAGATCATACCAATGATACATAAGGTGCTATACAAATGGCAAGTAACATAACATAACACAACATAACACAACATAACACAACATAGAATAACCACTCTGGTTATGCGTAAACTTATGTATCATAGCGGTTAACTGTGCCGCTATTACGTTACGTGCCTGCATGCATAGAAGGTAATTACCTTTTGCTGTCAAATTCTACTCCATGGTATTTATAGGAGTGAGCATACTTAATTTCCACTATACCTAAGTGCATGCAGGGATGTGCTACCTTACCAGATGTAAATAGGATTAATTCAGTCTTATTGTGATTAATGACTAGTTCATTAGCCTTTGCGTAGTGCCAGAGCTTTTCTGCCGATGTAAGTATGCCACTAATAGTGTGATCCAGTAACACAAGATCGTACGCATAGGCTAAGATCTTACAGTGTTTCGTGCCTACTTTAGGAGGACAATTCTGAATTCCCTGAAGATGTTCCAAAGCATCAGACACCAATAGGTTATATAGCAGGGGGGTTGTAACACACCCCTGCATTTCACCTCTCAACTGGATGATTGAATGAGTCATATTGCCTAAATTGTCAAATCTAAGCTAGACAGTAGTATTTGTATGGAGGTGCTCCAGATAATAAAGGAGAGATGGCGGGCAAGACCAGCTTTTAAGTTTGCGCCATAGATTACCCCTTTTTTTAACTGAATCGAAAGCTGCCCTAAAGTCAATGTAGGGCGTAGAGCGGGGGACTATAAGGTTGCATTGCTTTGCTCCTAAGAGAGTCCATTATAAGCAGATTGTGTGCAGTAGAGTACCCCGCTCCGAAGCCGCTCTGGAAACGGTCAAGGACCCCCACCTTATCTGCCCATACCTGTACAACTTTTAGCAATAGGGAAGCAAACATAAGATTATAAAAAATTCTATTTGTGATTTCATCAGGGGCAATAGTAAATGTTTCACTGTCACTCACCATATCTGTTTTGTTTCTTATGATATGGCTAAATGTCATAATAATCAGGAGGAACACACAAATCATAATGCAGAATGACAACACAATTATTATTGCATGGAATCTCATCAATTGTCTTGATAGTAATGAGCCTATTATATTCTGAAACCTCCTAATCTTTGCTCAGGCATTGAATATGTAACTCTGTAAATCTCTATTAATCACAACATTATATCAAGAACTGCAAGATGATTGCTATAATTATTCTAAAAATAATATGATTGTTTTCCAAGAAACCTTATGACGTTGATGTATCTTCTTATTAGAGCTGGATAAGACATTAATATGTACGTAAAAACAGCATACAAGAATCTGTGTAATGCTATTGCAATAGTTAACATAAAGATGAAGTGTGCTGTTCCTGTTTCTGCTCCAGTAATTCAAAGCATTGTTCCTTTAGCCTATCTATAAAAGTTCCAGGATAGCTGCAAGTCTGTATATATCTTGTCAAATGTTAAAGGATATTGACCTTTAGTCTAATGTTTGGGTGGACCTGGCAGGGTATGGAGGGTGCATCTATATGACTTGCTCACCTGAGGAATATGCATGTAGAGGGAAGAGTTTGCGGTCAGTATGTAGGGTGTGGATATTGATAAAGGGAACACAGCCATACGTGAAGCAGAAAGGAGACAGCTGGAGCAGAGGGGTATTAAATAGTTTCTTACTGTAGAAGTAACAAAAGGGGGGAATGTTAGGAAGGGGACAGACCTCTCCCATCCCTCTAAATGCTTTAGAGTGTGTTGAGGTGCATTTGAAGCACTGTAATGGGCCAGGGGGTAGAGGGGACAGTGAAAGAACCACTTCCCAATACAAAAGGACCCCACTGCAAAATAATCAAATATAATCAACCAACATAGGGTAGCGTCGGGAGTGAGCAAACATTACTATTTTGTGTAGATATTACTAATCATTGGTAGAAGGTAATCCCGGTGTGGCGAATGCAGCATTGTATGCATTAGGACCAAATTGCGAGACAAGTGAAATCTCCAGCCATGCCAGAGCTCCCATGAGGACAGCCCACACCCCCAACCGAAACAACGCATATTCATTGTCATAAAAGTGTTGCAAAGATGTTCAAGAGGAATGTGACCTAAAAGGCTACAATCACCTGGTGTGCATGTTATCTCACATTGGCCAAATCATGACGCGACCCAGCCTCAGGCAACCACAAGTTATATCCCTCTCAATTCAATGGCACCAGGTGCCCCTGACCACCAACCCCAAAGTAACAAATCCTGAGATGTCCAAAGAGGACGGACAGGGCACTTTGCTGAATTGACAATCGGGTGGACACCGTGGAGCTGGTGGCGTGGATTAAAAAGAGTGAAATGTGTGTGTGAAGGTTAGAGTGCCCCAGAATCTACTTTGTGCCTGTCTTAAGGCCTGCCAAGTGCACGGTTTGAGTGATAAAGTAGTTGTATGGTATGGGTATCATTTGTTTTCTGACCTTTGATGTGAGAAGAAAATGATCACTGCAGCACCCACCTGACAGAAGACAGAGTGACTGGACTGGAACCTATGGTCTAGCATCCATTATGGGGCAGGTGGATCCTGAATAGGCACACACCAACCAGTCATGCAGCATGTCACCCTATTTTTTGTGTCATGTATGACAATGTTTGGCTTTATAAGATTCTGCTTGTACTACTTTTTGGCAGAATGTTCTTGGCAGCAGAGTTATTTGCTCTTGCTACTATCTGCATGAGATTAAAACTTGTTATCCGTACAAGATCGACTTGAGCCTTTCTTCCCTAGCGGGTTGCATTCTCTCTGGTGTGAGCCTTCAGGGACTTGCCTTCACCCTTAATCTGCATACAGAAGGCGGGAACACATCCCCTGCACTGCACAATCGTGCTTTTGGTTCATCAGTATATAGAGTCAATTCTGTTGTTCTTTCTTTGGAGCCCTCTAAATCTGACAATTTTACCCCTTTTGCTACACTTGATTCTTTAGAAAATCCACATGCGCCCTCCTTTCACGCTCTTCCATTTTCTTCCCTTTCTTTGTCTGACATTATAATACCCCAGCTCGTATTACTATTATTTTTTTCTGCTTCATCAAGCTCTAGTATACTTAAAGACAACGTTCCATGCTCGTCTGTTATGATGTCATCAGACCTACCTTCAGTTTTCCTCAAACAAGATCCCGCTACATTCTCTTGGTTTCTATGCCCTTCTTTATCCCTAATTTGCCTATATAAATCCCCAATTATTTTCCCTATGCCCTCTGAATCTTGCTAATCAGCCCATGTTGGTATTCTTGGTATTCCTTGCAGTTCCTTGCAGGCTGTTGTGACCCTCTCTCTCTCCCTCAGGTTGTTCCTGTGCTTCGATTGGCACTATGCTTCTATGACACAGATACTCTTATCTCATCATATTTTAGTCCCCTACTTCTGTTCATTTCTTCTTCCCTTCTCCTAATATCTCTTAATTCATCTTACTCTCACCTTCTTTGCAACCTATGCTCTTTCATTCTTTGCTCTTCTATCTCCTCTTGTCTCTTCTCTTCTAGTCTTTCCTTTTCATTTTTTGCCACATACCTTCTTCATTCTCCCCTTTGCTTGAATTCTCTTTCTTTCTCTTCTTCCCTTTCTTTCTTTTCCTGCTCTTCTCTCTCTTCTCTTTCCCAAACCCTGTCAATGCCTTTATCATCTGGTTTGAGTAATATCTGTCCTCCCATCCATTTGTTCGGTGTTATTGTTATTTCCTTAGATTTGTTCTTAATTTATTTCTGCTTTCTTTCTTCTTCCTCTATCTGCATCTCTCTATTTTGTCCGTCCTTTCTCTTATCACGCTGTTTACTTTCCTCGCATGTGCAGATATTTGTTTTCTGTTTTTACTCTCTTCAGCATTGTCCTCACTGTTATAAGATTGTCAGATTAACGTACTCTGCTGCTGCTTTCAATTCCTTTAAAGGATAAAATCCCTTCTCCTCTGCATCTATGCTCTTGTTTTTAGGAGGAGAAAGGAGAGCCAAAGGTGTTTTATCCTCCCCTTTATGCTGATTATGCATCCACATCTTCTCTGCTAGATCTTCTTTCTCACTATGGAACATCTTCCATAGCTCTAGAACCAGCAACTTTTGTGTAACTTCTTTCCCTTATGTCTAGCATGAAAATATGTTGTTATATATCGCAAAACTGTTTTTGACAACACACTATACTGAGGCAATTGCATGAGTGTCTTATTTATCGTGCCTCGGACCCATTCTGAATATTTCCTTATTTTAGCTGTATATCTTGGCAATGCTTTGAATAAGTGTAGAAGAGGAATGACAATTTGGCAAGTTAATTTTGACTGTCTATACTTACCCATTATTTTTCTTCTCTTCATGTTATCAAATATACCACACTGATCAATTTGAGCAGGCACCTTCAACTGCTGATTAATTATCCAAACATCAAAATATGTGATCTGCTTTTTTAAAACTCTACCCAACAATGTTCCTTCTGTTCCATTTACCCTTTCTATCAATTTTCTATATTTTCTATATCTTATTGTCGTATTGTTATTTTTAGAATCTCTTCTTTATTTATTTATTGTTTTCACTTGATTGTTACCCTCCTGATTGACGTCAATCTCTTGATGAAAAAATCTCAATAATCACCTTTATTTTTTACTATTGTTTTATATTTACTAGTTTCAACACAACCAAAGCTTTATACTGACATATGTATAACCCCACACATGCACAGGCTTAATCTTTCTGCATGTGCCTTCCTTTAATATCTTTAGTAAATGTATCTCCTATAATTTTAACTGCATCTTATGATATGATATGATATGATATGATATGGCATTTGTAACGCGCCTATACACAAGTGTGTTTCTTGGAGCTTGATACTCACTCTTCATGTGGACCTTGCTCCCGGAATCCTTAACACCCCAATTTTGAATCATTTTTTTGCATACCCTTCTGTCCCCTTGGAACTGGCAATATAGGTATCTACTTCTCTTCTTTATAATCCCCCAAAATCCTGTTACTTATATATTATTTACAATACAGTCCCTCTCCCTATTATTGACACTTTCAACGCTCTACTTACGTCTGTGGTTCAGCTCGAGACCCTTGGCATCGACTCTCCCTCAACCGACCAGTTCACCTTCCATCCACGGGGCACCTGCGTGGAACGAACAAGGATTCTGTCAAAGGGGGACCTACCAACTGTATCTTTTTACACTTGTTTTGTTGTATGCCGTTCTCCACGGGAAGCTCTGTGGTCTTCTGGCTAATGGCGGGAGCAGCCAAAAGTCTGAAGATCTGTATGTTTATTTGTTTGTTTGTTTTATTATTTATAACGCGCGCCAGACCCATGGGTATCATGGCGCAAGAAGAGACAAGAACATTTTCAGCTTAGGTTACAGGGCTGTACAGGTATATACAACAGGATAAAAAATCAGTAAATACTGCGGGTCCAGGGTCAAGACAGAAGCATTTTCAGCTTAAGTTACAGGGCTGTACAGGTATATACAACAAAGACAGAAACAGCAAGTTCAGCAAATTCTGTGAAGTAAGGAGGTCAAACACATTTAGAAATAAGCATCATTAAATACAGTACAGAATGCTCGTGGAGCAGGTGGAAGGTGCCCTGTGATTTAGCGGTCATTTTCTTTCATCCAGTTCATGATGTTGTGTTTGAAGTGTGGGTATGTTTGATCTGCTCTAAGAGTCGGTGGGGAGGGGGGTAGGGAATTCCACAGCTGAGCGGCTTTGACTGGGAAGCTACACCCACCCGTTTTGGAAAGGTATAACCTGGATACCATCAGGAGATTAGAGTTGGCAGTTTTTGTTGGCCGGTTGGACAAATGTCTATTGAATCTTTCTATAATATAACTTGGGGTGGCATTGTTTAAGCACTTGTGCATAAGTGAGGCAGTTTTTAATAGATATTTGTCGTAAGTGGTGAGCCAATTATTCATTTTCCTTGTCATTGAGATATGATCTTTTTTTGCTATGCCCAGCGCTGCTCTAAGGGCGTTATTTTGGAGAATCTGTATTTTATTAATAGTGTGCTTGTTGGCCCCCAGATATAGCGCATTGCAGTAGTCCAATTTTGATAGAATTGGGACTCTGGCCAAGGTAGTGCAATTGGACGTGGACAGGAATGGCTTGTCGCTCTAATTAGTTTACAGGTGTAAGCAGTGGTGGAGGCCATGGAATTTACCTGTTTGTTAAGAGAGAGAGTGGTGTCTATATAGAAACCTAATGTATTAACATCCTTGGCAACTGTAATGGTATTGCTATCAATGCTAAAGCTGATGTATTTATGGCCGAGTTTATTAAGATTAGGGGTGTGCAGAGGATGATGAGCTCAGTTTTGTCATCATTCAGGCATAGACCATGGGTGGCCATCCATGCCTGGATGAGGAGGTACATTCTATTTACCAAGGCCAAATCCTTGTCGTAATCCTACGCAGCAGTAAGAGGATCTGGGTATCATCTGCATAGTTAGTGTAGGTGATACCAAGATCATCGAGATCATCGAAGAGGGGCTTAGTGAATATGTTATACATGGTAGGTGAGACACATGAGCCCTGTGGGACTCCACAGGTGATGGGGATAGGGTTGGCAGATGCTGATGGGGAAAGAACATGCATGGTCCTATTATTCAGGAAGGATTGTATCCAGCCTATTTCTTCTTTAGAGAAGTGCACAGCTGAATCCAAATGTTTAAAGAGGACTTTATGGTTCAGCAAATTGAAGGCTGCTGATAGGTCAGGTAGCTGTAACAGGGTGGTTTTCCATTGTCCCTAAGTGCATCGTTTTGGGCCTTGAGGTCTATCAGTGCTGTTTCAGTCCCGTGTTGGGGCCTGACTGATGGACTCCTAGCAGTTGGTTTTGTTCTAAATACTGCTGTATTTGGTGGTATGCTACCCTATCTAAAATTTACAGCAGGAAGGGCACAGTGGTGATAGATCTGTAGTTGGTGGGAATGGTTGGGTCAAGAGATTATTTTTTAAGCAGTGGGAGTACTCCTTGAGGTTGCTGGGGATAGTGCCAGTGAAAAGAGATGCGTTGATTAGCTTAGAGATGAAGGGTGATAGTCTATGGCAGCCTCTTTAAGAATTTGGGCTGGTTATTGGTCTCCTTGGCAGTTAGATGGTTTGAGTGTAAGGATTACTTTTTTAACCTCTAAGACTAACACTTTCGAGAAGCCGAAACAGAGTATGGTTTTATGTGAGGGCGTGGGCGTGCTAGGTTGTCGGATTGAGTTAGGAAGGTTATCTTTTTTATTAGCAATCTTATCCTGGAGGGATGTTACTTTATTAGCTAGTGCTTTTTGAATGCTGGTGCACAGGTTTTTATCCTTTACACAGTTGTCAGGTACAGGGATTGGAGTTTCGAGTTCTGGGCTTAGGTCGTTTAGACCAGAACCATCTGCACCACTACCAACATGTGCGCTAGAACCTTGATGCATCTCCTGTGCTAGATGGAATGACCAATTCAGATCTCAGACCAAATAACTGGACAGCCTCAACGAATATTGCAAAGTTCTACTTTATTCTCAATTTAATAAAGTAGGGTCAACTGGCAAACATTGGACTGATGCTTGCACACTCACACACAAACTTGATTATACAGAAGTTTTATACACCCAATATGCATCATCTATGATCCTAGGTGGCAAATCGTAAAACACATTACCGGGAGGGATCAGTTAGGGTAACATATCTACATATAGAATACATAGGGATTAGTACACTATTGGCTGTCTCTTATCTGTGAGGCACACCCCAAACTACCTCTAAATATGTATAATACTGATTATAGCAAACAAATTGGCAGCAAATAGGTCTATGCAACATTCTATAGCAGGTTGTCCCATAGGCCCACTGACATTCTCATCCAAACTTGGACTTTCGGCTCGGCTAGCAGCATGTATGCGAAACAAAACCCAGGTGCTTCAATCACATCAGATTACTCCCCACTTTTCCAATTAGTCCATTACCTCTCATCAGTCCGGCCATGAGCCAAAGGTTCCCAGCCGTAGTTGACCTTGTAGCCTGCTCTCTGTTCTGGGACATTCAAGGGAGTGTAAGCACATCACTATCTTCACCCGAGCCTTAATGAATAGCCCTTGTTTTTGATTTCTGAGTATTATGTGAAGAGACCACACATGTGTCCATTACAATCTTTCATTTACTGCTATTTGATTTAATTATGCTGGGTTCCATTGCTCTTCTTGGTCTCTAGAGACGTGTGCACTCTACCTTGTATAGAATCTATACACTTATTTAATCTAAGAGAAAGATGTCATTGCTACCTGCCTCCCTTTGTGCTTTGCAGCTATTTCTTGAAAATAGCATCCTTGATCTTAAATAAACATAGACTCCTTTTTGTTTTGCACACAAAGCTGTTCTTCCAGCATCTCCTGACTCTTCAACCCTAATCTGTTTTTGAGGTAGTTGAATTGAAACTTGTCCATTTTAAAATTATGTCCGCCCTAGACATGTTATAAAAATCCTCTATAGCAAGATTCTATATGTCTTTTCTATCTTGGGTTACTGCATATTTACACTTATTGTTCAGCAAGTTAGTTTGTCTTCTTTTGTATCAATAATCATTTTATCATTTCTTACATGTTCCTCTGGTTACTCCAGTCACATTGTCTCTCTTAAGTATTTTCATATCAGTTCAGTATGGCTCTGTATATTTGCTTCATGACATCACTATACTCTCATCAGGTTTCACTCAGCGCTCCATGATGTCTAATGGTACGTGCTGACAACCTTCGACACAGCATCCTTCCACACTTTCCGTGCAAGGGTATATTCGGTACAGCTGTCTGAGTGCATACCATTTCTCATACACTAGATGCAGTATAGCAACAACACACAGGGTCACATACAGAGTACCGTTCAAACTTGTCATGATGTAATGGTTTTCTAATATACCCCAGTGTTGTTAAAATGGGGAAAACCTTGCCCTAGTGCTAATAGCGTGCAACTTTGCACTTGCGTCAGTATAATGTTTCTGTTATCCGAACCGAGATAGGAAAAGTAGGTATTGTACCCTAAAGGTATGTATTTGTATAGATTGACTGTAATTGTGACTAAGGGCAAAACATATTTACGGCAGATGTTCCCAATATTGCTGAATTACCATTTTGCCAAATTACATTTTGCTGCATTTTTGAGCATTTATTTCACTGGTAAGTTTGTGTTAGGTATATAGAATAGGTATATTCTAGAATTAACGGGCCAAGGCCAAACCGTCAGGTTTACATTAGAAATGACGAGGAGCAATGAGGACTGAAGAGGGGCATTGATTATGCATGTATGGGTTGTGAAAGAGAACATTAAGCTGTTAGGAGGAGAACTGATGACTGAGGAGTAGTAATGGCTGATGAGAACTGTGAACTAAAGAGGAGCAGTGATGATTTAGGATCTCTGAAGAGGAACATTATGTTCTGAGGTTTGAGCCATTAAATGATGACAGAATAGTGCTGTAGGGGGTAGTGGTGAATGATTCATGAGTTGTGAAGAGCATTCATGCATGATTATGACAACTGAGTGCTGGGGAGGAGTAATGAGTGCAAAACAGTAACATCAATGACTTATTCTTGAGTTTTGAAGAGGAGAATTATTTTGTGAAGTATGAGAAAGGGTACTGATCAGTCATAAGATGAAGGGGTATTACAGATGGATGAATGAGTACTTAAGGGGAATGACTAATGCATCGGTTCTGAAGAGAAGTATTAAGATGTGAGATGTAAGGAAGAGGAATGATGATTTAGAAGGAGGCGTTAGGAATAAGCATGAAGTATTAGTAAAATGAGTGACAGTGTCCTGAAATGTACAGTGTATAACGAGTGAGAAGGAGGATTGAGGGCTGAGGAGTGAAGAGCCAGAACTGAGGAGTGAAGATGACTACTGAGCAGTGAGAAGAACAAATGAAAAGTAAAGAGTAGGACTGAGATAGTATTGAGGATGCTCTGGGGCACATACCACTCCCTCCCAGTCCCATTCCTAGCATTGCTCCGTACCTTCCCCCATCACATCTTTGTTCACAAGGAGAAAGGGTTTGCACACTACCATATTCAAACCACTCAAACAACACATTCATGCATCATATTACATCAAGAAAGCTACACAGCATCCAACCCAAAGATACTGCAAAGCAATAGCTATCACCAACAACCACACCTATATAGAGCATGAGGGTACAAAAAACATTAACCAACATATTCAGTTGCACAACTCTCAGTCTACCAACCATCACCTCTGGATGTGCAGAACCTGCCACAATCTAGCAGTCTCATCACATTACTGGCCCACTAGCAAACATCCATCAATTCCAAATCACAGAGGAAATGGCCTGGCTAACAGAAATCTATACAGTCCTTAACCCCCTCCTCTTCCCCCCCGCACACACAAAGAACACAGGGCCCACTTTAAATATACTCTCTGGAGATGATCGAATTACTTGGAATAAAGCCATGGAGGGCCAAACAACAAGCTGGTCATCTTGACCAACACACAGCGATTTGATATGATTAGGATCACAACCCCTTACAACATTAGTCAGCAGATCTCATAAACAAACCACACGCAGGTGTTGGGCAAATGTTGGGCAATTGTTTAGGAAACACACCCACACTGACATGCCATGCTTAGGTGTCACGAAAGGCTGCAAGACCTGAACTCCGTGTGGAATACTTTTACATGGAAGGTTGCAAAACCTGAACATTCCTAGCTAACATAGACACACTGCCAAATCACCCATATCTCTTGCAGAAGCTTGCAAAACGTGCCCCACCCTGAAGGCATATGTCCACACTGAAAAAACACACTGTGTCATAGAAGGTTGAACAATGAGATAGGCCTGAGTGGGGTGCTATGAAAGTTTGCAAACTGCACCACTCTGAGGGAACAAGCCAACACTCACAACCAATCCTCAGTTGAGGGATGTCTTTAAGACGATATGCTGATCAGGTAATAGGCTAATGAGGGAATCCCCCCTACAGTAAATCCTAATCACGATCAAACACAGACACTTCTGCACTAGGAGGAAGTCCAAATGGTAAATGGTGTACATTAAACAAAGCAAATACACCTATTGATTTATACCCCTATATTACACAGCAGCCTGTAATATCACTATAACAGCATTTACATTATTTCTTATAACAGCCTAGTTGTGGCCCCACAACCTCCCTATAATAAGAACATGGCATCACTACTGCTCTTTAATCAGTAATTAGTATTATGGTAATACGTTTACTTTGCGAACTGCTGGAGTTTAACACATGAGAGAAAGCTTAAACAAAAACGTTTTTCGGTGCATTTTATATCCAAATGCGTAAACACTTTGCTGCAACACATTAGACCCTGCATATTTATTTGTTCTTTTTTTATTTTTTTATCCAGACTACGTTGATTATATGTATCGAGTGGAAGATCTCTTACATTACATTAATCAAGAGGTCATGCATACAAAGTATATTGCATGTCACCTCAGAGCTCTGTGACCTTATAAAGGAACTCGGCCCTAGTAACACCTTGGACACACCTATGCATCACATTTAGAACCTTGTTGGCAGGGGCGTTGCTAGGTCTGGAAATGATCCAGGGGGATGCTAATGTTTGGACTATCAGGGCCTAGCTAGCCTTTTGGATGTAGCCCCTGAGCTACTATTTGGGCCTACAACCAAAATACCCAGAACTATAGCCTCCCCGCCCCCACAGCCCTTCTAGCAACGCCTCTGCTTGTTGGACAGCCACCCTGGTGGTGGCACTGTAAGTTTAAAGTTGTACCCATGCCTGTCTCCAGTTTTTTAAAACACCCCCTTCCCTTCTTTTCAACATTCATTTTACAAATCCCTTATTCTTTAAATCAAGGAGTCCACAAACATTTACAACAACCTAATGCTTTAAAAACTCCTGCATAAAACAACCAGACATTCTGGGTATTGCCCTAGTTGTCTTCACAGCACAGAAGATTTTGGCACAAGCACCTTCTGAATATAATGTGCAGGTGTGCACGCGTTACACTGTTGCAGGCTTATGTGGCGCAGTCAATCACTGTGAAGAATCGGCAGAAGGAGGGGCTTTGGAATGCTTAATGCCCCTTCCTATTGAGCTGCGACTGGCCAAGGAAAGGGGTCATTAGCACTCTCCAATTCACACATGTCTGTCCCTACCCAATTAACAAAAAAAGATAGCACAGAAAACCTAGGACCTGTGAAGCCCTAACAAAGCCTTCACTAGTGCCAACCTGCATTAAAAACATAACCTTTTTTTCAATAATTTCAAGGATGCAGACGTCCGCGTTTTACACATCAAAAAAACACACTTTTCCTAATTGTTGGGGACGAGGATGCGTGCCAAGCAACAGTTTAAGTGTCATCACCGGGACAACCAGCTTCCTTACAAAAACACAAAAAAACGATATTAAACTTTTACAATAGTACACACGCAGACACAGGCTCTCACAATAGTATACACGCAGACACAGGCTCTCACAAACGCTACTTGGGACTGCATTGGCCCAAGAATGGGACTGCAAGTGCCGCATAAACACAGAGCACTCTATTTCCTCTGCCTCCATCCTTCAGTTTAGCCCATCCATAAGCTGCTGTTGCTTGCAAAGTCCCTCCAATAACAATCAGCGTCTGCCCAACAGTGTCTAATTCTTTCATTGTCCTTTTAAAACGACGTTTCCTCTTTAATTGTTCGAATGCCTTATATGTCCTCTGGCTAATACGCCTGCACTCCATCAAATAAAGGGGACTTTGTGTCTGGTTCCATGGATTCTGCACTCGAGGCAGCAATACAAGTGACCGTCTCAGGCGACATCCCTCCTTGGCAGAGTCAGGCACTGCCGTTTTACCTTTAATATGGCTGAGCTCTTGGATCCTCATGTTCTCTGCGACAAATCCGATTAATAAAAATAACATGTAGACTACAGTGACTGCTATCATAGTCTTACGCCTAAATAACACATAAATGCTCAACGTGTATCTACTGTTGGGGGCGTGCTCCGGGTCACCGGGCAGGCCCCATGCACATGTCGGGAGCACCCGACGTGGACCGTTGGGGTGGTGATCACGCCACAGACAATGGAGTGGGGGTCACCCCACTCGCCCCCAGATCACTGGAGACACACACGTGGCTGGGGGCACCCAGCCCGCGACGGCCCCGGCTCTGGGGGCTCCCAGGCCGAGGTCGTCACAGGAGCCATGATCACATGGCCTCGGGATCACCCTGGGACGGCGTTGCCCAGCAGGGGCACCGTCCTCGATCTGGGGCCCGTTCTTGGGCCCAGCGCATGCAGTGTAGTACCTGCATGGTGCACCAAGAACGACACCGGAGCCTTCGTGATGGTCAGACTGACGAGCCGGAAGCAGCTTGTACTTTTTATTAACTTGGTCACATGGGAATCCATGTGACCAGGACACACACTGGGAGTTACCATGTCTCCCTGCAGGGGGTGACATGCAACACTCCTCCTTTTTCATAACAAAATAAATGCAACACCATGACATAATTCACATACCAACTCTACAAACCATGACTCCCACACACATGCACCCTTTATTAACCTGGGAGAGTGGGTCTCATATCACTGAACGGCACCACTGAAAGCTACTGGCACAACATGAAGCACTCCATATATACGGGTGTGCACCACAATATACTGCCCACCGACTGGGCCATTTTAAGCAAGTCCGTGTCTGCAGGCTCACAGTCGTCATGGGGATGTCAACGATGATGCACTCGTGGAGTCGCAGGAAACCAGGTGGCACCTTCGCCTGTGTTCGCTTAGGACAGTCACAATACAGTTCAAGGGCTGGCAAATCTGCACCTGGGGAGGCCCAGAGACCATATCGGCGAAGTCCACATTCTGAGGGGGGGCACCTGTAGTGGGGGCACTGGCAACAAAGCGGCCGGAGTCCGCGTTTAACAATGCAGTCACACAATGTGGCCCCGCAGGCTGGTCTCTGATCAGGGCGCACAAGCACTCCGGTGGGCAGCCGCTACCTCGTTGTTATGCGATGGACGCCGCCCTCTCTGGGTGGAAAATGCAGACCTTGGCCTGTGCCATCCTGTGTTGGCTGCCTCGCCTGAGGCCTGGGTCTGCTGCACAAAGGGCCATTTGCAGCTCTATGGCACTTCGCTTTCCCATCAGCCCCTCCTCCTTGATCTCACCCCCAGGAGCGAAGTTACACTATTCTTCTCTGTCTCTGGGGCCGGCTCCTGTGACACTGGGGCCACGCCCCTTTTCATTGTGCTCCTGCGGGTGCCTCCAACTGTCCCCTTTTCAGGCCAAGGAGAACCCCTGTTGGCATCTATTCGCTCCGTGGCGGGCAGAGGCACTGGAAAATTTCACCACCGCGGCACGATGATGTGGGGCCATGCCCCCCACCTAGTGGGACTGCCGCAGCAGATCTCCCCAATGTCCCTTTGAAAACATTTATTTTCTTCTCATAACGCGGGCCCAGGTGATCATGGGCCCGCCTTGTTGGTCTGAAAGGGGCACCTAGGGGTCCTTAACGTCTATGGAAACAAGGCGAGTCACCACACACGATAGATACGCCAGACACAAGGTTGTATTCCCAAAGCTAGGGTTTATTGCAAAGCAAAAGTCTCAGTTGGCCAACTCGGTCTCGCACCCCACCACGTGTATCTCTCGACCTCGAGGGACGCAAGAGAGTGAATTACGTACATCAGTTACATATATATAAAATGCATATCAAACAATCAGCTGTGACATGTTTAACTCCCCCCTTTTATTGGGTCTCTTTGAACTTGGTGTGATGATGGACATCTCGGACAACTATGATACCTTCAAACATCTATTCTAGTAACAATTTGCAATTTGTGAATGCAGAGGCATCTTTCAGTTGTTGAATAGAACACAGCGCTTCTGTTCTTGGAAGCGAACTACATACGGGGGGGAAGAGTTGCATTCCAAACCTTGCTATCTATTAGGTGCTATTCGTGTCCTGTGAGCCGACACGCTCTAGCGGGGCTCAGCAAAGGGGAGCGGTAAGAAAAGCATAATTCAAGCCTTTAGCTGTATTATTCTAACATATTCTACCATATAACGAGACTGGCTGGCAGCTGCGAAATTATTAAATGCCCTGCAGCTCCGCTTCAAGGCTACATTCGGGAGGGAGCTGGGCATTCTTCCTGGCGCTGCCTACGTTTGTGTTTCAACAAACTCTTGTAATCCTCACGGCCCTGCGGCCTTTGTACTTTTTACGTGCAGACAACAATGTTTTACAGTCAAGCAGTGTAAGCAGAAATATACTGCGAAGCAATAGGAACAGAAAGCAATGAGCAATGGTTAGAAAACAAAATGGCGATTCTTGTTACATCAAAATGGCCGTTCATTGGCAAACTCGAAAATCTATATTCTGTCATATCGTGCATGGGACGGTTGGCCCACGGCCACCAAAATACGTTTGCGGTCACAAAGTAGAGGTATACATTTTAATAGACTGACAAACCCTCCTTTGGCCATATGCAATACGTCTCATCTATTTATTGAAACCTCCTCTAGTGATGATGAGTCTGAAGTACTCATGTCTGAATTTTGCATGCTATCGTAAACATCATCGTCTTCATCAATATCTATTGCCATCAACTCTTTTACGGTTTTCATCTCATTTGGGTCTTGGTCAGCTCGACCATGAGGTTGTTTTTTCTTCGTCATCATATGCATACTTCCTTCCGTACATCCCTCAGTTACCTCAGCGCAAACTATTGGTAGGCAATGTATGCAACAACAGCACGTTAGGAATATTCCAAACACCACTACTAATATTGAAATCAACTTCCATCCCCAAGAACGTAGTATTCCCCAAAACCAAGATCCTTTTCCCCAGCCCCCTTCTTCAGTAGGCAGTTCAGAGTTTAGGACATGCATTTTCTTTATCGCTTCAAAGATCGTAGGGGAATAGTCATCGACATAAACGCAACACGCTGATCCCACTATTTTGCAAATTCCCCCACGATCAACCAGGATCACATCGAGAGCCATTCTATTTTGGAGCGTCATTAACCTGATTCCTCTTTCTTCCAACATCATGTTAAATAGTATATCTGTTGTGTTTATGGTATTTTTTAGAATTCTGGACAGCTGCCTTATATTATAGGAGTTCACTATCTTCCCTAAGAATGGAATTAATGATTTTGCTACATCAGTTGCTATTAACACCCTTGTCAGTCCTTTTGACTCTAGTTCTGGATAGTCTGGCCATATCTGCTGTTTCTAAGAGGAATACTCCTGGGAACAGTAGACCTAGGTAACATGTACCTCCCCAGTTTGTGGGCAACCAAGGAAATGCTTTCTCTCACATATAATGGATCACCTACGTATACTGGTTCTATTTCCCATTTTAATACCACTGTATTCATGCATCCAGTATATGTTCTGACTGAAAAAGAGCCTTTCTTTTTTAGACAAAAAGGGACAGTTCTTGGGCTACAATTCACCATGTAAGATGGGTGGATTGCATCTTTGTCCCCTTCTGTTCTTACACAAAACGTCATTACAGATGTCTTTTCTGGTGGGGACAATATATCTTGTCTATTTTTTCATGTTATCTTTCGTGTACTTTCGTGTACTTTTCCTCGTGGGCTCTGGGGCTATTACTGTGCTTTATGGAAAATGGAACAACCCACAGGCTTCATTATTATCTCCTCAAACTCATTCATGTTGGTTCTGTCTAATTGACCCGTACTACTCTCATTCCATTTCCCATACAACATTGCACCTAAAGATGCACTACATGCAGAACTTAATGGTAATGGCTGTACATACCACCCTATTCCTTTCCCAGCATGCTGTGGTAAATGGGCACATACCCAGCAATTTATTTTCTTCAAAATTGCATGTGTCATGTTCATGATCAATAGCAACGTATTATTCCCAAAACCTTCCCTGTGTCTTTCTTCCATTGGGGGCAGGGTAAAAGTAATCACCTGAACCGGCTTTCAGTAGTGGATATATTAATTATTGGTAAAAACATTTCTAATGGGTGTATCGCTTCCACATACCATAATATTAGGGCTGTCGATATTGGTGCTACCACGCTCATAAAGCACATTATTATTGTCAGTGCCAGCATACAATTCATTTTACCATGCATTTTTCTTAAGCTTACAGTCTTTATAATTGTCTCATTCTCAGCAGTGGTGGTGCAGGAGGAGGCTGGAGCCAGTCCCGGCATGTTTCTCGTTGTCCTTCTCCTTCCTTATCACAGTTCGTCGTGGATATCTCTCTTCGTCGCGCTTGCTCTGATGTCAATAAGTTCAACGGAATTGTCATAGTTCAGTTCTGTCAGTCCTTTATAGTGTGGATTTGTTTATTCGTTTTTAGGCAAGATCACTTGTCCTTTCTCATACTGCTCAGAGGACCGTTGATCAGTTATCTTATTGCCTTAGTACCATGTGCGCCCAGCTTGTCCGCTCTGGTTCCTGACACATGTACTTTTATGATCGCACAGAGGAGCCACGAGTCTTGAATTCTCACGCCTCTCTCCTCTACACCTCTAGTTCCTTCTCCGTCCATGAGCTGAACAAGAGGTTGACATAAACACCAAAAAAGAACTGCGGATCACTTTGTTTTTCGAGGCTGCAAGTTGTATCACCTTACTCCTGGCATTGTGTGATCCGTGAACAGTGCCGATGCACTTCCAGATTCAGGCTCAAAGTCAGCCTGTGGCACTACTGCAGGTGCTGGTGTGCGCCGCGCCAATGATGCAGATCCGTTCTTTGGCATGCTGGCAAGTGCTGGTGGGTGCCAAAGGGGTACATGATTTGTTTCTGCTGGTATTTGCAAGGCAGATTTCGTGTCGGCCAGCAGTGATGTCGATTTTGCTGGGCAACGTTGGGGCACTCTTTCCCCTTCCCCCTCTTTGGCAATCGTCTCAGGCTTCGTTTTGAGTTTCACTTCTCGTTTTGGCAGATTTGGTGGCTGCTTACTGGCAACAGTTGCTCCCGTTTCTGGGACCGCTGTCTCTTTCCGGTCATCAGGGTCAGGCAAGTCTTTCAGTGAAGTTGGAATCTTCTTGGCATGGGTGGCATGGATCCACGACTTCCTTCCATCCACCCGTATTGCCGTCTGCGTTGTCAAGAGTACTTGATAGGGCCCGCGCCACCTGGGTGCTAACAATGACTTTCTTTCAAAATTTCTTAGCAGCACCCAGTCGCCTGGCTCCAGCGCATGCCCCGGACCGGTGTATCTCACTGGTAATGCCTCCTGCACCTGCTGATGAATCAAATGCAATTTCTGCATTAAAAGGCCACAATAAGTACTAAGCACAGGATGTTCTACTTCACTAAGTTGTTTTGGCTGTTGTGCACACCATACATGTGCCGGCCTCCCCATTACGATCTCGTACGGGGAGAGCCCAGTTTTAGCCTGTAGAGATGTAGGCATGCATAATAGTGCTATTGGTAATGCATCCACCCAACTCAACTTGCTTACCGCACAAATCTTGCTAATCTTTGATTTAAGAATCCTGTTGTGCCTCTCCTCAAGACCGGCAGAACTCAGATGCCTTGAACTATGGAATCTCTTATCAATCTGAAGACCAGCACATATCTGTAACACCACTGCGCCCACAAAATGTGGTCCATTATCGGACCATAGGACATGGGGCAAGCCAAATCTGGAAAAGTATTCCTTAAGCATTACTTTTGCCGTGCTCATTGCTGTGCAGTCCTTCAAGGGATATGCCTCCACCCACTTACTGAATGCACAGATCACCACTAAGACATATTTTAAGTTTTGGCATCTCTCCATCTCTATGAAATCAAAATGGATCACCTCAAATGGCATAGTGGGTGGGCCAAAACTGCCTATTGGAGTCCCTTTTCCCTTTCCTACATTGTGTTGCAAACACGTGATACAGTTCTGCACCAACCTCTCTGCATTCTTTTTTTATGTTTACATTCTGCCATACTGTAGAAAGGTGCTGTATTATCTTTTTCGCACAGATGTGAGTAGGGCTGTGGGCCATTGTGACCATTGCGGTCAAATACGAATTTGGCAACATCCAGTTTCTAGTTCCCTTGTCCACCCAACAACCTTCCAAATCTAACTCAGCAGAGCCCTCTGCCCACCCCTGTATTTCATCGGCCGTAGCTTCAGCCTGCATTTCTTTGACAGTGGCAACTCCATTTTCTATCATACAGGGTACTTCCTCTGTCTGAACCGTCATCATTTTGGTATTTAAATCAGTGGCAGTTTGTTTCGCAATTCTGTCTGTGAACGCATTTCCTTCTCCTACTGTGCATGTTACCTTTTTGTATGCCTCGCATTTCACTATTGCTAGGCGTTTTGGAAGCGTGAGTGCAGACAGCAATCGTACAATCAAAGGGCCATGTTGAATTCTGGCACCATGTGATGTTAAAAACCCTCTCTCAGCCCAGAGTCGACCAAAGTTATGAACCACCCCAAAAGCACACTGGCTATCAGTATATATATTCACATTCAAGTTTTCAGAAATCACGCAGGCTCTGGTTAATCCTATTATCTCTGCAGCTTGTGCCGAATTGTAGGGAATTCTTTTGCTTTCTACAACACTCTCTAGGGTAGTGATAGCATATGCAGCAGTTGTCGTGCCATCTGGTAATTTAAAACATGAGCCGTCACAAAATAACTCTCCATCTGGCTCTTTCTGTGGGGTATCACTTAAATCAACTCTCCCCTTGGTTTCTTCCTCAGTGACCATTAAGCAATCGTGGGGGGGTGATTCATCCTCCCCAATTTCTTTTATGGGTAGTGGCATTAATTCTGCAGGATTCAAAGCGCTACACCTTATAATTTGGATATGGGGCGCAAACAAAATAATCTCATATCTTGTGAATCTAGCAGAGGTGAGGTGTTGCGTCTGTGTCCTATTTAATAGAACGTCTATTGCATGTGGCACCATCAAAATTAAAGTGTGCCCCAATACCATCCCTTCCGTTTGTTTCACTGACGCAGCAGCCGCTGCAACAGATTGCAAACATCGTGGTAGTGCGCGTGCTACAGGGTCCAACGCAGAAGAAAAATAGCCACATGGCCTATTTCTTCCACCTTGTTCCTGTGTCAAAACCGCCAATACACATCCCTCACTTTCACACACAAACAGTCTAAAAATCTTGTCATAATTCGGCGTACCCAAAACTGGCACTGAGCATAATGCAGTTTTCAATTCATCAAATGCTTTCTGACATTCCTCATCCCAATGTAAAGGCATAACCGCATCCTTTCTAGTCAAATTCAGCATCGGTTTCACAATTAACGCAAAATTACCAATCCATTGTCGGCAATATGAAGCCATGTCTATTATGGCTCTGACTCCTTTTTGTGTCTTTGTAATAGGCATACAAGAAATACTTTCTATGCGTTCTGGCGTTAGTCTTCTCCCTTCTTTCGAAAGTAGGTAGCCCAAATAGGCCACCTCCTTTTGATTATATTGAAATGTCTTCAAACTAGCTTTATGGCCATGTGCCGCTAGGTGTGACAGTAGTAATACAGTGCTTTCTTTACAAATCTCCTCTGTGTCTGCAGCTATCAATAGATCGTCTATGTATTGCAAGAGTACACAACCCACTGGTAATTCTAGCATGTCTAGCTGCTCTTTTAATGCTCTACTGTAAATACTTGGGCTTTCCGTGTAACCTTGCGGAATCCACATAAATGTAAATGATGGTCCTCCTAATGTGAATGCGAACAAATATCTGCTGTCCTTGTCCACTGGAATACTGAAGAACACGTTTTTTCAAATCCACTACACTAAAATATTCTGCTGAAACTGGTATCATTGTCAATATTGTATTGACATATGGCACTAGAGGAAATTGTGAATCTACTACCTTGTTCATGCACGCAAATCAATTATAAAACGGTATGGTACTTCATTGCCTCCTTTTTTATAAACTGGATGAATCGGGCTGTTGCATGTACTGCCTGTAATGTCCTCGATTACCCCTAGTTTCACCAAATCTGTAACAATACTCTTCAATCCTTTCTCACCTTCAGCCAAAATTCTGTATTGGGGAATTCGCGGTAGGGTAAAACCTTCTTTCAAAATGATCTTTACTGGCTCTATCTTTAAGCATCCTACATCATTGTCATGCATTGCCCATATACAGGTTGGCACTTTACTTAGTTCCCCTGGTAAAGTTTCGGACATGAATTCATACACAGGGGTATCGTGTGGCCAAATCGTTAGGAAAACTCTGTCTGCCGTGCAATGTATAACGGAACCTAATTTTTTCAACAAATTTAATCCCAACAAGTTCTCCCCACAATTTTCTGTTAAAAGGAAAGGACAATGTTCAGTAAATGGTCCTATTGTAACTGGAACTGGTTTGGACACTGGATGTATGACTGGTGTACCTGCGAACCCTACAGAAACATTATTTTGCCGTGACAGTGGTATATCCGGAACCAAGTGTTGGTCTATTGAACACTTCTGCGCTCCTGTATCTACAAGAAAGCGGTGCTCCTCATTCCCGACTCTCATTTCTACGTAGGGTCCTCTCTGATTCACGGGAATAGACACTGGTTCCGACCCCTGTCCTGGGCTGTCCTATTGGGGAAACAACACATCGTCCGATGTGTAACCATTGCTGTTACTGTAATACGTGTTTGGCTGTGTATCGAAAACGTTCCCACTCTTTCCTCTATTTCCCCCACTCTGGTTTCCATACTGTTGGTTTTGCTGTCCCTGACTCTGGTTTGGGGCATTTTGGTTTTAGCCTTGGTTTTGATTACCTCCGTTATTGTGATGCTGCTGCATACTATTCCTATTTGGTACATTCGCTCCTAGGTGTCCTCTATGCTGTCTCCTCTGACCAGACCCATTTCTATTCTGCAGATGCGGACATTGCGCTCGCCAATGTCCTTCCTCCTTACAATACGCACACTGATTTGGTCCCACTGTACCCCCATGCATATTCAAATTACTCCTTCCTTGTGCGTTCCCTCTCCCTCTGTTATGTCCTACTACTTGCTGCAGTAGTACCCGTGTTTTCAGATTTATCCTATCCCTCTCTTCTTTCTCTTTTCCCGCAGTCACTCTGTGCTCATAATATTGGGCCATGTCCAATACTTCGCCCAACGTTTTGCCTTGCCATGGACTCTCTGATGTCATTATTAGATCCTGGATTGGAAGTTTTAACCCCCTCACATATTTGTGAACAAATAACCTCTTTCCCACTTCCGAGCCCACATCCTGCCCACTGAAGTCTGTGAATACTTCTTCAAATCTATTAAAATAATCTGTAGCTAACTCATCTTTGTCTTGTACACATGCAGTCAATTTGTCCCATTGAATTCTTTTCTCTGGGACAATTTCTTTTAATTTCTGCACTATACGTGCTGGTAATGCTACCAGGTTCGGTCCTGGTGTTCCTCCAACCACTTTATTCCTGTCTTCTATTATCAAGACCGCCCATGTGGCGCCAAAGGCCGTTGCGTCATCTACCCTCCTTATTTGTTTCCATATGTCTGCTGGCAGAATCACCGGGAATATTGGGTCTATGTCACCCATGGTAAGCACGGATGACTGCAGGCAGGACCCTACTTCCTTGTAAAACCCTGCAGGATTCTTTCTTATATCAGGAATTGTCTGCTTTATGTTGTTCACCTCCTGTCTGGAAAAGGGGACATGCACATATTGGGCGGTGTAATGGGCTGGTGTTACCTGCGCCGCTACATTGCCCGCTGCGGGAACCTCTACTTTGGGCACAAAGGTAGGTGGGACCACTCTCATAGGAAATGCCCCACTTACTGCCCCTCCCCCTTCTCTCAGGCGTAACAATACTCCCAGATCCAGCAATAGGGCTGTTTCTCCTGTCCCTCGCTCTAGTGCTCTTCTATATACTGCCATTATTTCGGGTGGGCTGGCCTTATCGTTTTTTATATCTTTATCTAATAAATGTTCAGCCATCAACTGTAGTGCTTTTCTTTTCATGAGCATGGAATATTCATCAAATATCTCGTGTATCTCCATTGTGGGAATACTGGGATCCGACATCCATCTAAACGCTTCTCGTATACATACTTTTAATTTGTCGCCCCTCTGCACTGACGACATTGAATGTCGTCGTTGTATATACGGCTCTACAGTTTCCTTCCTATGGGCCTCATTACACGATGGCAGTAGGGATTTAACGTTACCGGTAATGTATTACCGGTAACATTAAATCCCCATGTGGATCACGACCCGGCACACCGCTATTAGCGGCACCGCTAATTACGGTGCCACTAATAGCGGGCAAGCCGCGTGCGCGCGACCCTCCATCCAGTTAATTATGCCATGCCGCTATTAGCACAGCATCACAAGGCCAGTGCACATGCTAATAAATCCCCCCAAACCCCTTACCGCCATGGTGCAAATACCGGCATCGCGGACCACCCGTTAAGGGAACTGAGCAGTGTTCCCACCTGCCACAGGTGGACCAAATCAGCACAGGTGAAGGCAATGGAGACTGTGGCAGCTGAAAAGGAGCACACCACACCCCTTCCCACACCCCTCCCCACACCAAGATGGTTCCAATACTGGCAGCATTACATGGCCTGGAGGACCTAATTGCAGCACAGCTGCTACAACAACAGGCAGCACAAAGGAGACGCAGGAGGAGGAGGAGGGCAAGACAGGCACAGCAGGCACCACAACGGCACCTAATCATACCACAGAGGCACCCACCAATACCCAGGATCAGAGCCAGTACATTCAACCTGACCCCTGAGCTGATACACACCCTGTACCGTCTGGACAGGGCTACTGTAACGCTCACCTGATTCTCGCAGAGGCGCCGGTCTTGACTGGGCAACTACCGTATCTTCAAAGGTGATGTGTAGCACCCGGTTGGCTCTTTGGGCTGGACCTCTGTGCACTGTATGCCTGACTTCAAGAGTGAGATGTCTGCAGATAGAAAATATGGGATTAATGAACTGGGGTTATTGGGGTGTCCCTATCGCTTCCCTTTTTTGCTCTCCTGTAGACCCCCAAAGGTTAACGCTCTCACCTTAGGTAAGTGAATGCCGAGCTCTCCATCTTCCTCGGGGCAGGGTGCTGTAACCAGTTTCTTCACTGGGTAGGTAGCGCAGGCCTCCTGACTTCAGAGGACTGCTGTCCGTCGTTTACTGCACGAACGGTAAGTTTCGAGTAATTTTATTGTCTTTAAAGTCTTTAGTAAGTATGTCTCTTGTTTTGCAGGGTTCCGGCGATGGCGGATGACGGGCTGAAGTGAGTTGAAGATGGAGTCCGTGTGATGAATAGAAGCGCCTGGAAGCACGTAAGTAAGCGCTTGTTGCCTGCTTCACGATGCGCTCTAACTGTCTTTTTATTTTGAAGGTACGAGTTCGGAGCGGCTGCAGGGTGCCGGAATACCCACTGGGTTAGATGTGGAAAGGAGTAATGGCACGTGAGTATTAAAGTTCCCCAATGTCTTTAAACGCACCTTGTTTTGTCTTTCAGATGCGGGATGCAGCGCCGAAGGCCTCCGGAGCGTGCGAAGAGTTGGTAAGCTTTTGTCTTTCAGATGCCGGAATGCAGTGTGCAGACCTCCGGAGCACACGAAGAGTAGGTAAGCCTTTGTCTTTCAGATGCCGGAATGCTAACCTGTTCTTTCTTGTCTTTATAGGTGTTGCTGAAGACTGGATTCAGGATGGTAAGCCTTTTTCCCCTAGGCCCAGGATCCGATGCAGAAGACACGATGAGCGTTCTGCTGCAGAGGATGCAGAATAACGCAAAGCAAGATTCATCCACCGGGTGTGGTTTAAATAGCCTCCTGTAGTGCTTAGGTGTCTCCTTCCACAGCCACGCCTAGGTAAGAAAAGAGTTCCTGCCTTCCAGAAGAGTTCCAGTGTTCTGAATCTAGGGAGTGGCTCCTGCCCCACCCAACAGGAAAAGTAGTTCCAAACAGAAGAGGATCAGAGGCTCAACTGGCAGGCAAGTAAGCAGCTTGGTCTGCTGCAGGTAAGTCCACCCAAGCATTATGAGCCCGGCGCTTCCAGCGCTGGGACTGGGCATATTTATGAGCCTGGTGCCACTGGCGCCAGGACTGGGTCCAAAAGGTCCCAATTGGGACTGGTTGGCACTCGGAACCTGGGTTATGGATCTGCTTCCAAGGGAGTTGGGAAAACCCTGACCTTTTGGAAGCAGAGATCATGACGGCTACCATCACCAGCATCGTGGACATGATCCACAACGACATTGTGAGCCTCATAGACATCAGAACTGCCATCCCCCCGCTACTGAAGGTGGTGAGTGTGCTCCACTTCCTGGCCACAGGCACCTATCAGCATACAGGGGGACAGATGCATGGCATCTCACAACCAGTATTCTCACGCACGCTGAACCAGGTACTCAATGCACTCCTGAAGCATGCACCTGAACACATGTCCATGCCACAGACTGCCCAGGAGATTGCAAACACAAAAGTTGGCTTCTATTCACTGGCAGGCATTCCAAGTTGCATCGGGGCCATCGACTGTACCCATGTGGAATTGGTGGTCCCACATCACAATGAAGTAGTGTACCGAAACAGGAAGCAATTCCACTCTATCAATGTCCAAATGGTATGTGACGCCAACAAGATAATCACACATTGCTGTGCCAGATTCCCAGGATCAACACATGATTCCATGGTTATGCAGAACTCAACTATCCCACGCTACATGGAGCGACACACCGGACAAGGTTCGTGGCTACTTGGTGAGTAGCAGGGCAAGCACATGGCAGCGTGATTTGGGGGGGGGGAGGATACATACTCCAACTGGGTGTGAATGGGGGGGGAGAGATACATACTCCAACTGGGTGTGAATGGGGGGGAGAGATACATACTCCAACTGGGTGTGAATGGGGGGGAGAGATACATACTCCAACTGGGTGTTGACTGGCGTCCGTAGGGAAAATGGACATACAGATGTACGCCAATGTCCTTCAGGGAAGGCCACAATGTACTTGAGAAGAACCCACATGCAATTCGAAGGTGCAGAACATTGAGAACAATGCAGGTTGCAAAATATCACACATCCATCCACATTGCACATCATGCCACGCCACATATTACACAAATCAGCAACATGGCGTCAGCACCGTAATACAGAAAAAGTGCAGCACAACATCAATCCAGCAACGCGCCCTTGAATATATGCAAAGGGATCACCCCTAGACATAGCACTGAACCACACACCTATGGCACCACTGAAGTGATGCTTCACAGCATGGCAACATCGGTGTCAGGATGTCAGTACACTAGAAGTGTGTTACCTAATTTGGATGGGCCAGGGACACCTAAGACCTGGCCACACCCAGGACATGTCAATTACTGTTGGAGGCATGAATGTGGCATTTCTACTTGCAGGGTCGACCTCCCCCTTGCACGTTGCTGTCACACAGACCATCTGCATGTATGCTGTCAATTCAGTACTTGAATCACAATGCAATGTCAATTTGTGTGATGTGAACAGGCCGATCTTGAGGTGAACAGTAACAGGACCCCGTTCATTCCCCCATACAGGTGATGCGGGCTATCCCCTGAAGTCCTGGCTCTTCACACCTGTACGGAACCCACAGAACAGGCACGAGAAGGAATACAATCGTGCACATACCCGTACCCGCGTCGTGATCAAGCAGACTTTTAGACTTTTGAAGTCACGTTTTAGGTGCATTAGCAGGTCTGGTGGTGCTCTCCTGTATGGACATGACAAGGTGGGCAAGATCACCATGGCATGTGTCATGCTGCACAATATGTGTATCAGATGGAATGTGCCACTGCCCCCTGACGTTGAAATAGAAGCACCTGATGAGGATGATGATGGTGATGAGGACGGAGGTGAAGGGGATGCAGGTGTTGCAAGAGGGGATGGCCAGGAGGGACGTGCTGTGAGACAGCATCTGATCAACCAAATATTCTGAGGAACATGTTTCCGTACTGTCACATGGATATGGGGGGTAATGCACTGGTGTATGTTTTGAAGCACGCAATGGACCCTGTCGCCAATAAAGTACACACACACAATGAAGATGTCCAAGCCAGTGTTTTGTTCAGAAACCAGTGTATTGAGTGACATAAAGGTGTAGTAGTGCAAGCCCAAAAACATCCCACCACCCTTCCCCCACAACAGACCCATAACACCCTTCCCACCACCCCCCACAACAGACCCATAACACCCTTCCCACCACCCCCCACAACAGACCCATAACACCCTTCCCACCACCCCCCACTACAGTCCCTCATGTGTCTGCCATCTATTCCCTGGACAATGCATACAGAGGAATCTCCATCAACCCCCTATTTTCCATTGTCCTTGAAAGGATCTTGAGGGTTGCCAGACGTGCGCCGGGTGGTGCGCGATGAGCGCCGGAGGGGGCTTGTTTGTCTCGACCCGGAAGATGAGGACGGGGCAGACTGCCCTTGTTGGGAAAAGTGGCGGTCCATAGTGTCAGCCATGCGGACAAGGACCTCCCTGAGCCTCGCTATCTCATCGCATAGCCTGTCGGTGTTGGCATCCATCCGCTCAGTGGAGTGCCTCGCCGCTTCGACAATGTTCTCTCTGAGATTGGCAGCCTCCTCAACATGCTGGCCGACCAGCACAGTCAGCTCGTTTTGGCGCTGCAGGATGGTGGTGAGTTGGGGGGCAGTGCTGGGTGACCGTGCACTGGATGCTGTGCCCTCGGATGCATCCACTGCAGCAGGTGATGGTAACATGGGGGACATGATTGCAGGGTTGGTGTCCTCAACAGTCCCATCAGACCCAGGGGTCTGGAATGGCACAGGCGCTGGGTTTCCAGGGGGGCTTGGGGTGTGCATCTCCATGTGCTGGCCTAGGGTGTCCTCTGGATCGGATAGGGGGGCAGTGGCGGCTGCCTCACCAGCAGAGCTAGCCGCAGCTGATGGTGGTCCCTCGGTGGCTGGCATTGGTGCCAGTGGGTTCACCTCCAGTGGTGGGGCCGCAGTTGGTGGTGCAGCTACTACTGGCCTGGCAGTGGCACCATGACGATGTTTCCTACCCGTCAGGTGTGCCCTTCCCCCCTTGCCCCTGGATGTTGTTGGGGTATCCTCCGGCTCCTGTGCCCTTGCCCTCTTGCATGTAGCTGGTGCCTTTGATGCATCAGCGGCATCCTCCCCATCTGTATGTGAGCCTGTGAGGGACCAGAAGGGGGATATCATTGGTTGCGATTCAATTTACTTAATGAAGATTACATGAATGATGCAGTTGTGGCCATTGGGACTCAGTGGTTGTGGATGCAGGTGATGTGCCAGTTCAGTGCCTCATCCATGCATGGGTGTGTTTGGGACTTGTCTCTGGTGATGTGTGCATGTGTGTGTGTTTGGGTCTGACACTGACATGGTGAGGGATGGATGCATGTGTGGATGTGTGTCCATGCATGAGAGGAGTCTGTGCTCACATATGGGGGTAACAGTACATTCACACCGCATCCTGTCATGTGTACACTCACCTCCATCTGAAGTGGTAGCCACGCCGATCTCCATGCTGCCCACTCCCTCAATGGATTCAACGGCAATCATGTTTGCGCATGTCTCCTCCCATTCTTCATCCGGATTGGTGAGCCATCTCCACCAGCACTGGCAATGCGGTGGTTCTCAGCCAGGATGCCCCTCACCCGCAGCCTGAGGTCATCCCACCTCTTCTTGCATTTGCACACAGTGCGCATGCTGGTGCCCACAGCACTGACTTTGAGAGCTACCTCCTCCCAGATGGCTTTTTTCTTCAGCAAGGTTGGGCGGCGCATGTCATTTGCAAAGACTACCTCTGCATGCTCTGCAAGGGTCTGTGTTAACATGACCAATTCCTCATTGGTGTATTTTTCCTTTTGCTGCCTGTCACTGGTTTTCTTCAGAGCCTTGGGCATGATGCAGGTGTCCCAGATGAATTTGCACAGCTCCCAACTCAAAACAGGTCCAGGGTGCAGAGTGTGGCAATGGATTGTGTTTTTAAAGATGGCCGCCGTGCTCTTTCCCGTTCCTGTGCGATGACGCTATTTCCGGTTCCGCAAATTAACAGTCACCGCTAATAGCAGTGACCGCTAATGGCGCGAGGGCAGAGGTGCTATCTGCACTTTTGCGGAAGGCGGTAAATGACTTTTTGGGGACTTTAGCGGCATGGCAGTAGGGTCATTAACGGCATGGCGCTATGCTCGTGTCCACGTACTCGTAATGGTACGCCATTAGCGCCCTCTTGCGAGGGCGGACACGTTAATAGCGCCATACCGCTAATTTGCAGTTTTTAATGCACAACGTGTAATGAGGCCCTATATCTCCCGATATCCCTACTCCTGTACCCAGGTGTAGCAAACATTTCAGCATAATCATTATCTAATTCATTTTTAAGTTCAAAAAGTCCATATACATGTTCTCTCACTTCTTCATCCCTCTCCCTACAGCGTGCTAATGCATTCAAATCTAACAATCGCTGCGGTGGTAATTTCCCAATTAACTGTTTCCATTTCTCCACCAAATATTCACCCATGCATTCCAACGTTGCGTGTCTTTCGTTGCTTCTTTGAAAGTCATACATCGAAGCCAATGCTGCCATCCAATCATTCCCGTTTATATACATCTCTGCCTGTTGCTGCAGTTCCACCTTCCTTTCTTTGCTGATCGCACTGCGAGTTACCCTCGTGCATCCCCGTTGGTCAGTCCCGCCTCTTGCCCCCGCGGTTTCAACTTCAACCCCGGGAGGAACGGACGGTACCGAGTCTGTGTCTGAGGTGGGAGGTGCGGATGGGACAATGGGAACAGGGAGTGTCTGTTGTGGGCCTCGTTGGCTAATAGGAAGTGCTACGTGCGCGGTCTGTGGCTGTGGGAGGGCTTGAGCTACCGGAGGGAGAGCTTGGGCTACGGGCGGGGTTTGGACAATAGCTACTGACGTGTCTGGCCTCACTTCTGATCTTGGGCCTTGTTTTGTATGGGTCAATATGTGTTCTATCAATTCATCTGCTATGTGTAATTCTCGTTGTGCATATATCTTTTCTATATTCAAATGGTCACGCCTACCTGCTCTTCTTAGACTCTCAGTCCACTCTTCCTCTTCTTTCTCTTCCGCTACTTCACCTTTCGATTTATGCCTGCGCGCATGCTTCGCTCTGCTTTTAAATCGGAGCATTGCTTCCCTTCTCCAGTCTTTAATAGTCTCAAATGCTGCAGGACGCACTTTCTTTCTTATCAACACCCTTTCCAAGTTATCTATTCTCGCTATCTCAAAACTACCATTAATCGGCCACTGATGATCTTGTTGCTTTCTGGTTTGCCTATGCCAAGTCTCACAGAATATTATCGCACCCACTCCATACTTCACATACATCTCATACGCCGGGGTTCCCCCAGGTGGTACAATTCGGCCATCTTCCAAAGATTGTCTACCACAGCGGGAAAACCCTGCTAAGGTGGACAATACCCCAGGCATGTTTCAACCTTCCCCCTGGTTAATCAACCTTACCTAGAGCGTTTGATTTTGCAAAGTCAACTCTCAACCAACATCAGGATTACTTTGAATCGGGGAATGACGGACCTGATAGATCAAGTTGTCTGTATACTGACACACCAAATGGCGTCGTGTCTGCGTTTCTTGGCTTCCGCCTCATTTCGGGACCCTCGCCTCCTTGTTCTCTAGCCAGGCACGTTGATCAGGGATCAGATGTGTGCAGATCTGCAAAGGAGTCTGTCATCACTTTTACAGGGTGCCCCGAACACCTCTTGATCCCGGCTCGATCGTCCCGTCCTCACCGTTTCCGCCTTACTCAATTACAACGTTATGCGATGGAACAAGTGCGGGAGGGTCCCTATTCGGGTGCCATCTTGAAAGGGGACCCTAGGGGTCCCTAACTTCTATGGAAACAAGGCGAGTCACCACACACGATAGATACGCCAGACACAAGGTTGTATTCCCAAAGCTAGGGTTTATTGCAAAGCAAAAGTCTCAGTTGGCCAACTCGGTCTCACGCCCGGCGACGTGTATCTCTAGACCTCGAGGGACACAAGAGAGTGAATTACATACATCAGTTACATATATACAAAATGCATATCAAACAATCAGCTATGACATGTTTAACACCCCCCTTTTATTGGGTTTCTTTGAACTTGGTGTGATGATGGACATCTCGGACAACTATGACATCTTCAAACATCTATTCTAGTAACAATTTGCAATTTGTGAGTGCGGAGGCATCTTTCAGTTGTTGAATAGAACACGGCGCTTCTGTTCTTGAAGCGAGCTACATATGGGGGGAAGAGTTGCATTCCAAACCTTGATATCTATTAGGTGCTATTCGTGTCCTGGGAGCCGACACGCTCTAGCTGGGCTCAGCAAAGGGGGGCCATAAGAAAAGCAGAATTCAAGCCTTTAGCTGTATTATTCTAACATATTCTACCATATAACGAGACCGGCTGGCAGCTACGAAATGATTAAATGCCCTGCAGCTCTGCTTCAAGGCTACATTCGGGAGGGAGCCGGGCATTCTTCCTGGCGCTGCCTACGTTTGTGTTTCAACAAACTCTTGTTATCCTCACGGCCCTGCGGCCTTGTCCTTTTTACGTGCAGAAAACAATGTTTTACAGTCGAGCAGTGTAAGCAGAAAATATACTGCGATGCAATAGGAACAGAAAGCAATGAGCAATGGTTAGAAAACAAAATGGCGATTCTTGTTGCATCAAAATGGCCGTTCATTGGCAAACTAGAAAACCTATATTCTGTCATATCGTGCATGAGACGGTTGGCCCACGGCCACCAAAATACGTTTGCGGTCACAAAGTAGAGGTATCCATTTTTCTAGACTGACAGGTCCTTCTATAAGGTGGGTGGGGGGGTGGGTCAGCAGCGGCTCACGCGGCCCGTACCGCTTTCCCGTTTTGATTTCTTTCGGCCCGAGTCTCTTGGGCCACGCCCCTTCCCTTTGTTTGCATTCAGGCCCATCCCAGGGCTCTGTTGCCTTCCGATTTTTGATGTTTTTTTTTTTTTGAATGCTCCGGGCGGGAGCAGTTATTTTTTCCAAAAGCTCTGTGTTGGAGCAGCACCACGAGCACCCGACAGGGCCTCGGACACCTCACCCTCCTGCTCGCTCCTCAGAGCAAGCTCTGCTTTGTCCTTGCGGGCTCAGTTGGTGTTGGCCCGCCTTCTTTCTTTTCTTGCGGCGCACATCGCCACAGCACCTAGGTGGGGGTGGGGCAGCGCCTCCACATCGCAGCGCAGCCACCCTGATATTCCCTCTCCTCTGGGGGAAAAGGGCCGCAAATCCAATCTCCCTGGGGGCCACCGCAGATGTTAGGTGGCCCCAGCACTGCTTAAGTGCTGCGGCCACTCCGCTCGTGGCTCGGGGCCACCTCAGGTGTTCGGCGGCCCCTTTTTATCCAGCATACTCCACCACCTGTGCAGCCTTTTCTTTTGTTGGGGGCAGTCCTCCCCCTTGGATGGGACAGGGGGCGCAGCACACGCGCCCACCGCTGCCTCCACGGTGCGGCTGAGATCACTTCTCCTCCACACGGGTGGAGGAGCGACTCCTCCTCTTCCTCCCGCCGCATCACTTCTTTCCCCACAACGGCAGGGTGGGGCATCTCAGGGCGACAACCGAGCCCTGCCGGCAGGACGGGCAGTCCTTTGCCATCCTTCGGTGCACACAGGAACACTTCTCCTCATCCCCATTGTTGGGAGCCTGCTCTTGGTCACTGGGTATGCCCCATGCACATGTTAGGAGCACCCGACGTGGACCGTTGGGGTGGCGATCACGCCACAGACAATGGAGTGGGGGTCACCCCACTCTCCCCCAGATCACTGGAGGCGCACACATGGCCGGGGGCACCCAGCCCATGACGGCCCTGGCTCTGGGGGCACCCAGGCCGGGGTCGCCACAAGAGCCATGATCATATGGCCTCAGAATCACCCTGGGATGGCGTTGCTCAGCAGAGGCACCGTCCTCGAGCCGTGCCACGTCCTTGGGCCCAGCACATGCGGTGTAGCACCTGAATTGTGCACCAAGAATGACACTGGAGCCTTCGTGATGGTCAGACTGACGAGCCGGAAGCAGCTCGTACTTTTTATTAACTTGGTCACATGGGCAACCATGTGACCAAGACACACACACACATACTGGGAGATAGCATGTCTCTCTGCAGGGGGTGACATGCAACATCTACTTCCTGATATGATGTTTTAGCCACATAAGGGGGTGGGCTGACAATATTAGGATTTGCTTTAGAAATAAAACGGTGACCCTGTTTTCTGCATCGTATTTTCAAGACCATCCAGCCCATGATCATTCATTGCCCCTTTTGTGATGTAATCTTGAGAATTTTCCCTGCATGCACTTTTCCCTGCATGCACATGTAAGGCTTCACTAGACCGAGGATTTCAAGTGAGGTTTTAGAAGCATATGTTTGGAAACTGTTAGAAGTATTATTTCAAAATCATGCTTGTGAACTACATATATGTAATGTCAGCACCAGCGCAGTACATTTAGATGCAGCTCGACATCTGAGATGCCATGCAAAATGGATGTATATAGGAGGAGAGGCCTGTGTGACGTCTGGGGCATTGATGGGTTCCAGTCGGAAGCACCTGAGTCTTGTGTGCTGCTATTTTTCAAGACGATTTGGGGCAATCAAGCTTAGGCGTCTATCTATCCAGAGGGGACAGTCCAAGATCGATTAGCTAAAGGTGCCAAATTACCAATAGAGCTGTTGGAGCAGCACAAGGGGGTTTGTGGGGGGATGTGAAAGGTGTAGATAATATGGCCAGCAGCACAGAGAGACCTCTCCACAGTGCTTTGTGTGGTGCATGGTGTACTATCAGGTGTCAGGCTGCAGTGTGCATAGTGATTTTTGTATTTACTTTATTCGTGCATTTATTAAGCACTCTAAACACAGAGGCATCAAGGTGCTAGTTACAGAATAGAAATAGCAAGTGAGACATCACATAATTTCAGTTTGTGGACATGTTAACTGGCTAAGACGAGGGTCAAGCTCTGAGAGGAAAGCAATGTCTTAAGAAGTTTTCGGAAGGCGCAGTAAGATTGTTCTGATCTCAGTATCAAGGGTAGAGAGTTCCAGTTCTTGGAGGCGATGCCTGGGACACTCATCCCCCAAATCACTTTAATCTGAATCTATCTCTATGTACTGTAAGACAGAAATAGATTGAAAAGGGGAGTAGATTAGCTGTGTGAGCAGGAGAGCAGAGTTCTTGGTGTCATTTGGGGTGGGGATAATTCACAGGGTGGGGAAAGGTCTTCTGTCTTTGGTTGATAGGCTCAACCAACCCATTATGGTTTCACCTCTTTGGGCTGGTGGACAGTGATGCTGCAATTATAGAGAGGACTTGAACTCTTGTTTCAAATGTGGAGTAAGCTGATTGCACCAATGTCTGTGCTAGGCTTGTTCTAGGCATTTCCTGGGCCTCCATGTGAGGGTTGGTGTTGAGTTCTTGTGTCTATTATAGAGATAGTGGGGCCAAGATTAGTTAAGACGAGCCTCTAGTGTGCTCTTCTTTGCAGCATTCTGCTCAGGTTAGTTAGGGTTCTGAATCTGCAATGGTTAGTGTGCATTGTAAGGACTTGTTTAGCAGTCAGTTACCAGTGGAAGATCACCACTACCACCCATCTTGTCTCTGGCAGCCCTCCTGGCTCTTGAGTGGCTATCCAGCATACTTACTCAAGGACCAACACTTATCTATAACTCTGCCTTGATAAAGACCTACGGTTGAAACATGTGTTGGCTTTACTCATGTGACTAAGCACTACACATGCCCAGTTAACCACTTGCAATTATGTGCTGATGAAATCAAGATTACTTACACACTCCGAGTGTCTTGACATATCATTTACCAACACTGATATGATGTAAGTGAATTCTTTTCACGGATCCAGCGCCAACCTTAACAGGGTTTCAACCACCTCTTTTAACCTTCACACTTGGGAATCTGTGCGCTTGTCCCATTGAAACCCTGTACTCGGCAGCAGGAATAACACAGGCTTTTGAGATCCAGATCAGTGGAGGGAGCTGCCTTTCCTATAAGCTCACAACAACCAATTCCATACTGTTCTATAGGTTGGTTGCCGAGAATGAGAAAAAGTATCATCCATGGCATTTCCAATCGAAGCACAAGACTGTTAAAAGACTGACAATGCTAGAACAGAGTGTTCTTATTCACGGCAGATTTGGGGTCTTGCTGTGGAAGGTAAAAAATGTGAAACATTTTTTAAATTGGTTTCTAAATTTGACTAGGAACCATAGTTGTTCAGAGATATGTTTTCCAATCATTACGGCCTTGGGAGGAGTCTTGCTTCTATGTTTTACACTCTTTGTAGATGTTCAAGCAGAAATTACAAGATGACCAGGTAAAGGCTGCTTGCAAGATCCAGTCCTAGGAATATTTGGTTGATACTTGTCTTCATTGTATGTTGGAATGTAACTTATGGCATGACGCACACAAAAATTCTAACTGAAAGAAGCAGATACTGTCACTTTAACTTGAGATCTGTGGTTGAGGGAGTTGTTCCTGGGGAATCTCAGGAATATCACAGTTTTTGACGATTGAAGGCAAGTTCTCATTTCTTCCGGCAATGGAATGTTTGTGTGGTGGGATGTTGTGGAAACCCAGATCTAAAGTTCTACTTTTGTTAGTTTAAATTGTATACAACTGTATTTATTTATTAATTGATGTGTTTATTTATTTATATACAGGAGGAACAATGCTCTTTCGATCACACAAAGAAATCAGATTTGAATAGATAGAAAGTGATAGAAGAAAGAGATAGACAGGAAAAGAAGAAAGAAGAGGAAGAAGCACAACAACTAAGGGACAAAAGATTACAGAGACGGAGGGAAGAAGAGGAGAGAAGGGAAGGCATAAGGAGAGGGCAAGAACGAAGGCAAGAGGAAGAAAGAATTAGAAGGGATTCAAGAAAGCAGAGAGAGATAGACGAAGAAGTTGAATGAAAGAGGAGGCAACAAGGTCTTGACACCAGTCTCACTCGTAAAGAACCAGTAGGGCCAAGCCCAGAAATATGATGAGATAGAGTTCCTTCCGATAAAGGAAGCAATTGGTTCACATATTACATATATGTAACACTTTGTGACATATACTTTTACAATTATGCACCTCCAGGTAAAAAAAAGATGACATAGAGAGTAGGCACCTTGTCTATTAGCCCTGTGAGATTTGGTCAATAGACCGCGCCACAGTCATCCGCTCTGTATTTTAACAACAACACTATGGGACCGAGGGGTTGTGAGAAGTGTCTGCACCCGCCTCAACCCATCTTGTCCGCGCACACTAACTTGATGGAGGCAGGGATGGCACTCACACACACCCCCCATCGAGCAGGACACATGTCCAATTCCGATTGGGTGATGATACCTATGACAACACACATGGGCGTGGCCTCAGTCAGCACGCACTTTTGTTTTGAAGCTATTTCCAAGGCAATGCTTTGTCGGTGTCTCCTACAGCGAGGTAGATGCCTTTGCCTCACGGACTTCCAGAAGTCGCTAGGTTTACATAGATGGCTTGACTCAAGTAAGTTCATGCGCCGCACCACAGCATTTTCGTGCACCATGTCGAGGCAGCCCGAGCGATTAATAAGCGTATGGGGCTGCTTCCTCAAGCACCAGGTTGATTTACAAACTTGATTAATGAGGATTCATCCACATAGAAGCACAAGAGCCCTGGCCCAATGCGAGGTACTCTTCCATTTGATCCAGTGACTGGAGTGGCACGTAAGGAAGAGTGTGGCACACGGGTCCCTGCAGCACTAAGCCACCTCGGACACAGCACAGCTTTTCTTGGACCAGCACACTTGTAGCTATACAAACGATATGGCATGGCAATTTATAGACCACGCATATTATGCCACCAAGGCACCATAACACGGTAGATACCATGTAAATAATTGTATACTAATACTACATCTGAGATAAGCAGTTTCACCATTTTGGTCACCGCTACTGAGCTTCGGCTGACAAAATAATTTGGCGAGTATCTAGAAAGATATGCACTTGAATCTAGATGGCCTCATTTTTTAGACCACACATGCCACAGCACCGTGCAGAGGCACTGCCGCATCATCAGCAGACACTAAATGTATGAACCGTCACAATTTCAGCAGAGAGACATTGACACAGTACATGTTGTTATTGATTTTCAGTTGGATAACATTCCAGTCCGATGACGTTTGGCAGTGCAGGATTTTTACCGACTTCCAATGTACTAGATCCATGACCAAACATATGGCATCAGGGGTTGTTTCGCCGTAAGGTACAAACCTTCCCTTATCAACCAGATTAGGCTGAGCATTGTATCTTTAGCCCTACAACTGGGTGTATCTCTGTCCCTTTTGGTTTTTCCATAGGCAGACAGGATTTCTCGCAATCATAATTTTTTGATGGGGCCTGGAGGTGCGAGTACCTCCCACCATTTTAAGAGAGGGCCATTTGCAAGAACTTACTACAGCAAACAATTACTGACGGTAAGCTTTTACGCCAATGGTATTACACACATTGTCGTATAGTGTAGCTTAAATAAGCATCTAATAAGATTTGTTTAAATTATGTAATAAGCTCCTTGAGATCACACATTGGTCTAATACACATATCACACCTTGTCATTGTACCTTGACAGATACCCAATGGACGCGGATAACACATAATTCTCCCGTCCTGAAGAAGTCCAACTCCACACAAGCTTCAAGCAAATAGATTTACCTGGCCGAAACATTGTAGTGTCAACAACCTCTGTGTGCAATGTTCAAGTGACTGGTGTTCAGTGTCACACAGTTTTTTCTGTACTCCAGAATAGCATAATGCTCTGGATAGCACATGATTTTATGTAGATTTTCGAGAATGAAAGGAAACATGTATGGTATGAGTTAAATCCTTATGATTCAATTGGATTGTACACATTTGTACTACCATTTTTTGGAATTGACATAGTGTCCATTTTGGCTTTTTTTTGTTGTTGATATTGATGAAAAAATAATTGATCTGTTGAGTAAACAACCTAGGGTCAAAGACTCAGTTGACCGAACAGTAAAAGTTTGTGTTTTGTGATTGTGTATGAATACACTAAAGGACTAAATGTATGATCTCTCACACTGATTATTTTGATTTAATAGTGGTTTCCGGCCAGGGCACGGCACAGAATTGGTTCTGAACTTGGTGCTTGATGAGCTATCGCGTCTGGTTATCCAGGGTGGTGTCGGAGCCAACCTACTTTTAGATCTATCGGCAGCTTTTGACACAGTCCATCATTCTATCCTGAACGCCCGCCTGTCTGCAGCTGGGCTATCTGGTCGTGATCGTATCTCTTCCACCCTTTCAGTCCCTGCCTGTTTCTCTCACATGCAGAGTCCCACAAGGAGAAGCTCCCTCCCCGATTCTGTTCAATGTCTACATCAGACTCCTTCTCCTTCTTCTCCAAGGTCATGGCTTCCGCTATTATTCCTATGCAGATGACACTCAGATCTTAATCTGGTTAGATCTGACCCAGACTGAGACTGCTACAAGACTGACAAAATGCTTGGAGGAATTAGGCAGCTGGATGTCATCCAACTGGCTTTAGCTCAATGCCAGTAAAACAGAAGTCTTGGTTGGGATTACGTCTCCCCAACTATATTGGGCCGCTGACTTCTGGCCTCTCTCACTTGGCCCCTGTCCTACACCTGTGCTGTCGGTAAAAAAAACTTAGGGGTAAAAATGTAGGGGTAAAAATTTCAGCTTCCCTGATTATGGATAATCAGGTGGCTGCAGGCTGTAAGATTGGCCATTTCAAACTCTGGGTCATGAATAAGGTCCTTCCTTATCCCCACAGCCTGTCAAGCCCCCGGTGGTGTCCGGACTAGTTTTGAGTGGTCTTGACTACTGCAACTTGCTCTACCTGGGGCAACCCCAGCTACCTCATCAAGTGGCTACAACTCTTACAAAATGCTGCAGCAAGATCCATTCGTCGACCTCCTTTTGGCGTCCACATGTCCTCCCTTCTGAGGCAACTGCACTGGCTCTCCGTTAAGGCCTGCGTCATGTTTATATCCATGTGTATAGTTCACCGGGCCTATTAAGGCATCAGTGCTGAGTATCTGCAAGCCAAATGTGTGCACTACTCTACCACTCGACTTCTCTGCCCTTGATCAGCCCTTCTTATAGTTATTCCTCGGTTTAGGCTGGCCTGGTCTGGTTGGCGTGCCTTCTCTGTTGTGGCTGCTATTGCCTGGAAAAAACTTCCACTTTCGCTGCAGAGTATTGCTGACCATCTCATATTTCAGCGTAAAACTAAAATGTTACTCTTCTAAAATGTCTGTCCTGTTCCTACCCATCCTCAGCCCCTAGAGCCATGATGCCTTTGGCGAACGTGTGCTTAACAAATTTGTATAACATAACTTAACATATTGGAAAAAGGGGGAGCAAGACTGCAGTATATTCCATGGCTGCAGATGGACAAGGATAATTTAAGTTATAAGCTCCCAAGTTTAATTTGGGCACTGGGAAATGGATATACGAATTAGAATAAAATGACAGGAGAAAACACATTGGCCATAGGGTATAGAAAAGTTCGCAGGTGAGTAATCTGCGCCCAATGGACCAAGGTAGATGGGTTTGTGCCACAAGACAGAGGTATATTATATAGAGGAAGAGGATGATTTAAAAATAATCAAGGTGGGTTTCAAGGTACACAGAATGAGAGCCAGAGTATTCAAGGAGTGCTTCTCAGACGGACACCCTCAGTATGTTGGACTTGTTTGATGATAGGGAACATTGCACGCGTATGTGGAAGCTAAGGGCATAAACAGAATGTCCAGTTTTCAAGGGGACAGCTTATCCTGTACCATATAGTAAACAGACTAGAGAAGGCTTCACCCATGATCAGACATTGTATCAGACACAAGCGCTGCAAGTGCAGCAGGTGCAACAGCAGCATTGGGTGCAAATGAATCCACCGGAAGGGGAACAGTAACAAGCCCACAAGTACTGAAACCCAGAATAGGAGGTGTCACTGTGGTAAGAGGGAATCATTTCACAGGGACGGGGATGAGCCTGTATCCACAATAGGACTGCTCACATGGTGACTTGATGTGTTCAGTACTATCTGTGACACCAGACCCTCAAGAGGAACCAAGAGTTGATGTGACGATAGGAGGCAAATCTTTTTCTTTTCTAGTAGACACTCGAGCTACTCTTTAATGTATACGAGATGGAAAATATCCAATGTCAGGAATTGCAATGAATCTCAAAGGTCCTCTGGAGCTACGAGTTGAGTTCATTTTTACTAATGAATTACCAGTCTCTATAGGAGAGTGTGACATGTATGTTCCTTTGTTATGTTCCTGACAGACACTGGTTAACATTTTGGAAGCGATTTAATGAGAAATCTTAACATGACAATTTCATTCACTGATCAAGGGAGAGTGTGCTCTATTCCAGGAATACACTATTTAAACGTGAGAGAATTTATACTGGTGTTCACAGGGCAAGTGGCTCTGAGAGCCGATCCTGTAGATCCTGAGACCAAACAGATGATGAAGTGGTGTTCTTTATGAGCATCGCATACTGGATAAGAATAGAGAAAAGGGAAGTTCCACAGCAAATGGTGATAATATGGCAACGCCCAGCATTTTTTCAGGAAGACTCGGAGAAGGTGCCAAGTGTCCTTTGGACCACAGGCCCTTATGATGTAGGTTTATTGAAGGGAATAAGGGAAGTTAAAATAAAGCTTAAGCCAGGAGCAATTTTACCTCGAGCAAAGCAGTAGCCCCATGTCTTGAGAAGCTGATGAGGGTATATTCCAGACTTTCTCAGGACTGATGAAACAAGGAATTCTGGTGCCATAGGAATCATTGTGTAATACTGAAGTGTATCTGATCAAACAATATAAAGGAGGGTCATGGAGATTTATACAAGATATGAGACTGATTAACCAGATTGTAGATGCAGAGTTTCCTTTAGTTCCTAATTGGGCAGTAATATTGTGCAGTATCCCAGTGGAAGCTCGATAATTCATGGTGATCGATTTGAAGAATGTGTTTTTCTCGATCCCATTGCACATGAACACACAAGACTTGATGTCATTCATGTTTTGCCAAACCCAACTGAAACATACTCGTTTGTCCCAGGGATAGTATGTGTCCCCATCGATATTTAATAGAGTCCTACAGATGGATTTAGGCAATATTGATCTTAAGAGTACAATGATAAAACATGAAGATGATATTTTAATGTGCAGCACTACAGATAAGATTCTGTTCAGTTGAAGACCATTTTAGAGAGAGATGTAAGGAAGACAAGAAGAAATTGCAATATCGTCAAGAGGAGATGTTATATATAGGTGAATTGATTTCACATGAAGGAAGAAAAGTGACGCCTGAAAGAGATGAAGTGATTATGAAAGCGCCAAAACCAAACACAGTGAAACAGATGCAAATTTTCTTGGGGTTATGCAACTATGTCAGAGCCTGGGTGTTAGATTATAGTACATATACAAGACCACTTGCAAAAGCCTTAAAAAAAAACACATGTGGAAAAATTTAAAATAGAATGGACTGAAGAAATGGAGGAAGGGTTTGAGGAACTGAAAGAAGCAATTTGTACAGCCCCTGTTTTGGGAATTCACAATTATGCTGAGGAATTTTTCACACACAAATGGGACAGTCATGACAGAAGTGCCAACACAGATAACTATATTGGGGTAAAAGGCTTTAGCATATTTCAGTGGATTTTTAGACCCAGTTATGAAAGGACACTTTCCTTGCGAACAGTCAATGGCAGCTGCCACGTTCACGGTTGAGAAATGTACAAGTATTTTTATGGGCTGCTCTATGACTCTCTTCATGGAGCATGCTCTATTTGCCATTTTAAAGTAACCCAAGGGCACATTGGGCCTCATTACGACCCAGGCGGTAAGGGGTTTACGGCAGCGTAAACAGCGCCGACCCTTACCGCCTGATTCCGAGGTCCCTTAGCGCCATGGCGGATTTAACACCTGCTTTTAACAGGTGTTAAAATCCATGGCGCTAAGGGACCATGTTGTTAATTACGCCACCGTAATTTACGGTGGCGTAACTAACGCCTTCCCCACTCCCATTATGCCCTATGGGGCAAAAATGGGAATGGGGAAGGGTAAATGGGGATTGGGGACTTACCGCCCTGCCGACCTCGGAATGGGGCGGTAAGTCCGCCAACCACCATGGTGTAAACTTAGTTTACGCCATGGTGGTAAAGGTACGACCCAGGCGGTAATTTACCGCCTGGGTCGTAATGAGGCCCATTAAAATTCCAAAGTGCTTCAGCGTATGAGATAATGATTTTGAACCAGGAATTAAAATTGTAAGATGCAAAATAGTGAATCCAGCCACGTTTATAGCTGAGCCAATGGAAGGTGATCATGTGCATGACTGTGCTAATTATGTTGAATTTTATGATGATATAACCCTTGTGACGAAGAATCCTTAAACAGGAGGGGAAATTCTCTTTAATGATGGTTCTTCGAAAATTAATCAGACTAGTGGAGAAAGGCATTCATGCGCAGCAGTAGCAAGACATAGATTAAATGGAGAATTGATGTTGTGGCAAGTGAAAGGCTACCGTCTCACTTTTCAGCACAAGCAGCAGAATTGGTAGCTCTCATTGTCGTGTTCAAAAACATGAAGGGCAGGAAGTGACAGTGTACAGTGACTCCGCCTACGTGACATCAACTATACAGGCATGTTTAGCACATTGGAAAAGGAGGGGCTACCACCACGCAGACAGAACTCCAATACAGCATGCATCCTTATTGGATAGGCTTTTTAAGGCACTACAACTCCCTTATTGGATAGGCTTTTTAAGGCACTACAACTCCCAGTAGACATAGCAGTCATTAAATGCGCAGCGCGCACTTTGCAAACATATTGTATCTCTTGCAGGTACGAAGCCACAGACAAAGAAGCAAAACTGGTTAGATATTCCCCATATATTTCGAGTTTTGATACTGAGAATGTTAAAGAAAAAGTAGTCACAACCATGTTAGTGCAAGAGGGGTTTAATAAATTATCGATAACCCAACTAATGGAGATTCAAGGAAGTGCGCCACAGGACGAGCAGGAATTTTGGAAGCAAAGGGGGTATTCTTTATCCCCCACTGAAGCTTTATGGTGACAAAATAGAACTGGAAAGCTGGTGATGCCAGTAGCATTAATAAAGGTTGTGCTTGAACAGCTTCTTTGCCCAGCGCATGTAAATAGGGAAAGTCTTGCTGCTACGATTGCAGACGACTGAATCATTCCAAATTTGTTGGAACACATTGCATTATTTATGGTGAACTGCATTGTGTGACAAAAGTGTACTGCTGGGAACACACTGAGGACAATTAGAGGAGTGATACCTCAACCAAATGGTCAGTTTCTTCATTACATATCAATTATGTCAATATGCTGCAGGTGTGTAATGAATATAGGTATCTATTATTGGTGGTGTGTCCCTTTTTCAGGTGGATCAAGGCATGGTCCGTGTACAGACCTGGAAGAAACTTACGCAGCAAAGTTTTTAGTGTGCAAAGTCTTCCCGAGAAATGGTGCGTGTGAAGTGCTGAGATCCGACAATGGGCCACATTTTGTTAATTAGCTATTTTCACAGATAGGGCTTCTACTGAACATTAAACATACATTTTCTTCTGCTTATCACCCACAAGCTCAACAGCCTCCTTAAAGAAAGGATTGCCAAGATTCTAATGACTTTGAAGAAGGGATGCTATATTGCCTTTCTTTAGCCTTTTATGCCCTTCTGAATAAGCCAGGGTCAGACCATCACCTCACACCTATGAACTAGTGACAGGGTGGCATGTGAGAACACCTCTCACACCTCCATCTAGGAGTACAAGTGATGCCCAGAGTGTAGCTAAAACTTTAGGTGATGAAATACATATACATTTGACATGTATTGTGGAAACAGAAAAATAATATGAGGCCGGGAAGCCCAGAAAGAAACACACCAACACAGGTTACAAAGAACATACAAGTGCTTTATTTAAAAGCTACAACAGTTACCAAAGTCAATTGACAAACGGATAGCTATTCGGCTCTCAGAGTAACGTAACGAACTTCAACAAAGGTTCGATGCATTAGTGAGAGAGACCGTACATTGGAATACTTGGATCTTTTATACTATTTGTCCAGCCTTTGGCCAACCCTCTCGCGGGTTAACCATTCTAGGAGTCGGGCCTATGGGTTCCTTGCCAGGTCAATCCTATAATATATGCATTTTGATTAGTTTTGCTGATATAGTTGTACATTTACACATAGGTCAACAGTAGGACAAGGTCTCAGTTCGCGACCCCGACAAGTGGCCTGCAGGCATATTAATTATTCGCGTGTACGGAGGTCACAACGGCCAGAATCTTACTCAGAATGTCATTCGGCCTCCATTTTAATGTTCAGGGTGATTCCATATAACAAGAGAACCTAAAATGGCGGCTTAATCCAAGATGGCGACTTACATTACTTTCTCTAAGGTCAAGACCTTGCCGTGGAGTTTGTTCGCATATGATGTTTTTAGACAACTTGGCGTAGGCCAATACACATACAATTGTTGCGATAGGAGGCATAATATTGTTTCAATTCCGACAGTATGACCTCTAGCATCTCTCTCTTGTCAGATCAAGTCAAGCACAAGGGGGGGGAGGGGTTGGTATCAGAAACGCAGAAAAAGACAATTCAACAATTGACCGAATTCAATTATTATCAGCACCTAAGTTGTATGTTGGAGACCCAGTCCTAATCAGGAGTTTTACTAGAAGGTGGCATGAGCTACGTTTTAATGGTCCCTTTTGCATTGAGAATATAACTCCTTCAGGTGTGAAAGTCCAAGTGAGACAAGCTTGGCTTCACTTAGGGGATGTAAAGGACTACAATGGAGAGAAGCACCCTCCCACCGTTTCTGATCCAGAAGCAAGACAAGAAGAACAAGAATTTTAGTGTGTACAGACTCGATTGATGACAAAGAAGGACGATAAAGGAACTACCAGTGGATAGTACTGCAAATTTCAGTAGGCCAAAAAGGAACTTTAGAAATACACATTGAAGTGTCAGTGTCATGCTTAAATTTCAGTGCTTGATTTGAAATTGTAAATGAGATCAGTATTCAAATTAATTTTGTGGCGAATACTTGCTCTAAGCAGTTAATCATGTGGTGCTTACTGACAGTGACGTTCATCGACTTTTGCTTGCTGTCTTTGTGTTTATACTTCAAGCTTACTCTGCTGTTGTGAGAATAAACATTGATGTTCACAGTTTCTTACAGGATCCTAAAAATGGCCCATTGATAAGGAGGCTCCTTATTGTCATTATCGAGCACATTTTGCAGTTACAAGTATATGCAGACTCTCAAAGTGGGAAGAAACCACAGAACAGGTTTTCATGCTGTATTCATTCTAGAGAGAGGCACTGTTAGGATGTGTAGGTGTTAGGATAAGCACTATAGTAACATTGCATTCACATTGCATTTCATTGTGCTATTATTCTTTCTTGAGTATACAGCTGAACAACTGTGCATCTTATAATCCTAGGTTACTGTGGAACTTAGCTGTTAGTCATTGCTCAGTGTTCTAGGTTCTGGAGTGCTGGGGAGTGAGGGTTGTGAAAGCGAGGAGGACGGTTGTGCTGCCCCTGGCTGGGGGACATCTTCCTTGGATATTGAACCTGATTCAAATAAAGCTGCTTGGAAGCTGCAACTGAGTTTCGGCATGCTATTTGTCAATCTTAACAGTTGGCAACGAGGATGGAGGCCCAAGGAGACGACCCCCGGCGTACTTGAGGAGAGTGCACTGCAGCACTCTAAGGTGGAGACGTGCCCCTGAGTCTGCAGACGTTTCAGAGCAGTTTTTCAGAGACAGGGGAGTTCAAGTTCAGGGACAATAACAGGCTGGCAGTAAAGTGAGCAGGTCAGCAGGAGCACTTTGACTGGCCCGGCAAAGGAAAAGAGAATTGGTGGAAAGTGGGAGCTGCGTCTCGACAGACGTGATGGAAAAAGGGGAGAATTTGCACCCCATTGTGCTCATCAGCACTGTTCCTGGAACTACCGGTAGCAGCAGAGGAATTGAGTTAACTTGAATATCTTGCTAAACCGCACCACGGCGGTTTGCGTTATGACATGCTCTGTTGACATTTGAGCATTTGTAATCCATGGAGGCAGCAGCGTCGCAACGTCACAGACGAAGCTCCAGGACTAGCGGCCATAGCTGCACGTCACCATGGTCCTAGAGGAAAGGACCCAACGATGTGGCGGACATCTTGAATTTATTTGTTTACTTTCTGCGCAGTCACATGTCATCACGGTCCTAGAGGAAAGGACCCTATGACGTGGCGGCCATCTTGAATTTTCTTTTTGACACTGACGTGCTAAAGCACTGTTGCAACGACAAACGAGGCAATCACAGCTGACTCGCGAGATAAGCGGTCCGATATAATAACACTCTACAGAAAGAAGTTTCACCGGTGAGTGGCTACAGTGTGTTAAGAGCGTCTTGTCATTGAAGAGTAGTATTTTGACCGGGGGGGGGGGCAGCCTGGACAATTACAGCCTGTGTTTATCCTGTGGTTAGGGAAGTATCATTAACTTAAGTGGAAACCTAAGATATGGCAAATGTACCTGCTCCAATTTTCTTCCTGCTGGTACCAGGTGAACCCAGGGTGTGTTGGGCTGTGTTTCCATAAATATGCACTGGCAGTATTTGGTGCCAATTTTTCTAATGAGCGCAAGGAAGAATTAAACTCTACTAGACCAAGAAAAGACAATGCACCCCTCCTTTGACTTGGGTGCTTCCATCCTCCTTATAGCTTCTATGGCTTCCTCTTTGGGTTTAACACCCTCCCCTGTAATCTCATGGCCGAAATAAACCACTTTGTTTGCTTTGAATAAAGATTTTTCCAACGCAACTGTAAGACCTGCTTCTTTCAATATATCTAAAACTTTCTTTAATCGCTCATCATGTTCAACTTCATTGCTCCCACATACATGCACATCGTCTTGATAACACATAACGCCTTTCTCTCCCCCAAGCAATCTGTGCATTATACTCTGAAACACACTCACTGCTGAAACCAACCCAAATGGCATACGAACATATCGGATGTGATAAAAGCTGTAAGGTCCCTCGATCAGCATGTAATTCTACTTGATGGTAAGCTGATTTTAAGACTAGAATGGAAAATACTTTGGAGCCAGACACTCCCACCAAAAGGTCATCTATTCTAGTTAAGGGAAATCTGTCCGCCACCACCATACTATTCAAGTGCCTGAAGTCAATGCATAATCTCAAGGATCCGTTGGTTTTCTTGACCTCCACTATGGGACTAACCCACTCTGACACTTCTATCTTTTCAATCACTCCATCTCTTTCCATCCTCTTCAATTCTTTTTCTACATCTTCTCTGAGAGCCAGGGGAATGGTACGCAATTTCCCGATCTTGGGAATGGCACCCCTTTTTAATCAAATTTTATGCACGAACCCCTTCAAACACCCCAACTTGTTAGTGGTGGTATCCAAAGGTACGTCAGTGGTGCCTTCACTCTTCACAGATAATACTTTCTCTGGATGACTAGTTTCAAGCCTTATTTTTAATTCAGCTTGGTCGCTCCATGAAAGTAACTATCCCCCTCTATTGATAACATATATGGTCCCAGTAGATTTCCTGTCTTTAAATTGTAGTTCAGCTTCAAAACTCCCTATAATCTCTATAGGAACATCTCCATATGCATTCGCTCTGACAGAATTGTCCCTAAGCGTGCAACAATCAAACTTCTCCTTCCACACTTGTACACTTATCAATTTGTAATCTGCTCCACTGTCTATAAGCATCAATACTGGCACTCCTCGAACCAACACAATAGCATAAGGCTTTATCTTTTTTACCTTGCCATCAATAGCGTTCACAGAAAACACTACTTCTCTACCATTTTCACTGTAAGATTCATCCTCATAATCCGCCCTGACCTCATGTACTTGACATGGACTAGTATTAAAATGTTTACAACACCGGGCAATATGCCCTCTCATACCACAGCCATTGCATATAATATGTGTTGCAAAACATTCTTTATCAGATGCTAAGTGTGATAAACATCTGCATCTATAACACCTCCTTCCTGGAGGACCCCTGGATGGTCCAGTCTCCCTACAATTTCTAAAAGCATTTGTCTCCTTAGACATTCCTCTGGTGTCCCTTACTGGTATCCATTGCCGACCCCAATCTTGGCCAGCAGCAGACCTATTTTCCTGACGACCTTCAAATCTTTTCCCAACATGTGCTGAACGCCTTGCAAGCCCTGTATCTTATCTTTGGGTAACTTTCGACACCTTTTTGATTGCACCTTCACTTTCCTCCAATTTAGGTCTTTCATTGGTCCCACTGTATTCCTGAAGCATTTTTATGCATTCCTCAAAGGGTTTGGTGAGGTCAGAGTTTTGGTGACCAGGCGTTGACAAAGATACATAGGAAGAGGTCAAAGATTGCATGGAATGTGTTGAAGGGAATAAAGGACTCAGAGTGCAGAAGGTGCCTATGATAGTGAGAGAATGTCCTCGAGTACCGTGGGATGAAATTGCTTTAGATCTCTTGGGTCCATTTAACATTGGAGTTGGAAGAGACAGCTACTTCTTGGTGGTTATGGATTTACTGTCAAAGTGGCCTGAAGTTTGTGTATTAAAAGACATTTCCAGCAGTAGCATTGTAAAATCTATGGAACAGTTGTTCTGGAGAGAAGGATTTCCTAGTAAATGTTTATCTGACAATGGTTCCCAACTGGTGTCTAAGGAATTTAGAGATTTTCTGAGCAAACATGGGATAGAACATGTTAACATGTCCTTATACCACCCCCAGAGCAATGGTTGTGTCGAACACTTTAACAGAACTCTTATGGAGGCCATTAGGATTGCTGTTGCCACTGGTGGCGATTGGATAAGGACAGTAATGCAGAGAACGTTCCAGTACAGACTAGCTCCCCACAGTGTCACAGGTATATCCCCGTTTGAGGTGCTATGAGGAAGAAGACCAAATTCTCACATATGTCCTGGATGGATGGATAGATCCAAGCTAGTTGGTGTAGACCTGGAGAATATGAGAGGGAACATGCTTGAATCTGGGGCCAAAGCTAAAGAGCAGTATGATCAAAAGGATTGCTGTAGAGAATTTAAGGTTGATGAGGGTGACTGGATCAAAGTCAAACTTCCCACCAAAGTGCGTAAAGGGGTCTCATTATTCTCCGAGCCCAAACAGGTTGTTAAGGACCTAGGTTCTTCGGTGTTAGTTAAGGGAGGTGGCATTTGGAACAAAGAGACAGTGGCTCTTTTCAGGTCAGTCAAGGAGAAGTGCACGAATGTAAGTGGGAGATGAGTGGAAGACATGTTAATGCTTCTAAATGTTTTTATTTTCATATGAATATAGGTAAGTATTATATTAACATTGCATTCACGTTGCATTCCATCATTCCGCTGTGCTTTTATTCTTTCTTTGGTATATAGGTGAGTGACTGTACTTCTTACATCATTTGTATTTTTTTGATTAAGTAGAGGAGCTGTTAGGATGTGTAGGTGTTAGGATAAGCACTATAGTAACATTGATTTCACATTGCATTTCATTGTGCTATTATTCTTTCTTGAGTATATAGCTGAACAACTGTGCATCTTATAATCCTAGGTTACTGTGGAACCTAGCTGTTAGTCATTGCTCAGTGTTCTAGGTTCTGGAGTGCTGGAGAGTGAGGAGTGTGAAAGCGAGGAGGACGGTTGTGCTGCCCCTGGCTGGGGGTCGTCTTCCTTGGATATTGAACCTGATTAAAATAAACGTGCTTGGAAGCTGCAACTGAGTTTCGGCGTGCTAGTTGTCAATCTTAACAGGCGCCTGCTACTTTTTTTTGTATTTTTGCACGGAATTTGGGCTTGGTCACCCTAAGTTACCTGGGAGAATTCAGACATGGACCCCTTGCTCACTGTGCTCAAAGAAGCACAGTTCCACCTCAATAATGAGACCCAACAAGGTTGAAACACGTGTATGGGGTTGCTGTTGGTAACCTTGTTGAAAGGAGGTTTGCTTGGCATTTTGGTGCTCGATTGCACTTGTGGGCGGGACAAAGACTAATGTGTGAATGGATATTCCTCCTTTGTGAAAAGTACAGTGAGCAATAAGCGATGGCTGCAGACTCTCAAAGTGGGAAAAAAACACAGATTGGGTTATCATGCCATATTATTTCTAGAGAGGGGCGTCTGCTACCTTTTTTGTATTTTTACAAGTATAAAATAATTATGATGAAATTGTATTAAACATGATTAAAGAAAAGTGTCATGGATCAAGGCGAAGAACACGTGCAACAAGTACTAGGATGGGGCGAGAGTTGGATGACAATGTTCTTGTGCATAATATATGTCTGCATGATTGTTCTCTTTGTCTTTCTCTTCCTCATCTTTCACACTCTCTATCATGTTGGTACTTCTGCTGAGGCAGAGTTCCCTATGGCTCTCCCCACTATGAGATCTATTTTGCTTCATGAGTATTACACATGTTTTGGGAGGCACAGGAGAAATTCAGAGGAAGATAATGAGGGTATCAATACCTATTTAGATAATGCCGTACATTTGGGGAATACCATGCTGTTTCAGCACATGAGAAAGATGGGAGAAAGAACATCTAAGGAGAGTTGCTATGACTGTTCTCTCATACCCTATGCCATGAATACACTGCAAACTTTCATTGCCAGAGAAGTTCCAGAACACGATGCTAGGTGCCTCAGCCATCTTGTAGCATGCATGACCAGAGGACAATTTCAAGGAAGTTGGGCCACTTTACGATTGAGATCGAAATGATTGTTTCCATACCAGGATGACTACATCAAGATCACACAGATGGAAAAGGAACCCAGATGGAAGTGCAAGATGATTCTGCATCCTAAAACAAGAGAGGATGAGGTCGTTATTGAAGAGATGAAGAGAATGAATTGCCCTGATGTGACAGAAATAGTTGGATTGCTTGGATGTTGGGAGCACACTCTATCCTTACTCTATGGATGAGTGAAATGCAAGAAGGGATGGGAAGAAGGGCTGATGTCCTATGCTGCTCATCTACTGAAGCCAGGGGATGTACAAGAGGTACAGAGAGTAAATGATGGGTGTTGGGCTAAGTATGCCAATTTGCAGACATGGTTAGAAGATAAATCAGGTCCCATGACTTTGATCCAGTTGGCTAATGCAACATTGTGCTTCTGAAGATATGAAAAGAAGCGTGTGGGAGACAACAATGTCTGCAAAACTACAGTTGACGTTTCCAGGATGGGAGTAGGGTCAGCAATCCTGATGGATCGATATTGGGCTTGTGGGTCTAGAGCCTACATGAAGATGCCCAAGGATTGGGCAGGAACGTGCTCCTTGGTGCTTATTCATGTTTAGCATTAGTGATTCCTCATAGTGACTTGAACATTTGAGAATTTTTCAAAAGCAGATGCCCATTTGAGAAAGAGAATGTCGCTTGAGTTTCTCAATAGGACCAAGAGAGAGAATTACTTCTCAGCCAGGTTGTACAGCAAGACTGCTTCAATCTTCACGACTAACTTCATGCATGGGATCCATACGATGGCAAATGACAAGGGGTTGCAGATCACAAGATGGGAGCTTCTGCAGATGATCAATACCACCATAACGGGATTCAATGCTATCAAAGAGCTGAGGGCCACGCGACTAATGACCCTGCAGAACAGATATGTCCTTGACATGATCACAGCGATGGAAGGAGGAGTTTGCACCGAAATTGGGCCTTCATGTTCCACATTCATGCCTTTTCATGATGACGAGAATGGGACCTTGAAAGAGGCCAAAACATTGTTCACAAACTTGCATAAAAAGATGGAAGATGAGACTGAGGACATTAAGGATGACAGTTGGTTTGCATCCGTATTCTCATTGATTCTGCAGTGGTTGGCAAAATATTTAAGATTCTTGAAGCGATATTGGTTATGGTAATGTTTGGATTCGTTGTGATCAGGATAATAATTGCACAATCTAAGAAGACAGCAAAGAAGGTAGTAGGAATGAAGATCATGATCGATGTCGAATCAGGGTTTGGACCAAAGAAATTGACAGATAAATATGACAGAGCATACATAGAGGCTACTAGCATTTTAGCAGCGGAGAGAACAAAGTTCCTGTGTCCCGGGAATCACAAGAAGTACGTGGGAGGATGGGCCTATGTTAATTCAAATGGACAGTGCGACTACATGACCTGGAGTGTAGATGAACGTGTTAAATCAGTCGTCACCCTGGGGGGGAGGGGTGGTTGATGAAGATCTGAACTCTGAAGAAGTGCTTCTTCAAAATAAAATATGAATATGTGGAAAACATTGATGAGGCAGTCGATGACTCGACCAGAGGGGGAATGTAGAGGAGCAGCTGCATGCCTCTGAAGACAATCCCTCCCCCTGCCTCCTATATGTTGGAAATTGGAGACTGCTCCATGTTTGATACCAGCAGTTGTGCCAATTCTACAGCGAGTGTTTGAGAAAAGGTATCCTCTGAGAAAACCCTATCGAATGTATCCCTAAAGAGACGACAATCGAAGGGAGGAACTCCCTGAAGGAATATAAAAAAGAGTGAAAGAGAAGCTAGTGACCTCGGAAGAGACAAGCGTGATGCACCGAGAATACTGAGTGAAGAGAATGTATTTATCTTACAGAAACTGTTGACAAAGTTAAGAATTGAGTAAACTTTCATATGCAGAAGAGAAGATTGCATGCATGTGAAGTACTACAGAAATGCAACTGTTCAATAATTGTACAGATGCTGAGACACAAGTAGACTAAGTAATCCTAGAAGCTGGCTATACATAGTGAATAGACTTCAGGCAAAGCCACCATTGTATAGAAGCTGTACATCGGTGTCATGAATTTTAGTAAGCCAGAACCCATGGAGAGGAAAGGTTGAGAATTGTGTGACAGCAAGAATAAGCTGAGATCGTGGAAGAGCCTGGCAGGGCGGTCTGGCCTGGCATTCAAATCAGAAGTAGCCAAGGTCAGTTATCTATTATTGAAAGCAATAAGCATTAGAAGGATGAATCATCCCGTATCGCGGGACAAAGAAAGAACACCAAGAGTGCCACGTTTTATTCATTTAAGACATTTAAATTGTGCAGAGTAGTCCAGAATTATGGCCGCCTGTCATGTGAGCTGAGGATGGAAATAGAGTTGAGCTTGGATTCCTAGAAAAGCAATATTGAAAGCCTGTACTCGAATATATTCCCTCAAACATGGATACTTTGCAAGGCCACATTCAAAGACAATCTACACAGCAGAAGACATGGGTGATGAGAGATGCTGGGCTATTTGGGTGGGGAGGTAAAGTCAAGTCCACCTACTGGCACCTGGGAATGTGCTTACAAGCTGCTAAGTGAATCGAATGCTCCAGACATAGCACGAGCATGCCAAGCAATTATAGAGGGCCATTTAATGAAGGGCCTTATAGTTTGAGAGCCCATGATATACTGTGTACTTAACAGTGTTGAAGATGACATGTTTTAGAGGTAGGCATAAGTTGTCCACCTGACAGTAGACAGCCAATAAAAAATCTCAGCCAATATAGAAAGTATACTTAGATGTTCCCCTTGAACGTATCACAATCCCTCACAGGTCTTTCTTATCTGAACTTAGTATGGCATATCTTTGCATATAAGGATGTTTTATGTGTAATTTGTCGAAATCTGAGTGAACTTCTGTTGATGTCCATTGTAACCTCCCTATTTTAGATAATTATTAATAAAACATAAACCTTTGTGATCATCCTTATTTGGTTCGATTATTTGGACTCAGAGTTATTCTGCAAACCTCGTCCATTGCATGCACGATACTAAAGAACAATAAGTTCACTTTGGCTCTCCAGATGCTTTAGACTACAACTCCCATGGATGCAACGCAGCAATTTGGGACAGGGATCAGTTTGAGCATTGACCTATAAAGGGCACATTGTATCCCTGCATATTGACTCATAATGTGGGTCTCCTGTATGTTTTGGGAAAAGTCTTATAAAATATTGTGCCGAACTGACAAAAATATGGTGTGAGGGATGGCTAGGACATCTCACCCAATGACATTCTCAGAGTCATGTCCCCAAATCCAATTAAAAATGTTACCACCTTGACTACAATGTAGGGACAGGGAAAACTTTTGGGGGGGGCATACTTGTGTTTCTAGGAGAGTGTCCATCTCACACACAGCTTTATACCAGTCTCTGAAATAAGAAGGAGTCACTCTCTGTAAGTGTCTCTGCATGTGAGAATCCCTGTGTCAGTGGGTTCTGGAAGCTAGTTTGAGCCGTAAAACTAACTTATTGATATATGTATTGTCTGTCAATCCATGATTATTCTTTGTATGATGTCCTAATTTCAGGATTTCATCTAATTTAAAGGTGTCTTTATTTTTTTATCCCCATGCCATGCAATTAGGGATTTTTAATAAAGATGACACAGAAAAGCAAAGATGGGCAAAGTAAGACCTCTGGGCCATTTACTAGATGTGCACAATACAGTGTAGCAACCCCAGAGCACCAATGGGGGAGAGGTACTAGGACAGGGGTCAGCAGTTTCTGGCTGACAGATGTTTTCCACTACAATCCCCATAATCCATAGATAGCATAGTCAATGACAAGGGATCATGGCAAAGCCACAGGGTATACACTCCTGCACTAGGGAGACCCTTCTACAGTAGACCATGGAATGTTGGATCAAACGGAGTGTTCAGGCATAGCGTATTTGTCATTTTACGATGATAATTGCTTGGAGAAAAGGGTCAAAAGGCACCATCTAAGTGTCTTTTGAGGCAATGGATTGACCCTAAGTGAAAGGATCCATAGGAGGCAACACTCACTCAACTGATTTCAACCCATAATGGGAACAGCAATGAGGTGTGAGAACTTGCAAGCATCACGTTGTGGGATGTTTGTCCCCACTAGTCCAGGCCCTGCAACATTACTGTGCATTACTTGCATCAGGAACATCAGAATGCCCACTGGAAAGCATTCTGCTCGCTAAAATCACCCAGAAATGTGCAGTAAAAATCTGAAAAATAGGCTGCCATCCACTTTTGCCTATGTCAGTGGTGACACAGGAGACCACTGCCAAAACCCACCATTGGCTGGCCACAGAGCAAGGCTGATTGCAAAAGAAACACAGAGCTGTGTGGAAATCAGTTTTTCTTGATTGTCAAATTTGCAAAAATCATGGCTCACAAACCACTTAAAAGATCCAACCTCCTTGTTGGGTGGTGAACATCATTCTATTTCAAGAATCCACATAAATATAATGTCAGCAGGAGTATATGTTATCAGAACAAAACCCACTTTTGAAGATGGTTGCTGGGAAGAAATCTGTCAAAAATGGGTGCAATACCGTTACTCGCCTCTGTCAGACGCTGGCGATCTCTAAATCTGACAGGAGAAACTTGTGTCTAAAAAAGCTAAATATGTCAAACAAGGGATTTCCATCAAATGCCATATAAGGTACCACACATTGATTTTCATGTTGAAAAAGACTGGAATTGAGGATATGTTTGCTTATTTTAAATTTGAAACTGTAATTTTTCACAAGGGACAATATCAAAATGACCATAAGGTAACCTGATTCAGTTAAAACTTCAAAGAGGCTTTCTTCCCCTGAGAGCATACCACCCTTTTGCTTCCCACCAAAAGGACAGGAGATTTCATTCCAATGCTAATAAGGGAAGGAGGGGCACTTTGGCCTGTTGCTCTGCTGATCTGGGAAAGAGACAATGGGTTCCTTGAACTGAATAGAAAATGCTAATTTGGGTGTGACTGACATCAGCTGCCCTGGCAGGAAGAAGACCATGTGACTTTCTGACTCAGCCAAGCTTGGAGGCGGGCCAGACTGAAAATGTGGATTGGAAAATGAAGTAACTGTATGTTTTGGGAAAAGTCTTATAAAATATTGTGCCGAACTGACAAAAATATGAAACTTAGAGATTATTCAAATGAAAAATTCACTCACAGTTTAAAACTAATCTGGAATCTGTGCGACATTCAGAGACTGAACCACAACATTTTTAATATTGTAGCTATTGTCATTATGCTAGGAACATGACAAATTACAGGAATATGCCCAGAGAGCATGTGCATGTATGTATAAAAAAATTGTACAGATGTGAAAATGTGTAACCAACCCAAAGCGCGAAAAACTGTCATTTATGAACCAAAACTCATAGGAAGAGATCATTTGGAAAGAAACGTACCTTAGTCAATCTGTTAAGTAACAAGGGGAGGGGAGGTTCTTCCCTAGATTGTAAATGGCAGCATCACTTTGACACATCATTACCTATCAGATCCTTAGCGTGTTGGGCATAGACAATCAGCCTCCCCACCCACTTTGGAAAATGGATAAATAGGGACTTGTGAGGACAGGCAAGACACACACTTTCACTCTTCACTGATCCTGCGGCGAAGCGCTCTGCAGGAAGAACCCATCTCCAGAGCCCATCTCTAGAACCAGACTCCAGAACACTGAAGCAGAGGCCTAAACCAAAAAGCTGAACCCTTTCAGCAGGCCTTTAAAATCTAGCAACCTGATTTAACCCCTAAACGTCCACAGGGCCTAACCCATTTAACAGCCTGGCTGAGCTGTTTGCTGCTTCTGCCCAACAACCTTTGCTAGAACCCAAGATCCAGATCAGTCCAGCAGAGCTGTAACCCAGAACCCATCAGATCCAGTCCAAGAGGCCGCACAGAGACCAAAGTGCTGAGAGCAGAACCAAGTGCCTGAGACCTGTCCGGTGGCAAGCGAAGTCCAGGCCAAACCCTTGACCAGATCTTTGACGGGTCCATTTTAAACCAGAGTTGTGAGTATTTAGCGTCGAACTGTCCATAGTCATCTCTTAGTTTAAATTAATCCATCCAACCCATTCCAACATATCCAGACTGCAATGTAGAATCTATTTTGTCCATTCTGAATCCATCTAATCCTGTGATAATTGTTAGTGTAAGCCAACCTGTTTGTAATTCAAAGAGCAATTTCATTCGAAATCTTGACTCCTTTTGAGAAAAATCAACCTCTACTAAAACCTCTGTAACTTTTGAACGTATGTGCTAGAAATGAAATTTAAATGTCATTTTGAAGCTAACATCCTCAGCTTTCAAACAAACCCAAAACGACATTCCAATTCCTTATAGTTTTTCCGTAATCGCGTTTCTCGCACACAGAAAAGTTGCAGCGAATTTGCATTTGGCTACATTTCACCACATGTAAAAACAGCTATTTCTTGATTTCAATTTCTGAATTTCATTTTCCATCTGCTAACCATTCAACAATCATTGATAGTGTTGACCTGAACCAATCCAAAGCACCTCTCACTAGTTCTGAATCTCATTTAGAAAATTAAAACCATTTTAGCATTTTTCCCATCCAATTCAAACCACATCTAAAAGCAATTGACCTGTTTTAAAATCATTACTGTTCTCTCTAAGCTTGCTGGAGGGAATCAGGATTGAAACTGCAATTGTTGATTGTTATTCCTGATACCTGTGTACCCATATTCATCTCTTCATATTGCATGTTGGGGGGAGTGAGTAGTAACATAGGGAAAGAGTGATCACATTGTCTTTGATTGAATTCATATCAAGTTTATTTCTGGGTTGCATTCTTTCCTATCACTGCATTTTCTTGAACCACACAAAGTTATTCTCTGCTACATTATTCTTCCTATTCCTACTCCTAATTGATTAAATAGATTGTTGATATTGTCATATCACCAATTGCTGATCATTGTTCATGTTCATAAGAGTGATATTCAGATATTATCCATATTTATAAAAGTGTGATATATATGTCCCGGGAGGATAGCTTAATAGCAACGTGCGCGCCTTGGAAGCAAGAGGACACGAAGCAACACAGGTTCGATCCTCGGGTCCGCGCTTAGAAACCTGTGGGTGTTTAAGCGTGTTATAAATACGCAACTAAGACAAAAAAAAAACAATTACGCAACTGAAAAAACACACAATTCCTGTGACAGCGCATCGATGCCCATGGACTGTGTGAGCGCTTTAAAAATGCAAAATAAATAAATAAAATAAATAAATATTGTTCAATTCTTCAAATAAATCTTTCAATTTGCAAAACAAACCTATTTCTTGGTTCAGTGAGACCGGGGGAATTCAAAGAGAGGGGTGTTATATAAGGGTACATCATCCAGAATTAAAAGAACTTTTGACATAAAAATATATAAATACGGGTTTCCATTGGGCATCCCATACTAGGCATTGACTTAGTTGGGGTGCTGGATTGAAATCACTTACAACGTCTGGTATGAAAGAGTCTGGTGTGTTTGTCTAGTAAAGACTTTTTCAACTACATGCCTTAAGGAAGATGTTCCCCAGAATGCCCCAGCCCTTGAAATTTCACAAAGCTTTTGAGAGAAGGCAGATGTGTTGAGGGGTGGCTGAGGGCTACACTAAATCTTTCAAACCTGCTATGGCGGATGTTCAGAAGATTTCTATTGTCAGATCACAAGTGACAGGGGAAGTGCATTGAAGGAAAAGACTGACAGGGTAGTTTGAGTCTCAATACCAGAGGATTTTGTCTGCCAAGCACAATATTTAGAGTCCTTTCAGGAATGAGGTACATCTTATATAGGTTCCTTCTCCCAATAGTGGTGGCCTCTCTGCATGTGGCTCTGTAAGAGAAAGCAGATGGTGGATGTTAGTGGGATAGTGGGGAAGACAAATGAGGAAAGTTGCCAGCTCTGACCGGGGGTAAATGTAGCCATACTCTGGACTGGCACATTTAAGGGCCACCGCCCAACTCATGATCAGGCCCTTTAAAGTAACTTGCTGGCCAATAAGTATAAATACGCAGTAACACAAGGTAGAAAAGATACATAGAAGCTTGCAATAGAGGAATATATAACGTGGCTAGGATGGCCATTATTGGAAAATTGAAGCTGTTTTGTGTAAGTCAAGAGATGCTGGAAGAACAGCTTTGTGTGCCAAACAAAGCAGGGTCAGTTTTGGTTTGGGATCAAGGATACTATTTTTAAGGAATAGCTGCAAAGCAAGAAGGGAGGCAGACAGATGAGTCATGGACGTTCAACATATTTCTCTAAGATCAAAAGAGAAGAAAACATTTTCAAGAGCCAAGTATTGGATAATTAAAAGTGTAAACGTCTCTACAAGTTAGAGTAAGCACATCTCTAGAGGCCAAGAGGAGCAATGACACCGAGTATAATTAAATCAAATAGAAGTGAATAAGAGGCTGAAATTGACAAACTTGTGGTCTTGTTACATGTGACTCATAAGTAGAAACAAAGGCTATTTATTACACCTCAAATGAAGATAGTGATGTGCTTTCACTCCCTCGAATGTTCTAGAACAGAGAACAGGCTACAAGGTCAACTACAGATGGGAAAGTTTGGCTCATGGCTAGTCTGATGAGAGATGATGGACTCATTGGGAAAGTGGGGGGTAATCTGAAGTGATCCAAGCACCTGAGTTTCAGTGTCCTTACGTGCTGCAGACCAAGTCGAAAGTCCAAGGTCGAGTGAGAATGCCAACCAATCAGTGGGTCTATGAGGCAACCTGCTATACAATGTTGCATAGACCAACCCACTGTCATTTTGTTTGCTATAATCAATATTATTTGTATTTAGAGGTAGTTCAATGGGTTGTTTTACAGATAAGAGACAGTCAATGAAATACTAACCCATATGTATTTGATAAGTGGACATGTTCCCCTAATCCAATCCCTCACACTAATAGGTTTTATGGTTTGCCACATAGGATGATGTCATAGATGATGGATTTTGGGGAATAAGTCCCCTGTGTAATCAAGTTTATATGTGAGTGTGCAAGCATCTGCCTGATGTTTGTCACTTGACCTAGCTCTATTTACCTGAGAATAAAGTAGCATGTTCCCAAATTCCCTGAGTCTGTCCAGTTATTTGGTTAGACATCTTTATTGGTAATTCCATCCAGAACAAGGGATGCTTAAAGGTGATAGAGCACAATGGTATCAACAGCTACTGTGAGGTGCAGAAGGATGAGTGAGCTCTGGAACTTTTCATCTATGTTGTTCTTTAGTATGTCCCATATTGAGCTCAAGGCTGTTTTTGTGTGGAGTGTTTGAGATGGAACAGTAGATTTCTGGGTCCTGTCGGTCTGCTGTTTGCTTATTGAGCAGTGGCATAGTGTAAGCTGACTTCATAAGTCGAACAACACTTCCCGTAGATATTGATTCATTAAGGAAGGATAAGAGAACAGGTATCAGTTTGGATGCTTCTTGATGGTTTTGTATAGATTAGGGGGCATGGATCTTCTAGAGATCCTGTTGGGTTGCAGGGGTAAATGGTCAAAAAGAGGTCCTGTAAGGAAAAGGAACTGAAGGAGGTTAGAGCAGGTGTGGTTGCTGTCAAACACAATGTCCCTTGCTGGGTTAAGGAGGTGCAGTTCCTTTACTATCTAGGTGGTCTTGGATTTGTAAGATCATTTTGCTGAAATGTTTTGCAATCTGGTCACAGAGTTCTTCAGTAGGAGTAGAGGTTTTGCTCCAGGCTTCCGTAGCTTTGAATTCTTGAATAATTTTAAACATTTCCTTTTGACAGTGTTGTGCAACTTCAATGTGATGGGAGTAGTGTGGTTTCTTGGCTTTCATCATTTTTGCTCTGTAGAAGCATTGACAAATGTGTCTGATCTCACAATAGTTTTCCTCCAGATTTCCTCCAGTTGTTTTTTCTTTAAGTTGTTTGGTTTGGGCGGCATCATTTATCAAATTTATTCTTTCGTCAGTTCTTGAAAGGTTTATTTCTATATGATGATATCTAAGGCGGAGTTTATGTGATTGTGAAGGTTGTGGAGTTGCTCATCGTGAGAGATTTTTGGTGGATCCAGCTTAATGAAATGTTGGTTTACTTCAAGCTTTTCTTGGTAGTGTGTTGATTTCCAAGAAATGCTGTGGATCATATGGATTGATCAGCAAGTGCTGATGCCTCTGTGAATATTTTGAATGCAATGGATCTGTGGTCTCCCCAAGGAATGCTGGGTGACACTCCGAATGTGATGATGTTGCCAATGCAGAAAACACCATCTAACCCGTGGTCAGCTATGTGGCGGGTGCCATTAACCATTTATTTGAGGTGTAGTGCTGCAAGACTAGTTGCGTGAGAACTCCACAATGGGATTGAAAGGAATGACCTGGAGATCTATGCCTGCACTGTACCTGCAATGTTGTAATGGGATTTTACAAACTGGCTGCATTTCATTTAAGTATTTATTTATTTTCTTGAATTTTATAATGAGCCACATGTTGGACCACGTCAGAGAGCAGGGGAAGAAGGACGGAAAAGCGGAATGGAAAACAGAAGGGGACAGGAAAGGGAGGAGGAAAGAGGGGCCAGTCATGCTCCATAGTGTTACATTATTGGAACTCGTCAATCAAAACAAAAGATGTTGTTGGGAAATGCTTGTTCAGTGTACATCCACAAAGACCAATGCTCTAGGATGCATTCAACAAACTTTGTGACCTTATAAAACATGCATTGACAGTATCACTTTGTACTTACAACTGAATCACTTCAATTTAGCATCCACAACTCCTTCAACAATCTCACATTACCTAGAATGGTTGGTGGTTGGGAGAAGAATGATTGTTGGGCGTGAGATGGCATGCATAGGTGAGCAAAAAGGTGTTTAGCTTCTGTGGTGTGTCGGAAGGAGTCGACACACTTAGGACATTTTAAATTATCTTTATTGAAATTATATAAATAAGGCCTAACTTTCCATATTGCTAGATGGAATACTCTGCCTATCTAAAGGAACTAAAGGTCCTTGTCAGTGGTCAGGAAGTCCAAAATAAAAATGTCCTCCATCCAAACTAATTCTACCTGATCCTACCACTATATGTAACTAAATTAAACAGGCCAAAAGAATGTCTTTTCTTCCCCTAGTCTCTTCTTCTCTTATAGTTTATTTTTCTGCATGTTTCTCTTTGTTACCAATATTGGTTATCATAACGTTTCTTCGGTACTATTTGTAATCAGCTCTTATAGTTCTTCAAAAATACTCTTGGGTTTCGTATATTCTGTGGTTCCATATTTAGAATATTTTTCCTTGATATAGTGCCTTGCCAACTTGTTATCTCTTTTAGACTCTTCCCAGTCGTTTACCTCAGGCTTTCTTGAAGTGGATCTATCTTGGTTCCCTTTTAGACTGTTCTTGTCAAGAATTCTATTTCTTAGGTTGTCTCCTCTTTTATCTTGTTCTTTTACAGCTATATTTATTTTCTGTTATTATGTGCTTCTAGGTTGTGCTTTTTCATCCTTCAACTCTGAAGGTATATCCTATCTTCCCTTCCTCCCAGGGGATTAGTTTTCAGTCTCTGTTGGCTCCCCACCTTTGTCGGTCAAATCTCTCTTTTTTATATTTCTCAGCTCTCTTGTTAACTGTTATCTTTAATGGTATCTCATCCACAGGATTGGGGCGAGTTTCTCTCTTCCTAAGATGTCCACCTTTTCCAACTGGATTATTTATTACTTGCTTTCTCATGTTTTTTACAATTCTGATTGCACAGTCTTATATTTAATCTTTAGTCCTAACTACTGGGACGGGTTTCTTCTCAAGTATAATGATGCCCGGGTTACCTCCAGCTTTTCCGGTTCCCCTGGTACCTCTCTGTATGCAGGGGAATTATGCAGCTGTTGGCTCTCGCTCAAGCGTGGTTTTTAGCTACGTCCGCTTGTTGGCTCTCCATTCTCAGTTCCCTTTTGGGTTACTGCCGTACTCAGGCACTGATGATCGGAAGCTATTCACTCTTCCAGAATCGGTAGTCCCAGCGTCGTTGCTCGGGTGACCTGGCCACCATGCTGTAGGTGTAAGCACATCAGCAGCAGGTTCCTCAGGCCTCTCTTTCTTCCTGTAATGCTCTCTTCACAGTTTCACAAACTGGCACTCTGGTGTCGTGCATTGGCGTTCTGCTGCTCGTTGAAAGTCGCGCTCCTCGACTGGCCTTGGTTCCACCTCCACAAGGTTTGAAGATGTCAGGGGGATTCCCCTGTCCACTACACGCTCTACTTCCTTCTTCTGCTCTGACTCTTTCCAGTTATATGTATGTCTCTTGTTAAAAGGACATCTTCCTTTCTTTTTTCATTGCCTTCAGCCAAATAAAAAGATGCCACACTATTCTTTATAGGAGACAGTCCCATGTTTGCAGCTATGGTAGGTTCTCTAGGGAGTTCCTCACAGGAATTGGAATCCTTGTTCCCAAAAGGGGAGTCTCTCTCGATGAGGTCCCACTTGCCTCGACCGACAGAGAGAGTCTTGCAGAGCAGGCTCACCTCCATAGTCTCACAGGGGGACAATTCTGCGATACTCTTGGCGAGACGCCTGGGAGCTCATTCTATCATTTCAGGCCAAAGTGTAGACACCTGTCCCTCTGACTATATTTGCCAATGGAAAGCTGGTTCTTCAATGTGAAGCAGATGGCCTTGAAAAAGATGTAAATTGTTGCGATGGGGGACAGGTATTTAGAGCCCATGCTCTAATGTTTGCTGGTCAGTGAAGGGAGTTTTGAGAACTTGTGTGTGAGTGGCTTTCTTGGTTTGTGTGTGCCAAGTTTGCATGTAGAAATATGAGTGGCTAGTGGGTAGTATCAACAAATGCTTAGTTGAGACATAAGGGAGTGCATTTAGTTTCTTTGCTTGTATGATGCAGGACTGGAGTTAGAGTTCTGTTGTTGCACGAGTTGCATTGTGACACAGGGAGCAGGGTGGTATGGTGGGGGTAGCTGGTATGATCTTCTCTTGAGGATTAGTCAAGCGTCAAATGGGCATAGCTCTCTTGTTCTTAGTCCAGGTTGCCCCGCCAGTGGAGTGGGCTTCCTTTTGATAGGCTATTTCTCAGTTGGTTAGGCATTGAAAAGGTAGGTTGTTAGCAGTTTCCTGAAATTAAGGTGGTTCTCGATTGTGCAGATTTCCTTTGGTTGGGTGTTCCAGAATTTGAGGATGATGTTGGTTGCTATGTTTCTCTCTGGTGTAGTGTGCGTTGTCTAATAGTTCCTCGTCACTGAATCTTAAAGTCCTTGTAGGTTAGTATTGGGTGATTTTTGTTTGAATGAATTCCACTCAATGGTGCCAAATTTCTCTGTGAGTGAGGCAGAGAAATTTGCATTGGAATCTTTTTTCATCCAGTAGCCAGTGATGGCTTATTAGTGCTGGAGTTATGCATTTCTTCCTGTTGACAATAGCCTTGCTGTTGTGTTCTGTATGCATTGAGGAATTTTAAGTGGAGATGGTTCAGTACTCTGATGAGATCTAGGGGCCGATTCATGGAACCAACGTGCGCCGAAAATCCTGGCGCAAGCATGCGCAAGCATGCCCAGGCGGAAAAAAACAGGCGCACGCGCACCCGTGCGATTCATGGAAGTCCCTGCGCGTGTTCACCGCGGGATGTGCGCCAAACCCGTGCATGGCGCACAAGTCACTGCAACATCGTGAAAGGCGTGCACGACGCGCACAGTGAAAGCGCACAACCCCAGCGCACACACCAGAAAGTGGGCGGGACATGGGGCATTACGCGCGGAATGGGGAACAACTCTCGAAAATAAGGGCGTAACTGGGGATGTACTGCAGGGAAGCAGACGGAACGCCCACACGCACTCGAACCACACGTATTCATGGAATCGAATAGGGCAAAGCCACGCACAGCCAAAGCCACGCACAAGCTGAAACACGGCCGCCACACGAAGGCAGGCGGTAGAGTCCCAGCGCATCAAAAAAGTGGCGCGCGGGAAGTTAAATACGCGATTGAGCGGGGTACGTGTATTTCGGGGGTGCGCGGGAAGTTACACACGCGATTGGCATGGGTACGTGGATTCCAGGGGTGCGCGTGAAATTCTACACGCGATTGGCCGGGGTACGTGGATTCCAGGGGTGCGCGAGAAATTCTACACGCGATTGGCCTGGGTACGTGGATTCCAGGGGTGCGCGAGAAATTCGACACGCGATTGGCCTGGGTACGTGGATTTCAGGGGTGCGCGAGAAATCCCACACGCGATTGGCCTGGGTACGTGTATTTCAGGGGTGCGCGAGAAATTCTACACGCGATTGGCCTGGGTACGTGGATTCCAGCGGTGCGCGAGAAATTCTACACGCGATTGGCCTGGGTACGTGTATTTCAGGGGTGTGCGAGAAATTCTACACGCGATTGGCCTGGGTACGTGGATTCCAGGGGTGCGCGAGAAATTCTACACGCGATTGGCCTGGGTACTTGTATTTCAGGGGTGCGCGAGAAATTCTACACGCGATTGGCCTGGGTACGTGGATTCCAGGGGTGCGCGAGAAATTCTACACGCGATTGGCCTGGGTACGTGGATTTCAGGGGTGCGCGAGAAATCCCACACGCGATTGGCTTGGGTACGTGGATTTCAGGGGTGCGTGAGAAATTCTACACGCAATTAGCCTGGGTACGTGGATTTCAGGGGTGCGCGAGAAATTCCACACGCGATTGGCCTGGGTACGTGGATTTCAGGGGTGCGAGAGAAATCCTACACGCGATTGGCCTGGGTACGTGGATTTCAGGGGTGCGCGAGAAATTCTACACGCGATTGGCCTGGGTACGTGGATTTCAGGGGTGCGCGAGAAATTCTACACGCGATTGGCCTTGGTACGTGGATTTCAGGGGTGCGCGAGAAATTCTACACGCGATTGGGCCTGTGCGAGTGGGGCAGTGTATCACGTGGGTGTGCGGGAAGTCGAAGAGCGAAGAGGTGAATTGCCAGTGTGGGTCCTCCCAGGTCTCCCCTCTACCCCCACCACGACCCCCCAGCCAAGCCACATGTCCCCTTGCACCCCCAACCCCCAGCACCGTGGGGCACCTGCCAGCAGGCCCCCAACCATGTCCCACTCATGTCCCCTTGCACCCCCACCCCCAGCAGGCCCCCACTCATGTCCCCTTGCACCCCCACCCCCGAGCACTGTGGGGCACCTGCCAGCAGGCCCCCACTCATGTCCCACTCATGTCCCCTTGCACCCCCACCCCCCAGCAGGCCCTCACTCATGTCCCCTTGCACCCCCACCCCCCAGCACTGTGGGGCACCTGCCAGCAGGCCCCCACCCATGTCCAACTCATGTCTCCCACCACCCCCACCCCTCCAGTCACCAGGGGCAGCCTCCACCAGGCCCCCACCCATGTCTCCCACCACCCCCACCCCCCAGCCACCAGGGGCAGCCTCCAGCAGGCCCCCACTCATGTCTCCCACCACCCCCACCCCCAGCCACCAGGGGCAGCCTCCAGCAGGCCCCCACTCATGTCCCCCTGCACCCCCGTCCCCCAGCAGTGCAGGGTCACCCTCCACCAGGCCCCCACTCATGTCTCCCACCACCCCCACCCCTCCAGTCACCAGGGGCAGCCTCCAGCAGGCCCCCACTCAGGTCTCCCACCACCCCCACCCCCCAGCCACCAGGGGCAGCCTCCAGCAGGCCCCCACTCATGTGTCCCACCACCCCCGTCCCCCAGCAGTGCAGGGTCACCCTCCACCAGGCCCCCACTCATGTATCCCACCACCCCCACCCCCCCAGCCACCAGGGTCACAATCCACCAGGCCCCCACTCATGTCTCCCACCACCCCCACCCCTCCAGTCACCAGGGGCAGCCTCCACCAGGCCCCCACCCATGTCTCCCACCACCCCCACCCCCCAACCACCAGGGGCAGCCTCCAGCAGGCCCCCACTCATGTGTCCCACCACCCCCGTCCCCCAGCAGTGCAGGGTCACCCTCCACCAGGCCCCCACTCATGTCTCCCACCACCCCCACCCCCCAGCCACCAGGGGCAGCCTCCAGCAGGCCCCCACTCATGTGTCCCACCACCCCCGTCCCCCAGCAGTGCAGGGTCACCCTCCACCAGGCCCCCACTCATGTCTCCCACCCCCCAGCCACCAGGGGCAGCCTCCAGCAGGCCCCCACTCATGTCTCCCACCACCCCCACCCCCCTGCCACCATGTCCACCCTCCAGCAGGCCCCCACTCATGTCTCCCACCACCCCCACCCCCCAGCCGCCAGGGGCAGCCTCCAGCAGGCCCCCACTCATGTGTCCCACCACCCCCGTCCCCCAGCAGTGCAGGGTCACCCTCCACCAGGCCCCCACTCATGTCTCCCACCACCCCCACCCCCCCAGCCACCAGGGGCAGCCTCCAGCAGGCCCCCACTCATGTCCCCCTGCACCCCCACCCCCCAGCAGGCCCCCACTCATGTCCCCTTGCACCCCCACCCCCCAGCCACCAGGGTCACCCTCCACCAGGCCCCCACTCATGTCTCCCACCACCCCCACCCCCCAGCCACCAGGGGCATCCTCCAGCAGGCCCCCACTCATGTGTCCCACCACCCCCGTCCCCCAGCAGTGCAGGGTCACCCTCCACCAGGCCCCCACTCATGTCTCCCACCCCCCAGCCACCAGGGGCAGCCTCCAGCAGGCCCCCACTCATGTCTCCCACCACCCCCACCCCCCTGCCACCATGTCCACCCTCCAGCAGGCCCCCACTCATGTCTCCCACCACCCCCACCCCCTGCCACCATGTCCACCCCCCAGCAGGCCCCCACTCATGTCCCCTTGCACCCCCACCCCCCAGCCACCAGGGTCACCCTCCACCAGGCCCCCACTCATGTCTCCCACCACCCCCAGCCACCAGGGGCAGCCTCCAGCAGGCCCCCACTCATGTGTCCCACCACCCCCGTCCCCCAGCAGTGCAGGGTCACCCTCCACCAGGCCCCCACTCATGTCTCCCACCACCCCCACCCCCCAGCCACCAGGGGCAGCCTCCAGCAGGCCCCCACTCATGTGTCCCACCACCCCCGTCCCCCAGCAGTGCAGGGTCACCCTCCACCAGGCCCCCACTCATGTCTCCCACCCCCCAGCCACCAGGGGCAGCCTCCAGCAGGCCCCCACTCATGTCTCCCACCACCCCCACCCCCCTGCCACCATGTCCACCCTCCAGCAGGCCCCCACTCATGTCTCCCACCACCCCCACCCCCCAGCCGCCAGGGGCAGCCTCCAGCAGGCCCCCACTCATGTGTCCCACCCCCCCGTCCCCCAGCAGTGCAGGGTCACCCTCCACCAGGCCCCCACTCATGTCTCCCACCACCCCCACCCCCCAGCCACCAGGGGCAGCCTCCAGCAGGCCCCCACTCATGTCCCCCTGCACCCCCACCCCCCAGCAGGCCCCCACTCATGTCCCCTTGCACCCACACCCCCCAGCCACCAGGGTCACCCTCCACCAGGCCCCCACTCATGTCTCCCACCACCCCCACCCCCCAGCCACCAGGGGCAGCCTCCAGCAGGCCCCCACTCATGTGTCCCACCACCCCCGTCCCCCAGCAGTGCAGGGTCACCCTCCACCAGGCCCCCACTCATGTCTCCCACCCCCCAGCCACAAGGGGCAGCCTCCAGCAGGCCCCCACTCATGTCTCCCACCACCCCCACCCCCCTGCCACCATGTCCACCCTCCAGCAGGCCCCCACTCATGTCTCCCACCACCCCCACCCCCTGCCACCATGTCCACCCCCCAGCAGGCCCCCACTCATGACCCCTTGCACCCCCACCCCCCAGCCACCAGGGTCACCCTCCACCAGGCCCCCACTCATGTCTCCCACCACCCCCACCCCCCAGCCACCAGGGGCAGCCTCCAGCAGGCCCCCACTCATGTGTCCCACCACCCCCGTCCCCCAGCAGTGCAGGGTCACCCTCCACCAGGCCCCCACTCATGTCTCCCACCACCCCCACCCCTCCAGTCACCAGGGTCACCCTCCACCAGGCCCCCACCCATGTCTCCCACCACCCCCACCCCTCCAGTCACCAGGGTCACCCTCCACCAGGCCCCCACCCATGTCACCCACCCCCCCACCCCCCCAGCCACCAGGGGCAGCCTCCAGCAGGCCCCCACTCATGTCCCCCTGCACCCCCACCCCCCAGCAGGCCCCCACTCATGTCCCCTTGCACCCCCACCCCCCAGCCACCAGGGTCACCCTCCACCAGGCCCCCACTCATGTCTCCCACCACCCCCACCCCTCCAGTCACCAGGGGCAGCCTCCACCAGGCCCCCACCCATGTCTCCCACCACCCCCACCCCCCAGCTACCAGGGGCAGCCTCCAGCAGGCCCCCACTCATGTGTCCCACCACCCCCACCCCCCAGCCACCAGGGGCAGCCTCCACCAGGCCCCCACTCATGTCTCCCACCCCCCAGCCACCAGGGCCACCCTCCACCAGGCCCCCACTCATGTGTCCCACCACCCCCACCCCCCAGCACTGTGGGGCACCTGCCAGCAGGCAGTCAGGCAGCAGCAGATGGCAGGTGGGAGCGTGCTCGGGGCTCTGGGGGGCAGTAGTTCGGCCTTCTGGGCAGGAGCGTGGTCTCCCGTGTGCCTACGCGTGGCCAGCCTGATACGGAGTGATTTGGCACGTGAAAATTCTGCACGTCAGCGTGTAATTCGAGGAAAGGCCCTTAGCGCGTAAGCGCGTCTGCATGCATACGCATTTTCATTGGACCAAAGGCCCTCAGCGCGTGAGCGCGTCTGTGACGTGATGTGCGAGGGTGTATCCCTCATTGCACGTGATGACAGAACACACGTGGATTCTAACCAATCGCGTGTGGAACTACCCGCGCACCCGGAAACACACGTACCCAGGCCAATCACGTGTACGCTCGCTCCCCTCCGATCACACGCGATGACACCCGAATACGGGAAACCAACGAGTCCGCCAACACGGAGGCGTCCCGCGCCCGCGCACAGAATAAAAGTGCGCACAAACAACAAACGCGTATATACAGCGACGATGAATGCCCCATTTGTTGCTGCACTGATTGTGGGACACCGCAGGAGGAGGAGAATAGCCAGGGCACGCATTTTTACACCACGGACCAGCCTTTTTGGGATGCCCGACGACCACGTCTATGGCAGGTATAGGTTTCCACCTCATGTCATCCTAGACCTCGTCAGGGAGTGGGAAGATGACCTCACATCACCCACACTCTGTTCCCAAGCATTGAGCCCCTTGGAGAAGGTGCTCAATGTCCTGCATTTCTTGGCCACTGGGTCATTTCAGCGGACAACTGCCACAGTGGGGGGGGTCTCACAGGCCACGCAGTCACGCTGCCTACACCAGGTTTTGAACATCATCACTCCCTCCGTCCGCAGGCACATATACATGCCCAGAACACCTGCAGAAAGGCAGGCCGTGCTCCAGGAATTTTACAGGGTGGCACACTTCCCTAAAGTGCTTGGTGCCATAGATTGCACCCATGTGGCCCTACGTCCACCTAGGGCAACGGAGCACATCTATCGGAACCGCAAGCACTGGCATTCCATCAACGTGCAGGTTGTATGCGATGCTAAAGGAATCATCACCTCCGTCTATGCAAACTACCCTGGCTCCAATCATGACAGCTTCATATACCGAATGTCCGCCCTGAGCCGGGCCCTGGAAGCTGGTCAGCATGGCGACACATGGCTCTTAGGTGAGTACAAAAGCCTGTGCACATGCATGCATGTCACACACTGCCAAATACCAAAACCCTAATAATCACAACTATCATCACCTCCCCAGGGGACAGTGCCTACCCTCTGAGCAACCACATGATGACGCCAATCCGGAACCCCACCACCCCACCCCAGGTAAGGTACAACGAAGCCCACATTGCAACCAGGGGCATAGTGGAGCGCACATTCGGAGTGCTAAAGTCACGCTTCCGCTCCCTTGACCGCTCTGGTGGCCAGCTACTATATGCACCCCCAGTAGTGTGCAGGATAATTGTGGCAGCATGTGTCCTGCACAATGTTGCAACACGGCAGGGTGTACCAGTGGACATGGTGGTGCCCCCACATCCCCAACCACATGCACAGGTGCTGCCCGTGGGTGGGGACAGGGCGCATGGCGAGGCAGCCCGGACCCAGCTTGTGGCCACATACTTCACCTAAACTCCCACCCCTGCGGAGTGCACACAGGGCTGGCACATACCAGGTGACAATCGATGATGACAAAGAGACAGTCAACTGTCACAACCTAAACACCCTGAGAATGTTGCCACGGAAGTGCCACATTGTGTGCATCCCTAGCTATTCAAACAGAACCAATCCTGTGTGACCAAAAAAGGAACCAATGCAAGGTGCGTATCACCCCCCCCCCCCCAACAGGCCATGACAATCCCTGGAATGTCCCACACACCCTCCCAACCCACATCACCTTACCATCAGAAAACACCCACGTCTGGGGCATGCAGCCTTCTCCCCGCAAGGCCACTTTCCAACAGGATGCCCCTACCCCTTGCTCACCATGTCACAGCTTGCGTGTAAATAGGGCCCAGCCCCCTCAGAGGCCATATTTACTGTTACAAATACAAAATTGCAGAGAACTACAAGGAGGCAAACCCCCCAAAAATGCAAATATCTTGTAGGCGTAAAAAAAAACATGATGACTCTCCAATAGACGACTCGAAGTAGCAGGAAATGTCCAAGCACATGCACAAGCACAATGATCGAACTACCAAGGTAGCACTGTTCAGCAATGTTCAAACAGGAAGGGCACCATATACCATCCTCAACATACAATGATGATGCAACAACTGATGGCCAGTGTCACAGCTCTGCTGTCCACGCGCAGGAGTGGCACAAAACAAGCACCCCCTCCGTGGTCTGTGTGCCTGCAAGGTCAAACCTACACAGGCCACAGAGAACCTTGCGTGGAAGCAGGCACTGGGATACGTAGCATGGACAGGCATTGTCAACCAGGAGAACCAGAAAGAAGGCAGGAGAGCGGATGTGGATTAGCAAAAGAAAATATGCAAATTACAAGTATCCACAAAAACACATACCCAATTATACTAAACATGTACATCATGCACACTTCACCAGAAATAGCACATGCAAGCCAAAGGGACACTTATCCCTGGGTGAGTGCTGGCCTCCTGCCTGCGCACTCTCTGGTCCGGTAACAGGAGCACTCCAATGCTGAAAAGAGAGCGTGAGTTACTAATTTGAATGTGTCATCACAACACCCCCCTTCCCCCATCCATGGGCCAAAGCAAGTGACTCCTCCACAAGCAACCATCCCTGTCTGCTGCTGTGCAGCCATACGTTAGCCTGTCCCACCGATGGTGCACACATTGTCAATGCACTAAGGCAGGCGCATGTGGCCCTGCGGGAAACGGAAGACCAATGGGACAAGATTCGCACATGATACAATGGTCTCTGGCTGAGCTGCTCGACGTACATATCAAGGTGCAACTGCAGTACAAGTTGTGCACTGGCAGCCGCAGATCACAATAGCCAGTGCACCTGCCAACTAGCACATGCTAACAACATGCCCTGGCCACGAATCTGTGCCTCACTGGGTGTCCCTGTGCGTCGTATCAGGACATGGCTAGGAATGCCACTACACCAATAAGTATGCCTCAATGGACCGGGGATCACTCCTGGAAATGTCTCATGGCCCCAGCATGTGCCACTGACAACATGTAAAGCCACTTGCCATTTGGCCCTCAACGTATGCCAGCTGTACTGTGTGCATATCCAACAATGCCTGGCAAAGCACCACAGCACTGGTGCCACTCAGCATGCATGTGCAAGTGTCCTGGTGGAAGGTTGGCTGCGGTGTGGGCCCTTGTGCTGCTCACCTTGGCTGGAGAACCTGGAAACACGTCTGCTACTGTTGGACGTTTCCGCACAAGCCCTGTGCCCCTGCTTGCGCACACATCCACACATCTGCACCACCGAATTTGACCAGTCCTCTGCATCAGTCGTCCCCGTGTCTGCTGGCAAAGGCAGTCTGGAGCCTCAATCACCTGCAGGAAGTGCATGGAAGAAAAAATCAAGACATGAAAGTCCCCTGTGTGTGTCTACATGCTGTCTGTCACTGGGCCAGGTCACAGAGCTACATCCAAACACCTCCCACCATCATCCACAGGCCAAGGGTGCAGGCTACTGTGCACAGCATGAAGTGCATCAAGCACACTTACATGCAAGAACAAGACATACATGACAATCCACAACAATTAATGCATAAATCAATCACACAATCACCCAAAATAACTACAGACATCGGGTGGATGAAACGCAAACAATCCCCACTAGGGGTGTGAACACAAGTATCACAGCAGTAGACAGGCCACAGTTATGAGGCAAGTCCAATGCCCTTGTGTAAAATGTTGTTACACCGAACCATCCTAGCGAGCCCATGATTAAGGGAAGCAGGAGTGGCCTATGTGAGTCAGGACCCAAGCTGCAAACACATACACAAGACAAGCTCGAAGGGCCCTGCTGGAACAGACAGTGGATGCTTTCAAAAACCACAAAGCACCACACCGTCACATGAATGCACAATAGACAAACAATATTAAACTATATTAACTAATTAAACAAAAAACAAAATTAAACTAGATAAAATGATTAAACTAAAAACAACATTAAACTAAATTAACTAATTAAACTAGAAACAATACTAAACTATTTTAACAAATTAAACTAACTAACCTAAAAGGAAAAATCAAAAATGGCCACATACGACGCGGGGGGGTGGGAAGGCACCCAGGAGGGGGGAGGTACAGGGTGCATCTCAACACCCACATGCAATGATGTTGAGGAAAAAAAAAATACCTCCATGGGCTCAACGCCGGCACACCACGACCTGTGTGGAAGATAAGTCATCGTCCGAGTCTGCCTCTTCCTCTAAAGGAGGACGTGGGCCAGGAGCCTGACCACGCCTAGGCGCAGCTTGCCCCTCGTCGGCAGCAAGTCTGCCGGACGGGTGAGCCTGGTTCTGTGCAGCAATTACACGCAGGTCTGCATGCAGTACCTCCCCTGATACACGTGCTTCCTCTTGCAAGGCAACACGTGTAGCACGGAGTTCTTCCTGCGTGGTCTGGCTGGACAACTGATGCACCTCCCGGCAAGCACGTAGCTCAGCCGAGATGGTACGCTCAAGCTGCTCAAACCTCTCCTCTGCCCGCACCCTCTGGGACATCAAGAGGACACCCAGAGTGGATCTGAGGGAGGCATACTCCTCCTTCAGGGCCTTCATGTGTGCCTCTGCGTGAGCATCAATAGCTTGACGCAGAGACAACATTCCAGCCTGGCGTGCCCTGTCAGAGGCCGCCATGCCCAGCCTGAGCGAGCGGGTGGTGGACCGTGCCGCCTGCTGCTGGAGTAGCACCTGCCTAGCAGGGGGGAGCACGGAATGGGCCACACGTTCCATGCTCGCAGCGATGGTATCAAGTGCTGCCCCCTGACGTTCGGAATTGGCAGACATGTCTTGCTCCCACTCAGTTAACCTCGGTGGCACGCGGCCACCGCGTTGCCGGGCCTGACACCTGCGGGACCCAAGGACCGGGCGTCCTTGTGGGGTTGGCACCGCCCGGGGCTGCACGACTACATGCCCCCGTCTACGTGATGCCCCAGGCACATCAGAGACTGTTGTGGAGGGTGACCCTGCGTCCCGACCCACCACAGGCGGAGGTCCCACCCCTGACTGGCCCCTCAATGCAGGTGTCGCGGACAGAGGAGTGTCCACATCAGAATCACTCACCGCAGATGTATGGACCTGATGCACATCCAACTCAACATGGCTGTCAGAGTGGTCATCTGAGCTGGAATCATAGCCAGACATACCCAAGATGGACTGAAGCACATGTGGGTTCTCGTGGACTACCACCCCACGTCCCCCACTTGTGCCGGGTCGTGCATGTGATACCAACCCTGTGTCAGGCATGACAACACCATCCTCTGGCTCCATTGCGACATCATCTGAAAGGTGGAGAGAAATTAATACATCAAGACATATGTCAGGAGTACATTACACACATCACACAGACAGCCAACACATGATGCAGACATGTCACACACAAAAGATTACCGGGCAAGCATGCATGGTCAATGTGACATTGCATCAGTGTGTAGGCATGTAGAAGCTGACCACTGTAACATGGCTCAGAAGTGTGTTCCTGCAGTGGCGAACATGCATATGTCATTCACTATCTACATGAACAAGTACTCCATGATGTGTATCATATATATGGAAGTCAGTGGAAGGGCACGTTAAGGCATCACGTGACATGTGCATGCAATGGGTTGCATGGCTAGAAGCAAAGGGCCACCACCCCCCATTCAATTTGCTGGGATGGCTTGCGTGGTAGCAAAAGTCAGAACTGAGACATATGCCTTTGCAGACAGTGTTGACTGGCATCTATGGCATCATCTGAGTCAACTGTCAACACAGCAGATGATGATGGGACAGTAAGCAGGACCCATGAGGAACCCTCAGTAGTGCACCCGAGTGTGCAAAAGCCACTGCAGCAGATGGACAGATTCAGTGGCCCTGAAAGTGGGGGAGGACTGTGCCCCACAGAGACTGTGACACCCTAAAGATGTGTGGGATGCAGGACAGGGCCAGAGTGTGCATGGGATGGCCAAACAAATTCCATTAAATGTAGCACATACAAGACACGTACCACAATCATCATCCAGGCAAGGTCACATAGATATGATCTGATAATGCATAACTAACGCGCCCATTCAGAAGTGTTCCAAGGGGCGATGAGGCAGGTAGGGGTGAGCAAAGGGAAGACGGCCAACGATCCTACCAGGCCTGTTGACATTCACATTGCGCAAGTGCATGGGTAGGGTGAAGGGATATGTGCAAGGGGAAAGTGAGGGCTAGAAGTGCAGTCCAGGGTAGAGGGAAATATGATGAATGTGCCAGATGCTGGCAAGTGCAAGGTCAGTGCAGACAAGTGCTGGCAAGGGGGCTGTAGGGATACAGAGACAGTCCCGTAGTGCAGGGGTCGACTGGGAGTCTATGCAAGTTGAGGTTGCCCGGGCCAAGGTCCTAAATAGTCGAATTGGCACACTTGTAGATTCAGTGCAGTGCCAGGCAACAATCAGAAGAGGAGAGGGGGAGGGAAAGCAGAAGCAAAGAGGAAGGTTTTGAGGTGCATCTGGAACGCGAGATGGATCTACTCAAGTTTCAGGGAGGCATGGAGGCGACTCCAGGGGGATGCCCCTGCATCGGAGAGCGAACCTCCCCCAACTCAGTGCCAGAAGAAGTGGATGAGCCTGAGGTAGTTGGAGGCAGATGAGCAAACAGCATGAGAAGGAAGATATATCGGAAGAGACAGTTGAAGGTATTCAGGCCCCAGGCCCCAGAAGGCCTTGTGAACAATGCAGAGGGTTCGGAACTCAATCCTCGCAGCCACTGGGAGCCAGTGTTGAGCATTCAGTGTTGGAGAGATGCCGGTGCCTGGACTTGAGGCCAAGGACAAGTCTTGCAGACCTGTCCTGGACAAGTTGCAGAGGGCGGAGTGTAGAGGCAGGCAGTATGAGAAACAGGCAGTTACAGTACTCCATCTTTGCAATAACCAGGGCTTGGGAGACAGTGAGCTTCTGTGTGAAGGAGTTGAAAGGAAGAACACCTCTGAGGAGGTGCAGCTTGTAGTGTGAGTACTCATAGTAGTCAGATATGTGAGGAGACAAGGAGGGCGTAGAGTCGAAGCTGACCACAAGGTTTGTTGCCTTGCAGGCAGGGGCAGGAAGAGGGCCAAGATTGGGCGACCAGAGAGATGCAGTGGAGGAGGGAGGGGGTGTGCCGATGAGTAGAATCTCCGTCTCACTGGCATTGAGGCAGAGGTCACTGTCAGCACACCATTCCTGGATTGCAGACAAAGAGTCAGAGATGAGGGAAGGAGAGGAGGAGTCCGAGGTTAGAGGGAATATGAGCAGGAGTAACATCCGCATAGCACGGAAAGTGGCATGCATGTAGAGCACATGGAGCATGAATGGGCACCCATGTCCCTGTGGAGCATCTGCCAACTGCCCAGTCCAAGTGTGACACCCGGCATGAAGGGCAGAGGACACTTGCACGTGAGTCATGCAATGACATAGTTCCAGTGCTGAGTGGAAAACACCCTGGGCTACATGCAGGAGGGCCAGCAAGCAGGAACATGGACTGGAGGGCCGTCTGGGTGACTAGCAAGTGGCTCTGGGGCAAGTGTGGTGATGAGGACAGTCCCCTTCTGCTCTACATGTAAACCACCCTGCACATCAAGCATGCATCTTTGATGCGTTGCAGGACAAACACATGAGAACCATGTACACATACCATTTAGTGCCAGTCAAGCACAACACATTACACAGGCAAACCATACACGGGCTGCACATACACGCAACAACACTCACTGGACTGCATCTCTCCCACACCTTCGACCAATCCAGCTGGAATGAACTCCGCAACGAGTGTCTCCTGCGGAGTGAGGACCACCTCCTCAGGTGCTGGCCCACCGCCAGTCACCTGGGTCATGCTGTAATTAGAGGCACGATTGGCCTTAGCGCTGCGTTTGAGGTCATCCCAACGCTTCTTGCACTCGGCACCTGTGCGCACCTCATGGCCGATTGCACTCAAATCATCCGCAACATGGTTCCAGTGAGTATTCCGCTGGGCAGGTGTACTTTGTGAATCGGGCCCCACTATCATGTCCGGATGTCCCTTCACGTAGCCCACAATGAAGTCCAGTTCCTCCTTTGAGAAAGGCTTCTTCCTTGACGTGAAGGAGGCCGTGGCTGTGTCTGGGGTCTCAGCCTGTGCTGCAGATGCAACCTTCCTCCTCTTGGATGATGGCGCAGACCCTGGCTGGCGATAGCCGCCCTGATCACCATGGCCAGTGGGACCGGTGGATTGGACCAAGGGAGTGGCAGGTTGTAGGACGACCGAAGGGCTGACATGCGTTTGTGGCTGCGGGGTGCCCTGGAATGGGCCCTGCGCAGCTACATCTGCCGTGCCAGGGACATTGACCGCAACTGTCCCGAGTGGTAGAGTCACAACCGGGGTGCTGTTGGCTGCACCTGCCCCTGCAGTTGTCAACACCCGGCTGGACGGGGCAGCAGATGACATTGCTGCCCCAGGGACACATGTCTTGGTCAGGCCAGCCCTGCGTGCACCTCCGGTCTTACTCCTGACCTGCTGGAAATCGTCAAGGGATCCTTCGAGTGCCAACGCAGACTGCGCTGGCAGACCCTGAGCCTGGGTGGTGGTGTTCACAGCTGCACCTGCAGCCACCACTACCCTTTGGGCCCTGGCAGTCGATGGAATGGACTGCCGGGTCACATGGGCGCCAGTGCCAGGTGCAAGAACTGCATCACCTGCAGGCGCAGGGGGTGGTGGCATGGCTGCACCAACACGTGGCACATCATTGTGCTCAAGTGGCGCACCCCTGCCTCTGGCCCCTCTGCGTTCGCCCTGGACACCCTGGAGTCCCCCTACTCCCTCGTCACCCCGGCCACGTCCCTGGCCATGTCCGCCACGAGGAGTACGCCCAGCTGAGGCGCCCCTCACCTTTCTTGGCCTCCCAGCCATGGCACAGATGGAGTTGTGCCGGCACAGATGGAGTAGTGCCAATTGGAGGTGTAGACCACAATTGTCCTGGGCAATTGGGGTGAAGGGGGTGGGATGCAAGTTGTTAACAGCACCCCTGAACCTGCAAGGCTGTGTGTGACCCCGGTGATGTAGTGACGGGTCACGCAACGCTCAGGCACCCCAAAACTGCAGTCAAACCGTGCACGCAACCCCTGCAGCCTACGTGCGTGGAATTAACCTCCTGCAGTACGCGGTGGCACCCAGGAACACGAAAAACGCGTACGCGTGGGACACGCAGGCTACTATGACCTCGAAAACGGGTGCGATACACAGGGGCACCCACAGTGGGAAAATAGCGTGCGCAACTCACTGTCTGACTAGCGCGATGCAGAAAAACACGCGTAGCCAATACCCCAGCCAAAAGAAGAGATACGTCCTAGGGATACGTCCTAGATGTGAAGTTGAGATGGTGGTGAAACAACACGGAGCAGCAAAACACACGTCGGTCTCCATGAAAGGCACGTACACCGAAATGGCGGACACGCTCACCTTTAACCCGTGCAGGGGGAAACGCCCGTGCGCGTCACGTCACTTACATGACATGCATTCACACGGCTACGTGCGATATTCACACGTGCTGGATCACGATGCGCACCCACAGGGAAACGCCCGCGCGCGTCACGTCACAGACGCGCTTACGCGCTAAGGGCCTTTGGTCCAATGAAATCGCGTACGCGTGCTGACGTGCTTACGCGCTAAGGCCCTTTCCTCGAATTACACGCTGACGTGCAGATTTTTCACGTGGAAATTCACTCCGTATCAAGCTGGCCACGCGTAAGCACACGGAAGACCACGCAACTGCCCAGAAGGTCGAATTACTGCCCCCCATAGCCCCGAGCAGCCTCCCACGAGCCATCTGCTGCTGCTGCCTGCCTGCCTGCCTGCCTGCTGCCACATTGCCCTGCCATTTGGTGCCTGCACATCAGCCATCTGCAGGGGTCCAGTTGCTGTGTCCACCCCTGCTGGAACAGTAGACTCCCGACTGGGATACCATCGCTCCACAGCCCAGCCCCAGGACCCAGTAGCCCACCCACGCCTGCCTCGGGGGTCGCCATGTCGGGGCAAGCACCATCTGAGACCAGTGACGACCCCCAGCCACAGAGGCAGAGGGCCACCAGCTTCAGTGAGGAGGAAGTTGGTGTCCTGGTGGAGCATGTCCTGGGGCATTATGATGCCCTCTTCGGAAGACCACGCGCCGACAAGGAAGGACGGGAGAGGATCTGGGACGATGTAGTGGTTGCCATCAACGCGGAGGGGGTGGCAACCCGCGACATCAAGCACACCAGGAAGCGCCGGGAGGACTTGAGGTCCAGGACCCTCAATAAGGCCCGGCGCCTCGCGGAGCGGGGCCGGGCACGCCTGACTGTAATCAAGATGAGGGTCCTGGAACACGTAGACCCAGCGCTCCACGCCCAGATCCTTCAGAGGCAGACCCGTCTGGAGTTGAGCGGTAAGTGGCCAGGCATTGCTGTGTGAGACAGGGCATGTTGCAGTGTGCTGGTTGTCTGATACATGCCTGTATGTGTGACATAGGCCATGTACGTATGTGTGTGTGCAGGGACATCATGTCAGGCATGTGAGTACAGTGATGTGTGAACCACATGGTTGGTGCATGTGTACAATTGCAACATGGGGGGTACTGCGCGGAATGGACACATGGAAGCATGGCAGTCTCTGTTCCTGGACATGGGTGGGGGTGAGGGATGGGTGCTGGTCCCATGTACACGTATGGTGTCCATGTGTGTGTGTCTGACCTGCGTGTCTGTGACTTGTAAATGCCATGGATGCTTGTCAAATGTCTGTGACAATGTTCAGATTCACTGATGCAGCCTAGTCATCCTTGTATCCACTGCGTCTGTGGTGTGCGAGGCCGGATGGATGGAACTACGGTGAGGTGTGTGCATGTGATGGCAAGGCCCATGATGCATGTGAGTTCAAAACCAACATTGTATGAATCATGAGTCCCTTGGTCATGTATGCCAATGTCCATGGCATGCGCCATGCCTGTTACTGCATGTGTTTTGCCTGCACTGACCCATGTGTTGTGGAGGGACATGATGGAAGTGATGCATGACAGTGCCACTCATCTGCTATTGCTTCCTGTCTAGGGGACCATTGTACAGTACCCTGATGCTTGTGTTCTATGTCTCCCTCTACACAGTGGCAAGTGAAGAAGAGGGCGGAGAAGGCGCTGTGGAGCAGAGCGGCGGGGATGCCGCCATGGCTGCAGCGGAAGGGGTGGGTGAGCCCCCACAGGGGCTTGCAACGGCGGAAGACGGCGTGGAGACATCCAGGTTGGTGGTTTCCACAGAGGGGGAGGAGGCCGCTACTGAGCCACACATGGGGCCTGGTGGGGGCATCCCCGCTGGTGCAAGTGGTGCAGTCCAGGGCCAGGGGCAGGAGGCAGCACAGGTCGCCGTGGAGGGGCCTGTGCATGTCACTGTCCCTGACACTGTGACTGCACCACCATGCACCAGCAGGGATGCCCCATCCCAGGCCCGTCCGCAGGTAGGGGAGTTGTCCATGTCATCTGACACTCCTCTACCTGCGGACGTGGGGACCCCTGGCCGTGTGGAGAGGGTCCTGATTGGTGTCGCGTTGCGCACGGCTGGCATTCGTGATGAGGTGCATGCTTCCCGGGAGGAGCATGCACATCATCACGAAGAGCACCGTGCGTACGTGAACCATTTGGGAGCCGCCATGGTCGGGGGTTTCCTACATGTGTGTGGCCTTCTGGCGACCCTCTCCTCCTCTGTGGAGGCTATGTGCCAGTCGTGCTCCATGCCGTCTTCCGGACCAGATGCCACCAGGGCCCCCTGTGGACCTGCCCCGACCAACGCAGCCAGCTCGGTGGGGACCCCATCCCTGCCACAGTCGGGAGTCGAAGGTCCAGCAGGGGTGGACACACCAGCAACTGTCCCCCTGCAGATGGAGGATGTGCCGGCATCATTTGGCAGGGCACGTGCACGACGGCATCAGTGGATACCATCAGCCTGGATGCCGTCGTGCTGGCAGAGGCAGTGGCGTCGGAGGCAGCAGCAGGCTCGACGTGGGAGGCATCATGGTTCGGGGCCATCAAGATCAGAGGGGCAGGCATCTGCTGGAGGGCAGGGGAACCCTGGGATGGCAGTGTCTTCCGTGTGGGAGCAGTTGGTCCAGCGGATAGGTGCGGAGCGGCAGCGGGCGGAAGAGGAGCGGCTCTCCATGGTCAGGGCGGAGTTCTCCATGCGTCGGCCGTTGAGGCGGGCTGAGTGCCTCGAGGAAGCTCGCAGGGAGTTTGAGTTGAACACGGGGTTGTCCCTGCGAGACCTCGGGGCCAGGACAGAGTCCCGCCTCCGGGACATCGACATGGAGTTCGATGATGCCCTGGCCGGCAACATCACGGAGTGAGCCGCAGGACTTGCCCGCTGCCATTGTATATAGTTCTTTAGTTAGTTAGTGATAGGTTTCCTTTATTTTTTAATTTTTCTTTGGACCGCTCGGACAATGGCCACTTTTCTGTATATATTTTTTGTGTTAGGTAGTAGTAGGTTTCATTTATGGTGTTGGGCTCATGGACCCTGGGATATTCTTTTTGCATCGTTTTTTATTGGACAACTTTTTTTGGATTTATATTTGTGTTCTCCATGAGTCAATGGTTTTTCCTTATTTTTTTCACCCATTTTTTTCCTTTGGACTACATTAGTTTTTGAATTCCTTTGTTTTTTGATTTTTTCTATTAGTTCTCGGACATGGACCATTTGTTTTGTCATCCCCATTGTTGTGTGTTTCATTTCTTTAGTTCTTTTTCATCTTTAATACATATTTATATTACTTTCATTTGTGGTATTTTCTCTTTGGTTTCATGCATTTCATGATATGGGTTTTGACATTCACTTGCACCCATTGTGTATGTGTGTGTGACGGACATGTGTTCATTTACATACTTGCCATTGGGGTTGTATCATGTAATTGCATCTACTATGTGGGTGGATGCAATCCTTGGCTGGCTGTTTGTGCTGGGTGTGCTGCCCATTACTGCCATGATTGAGTTTCGTCAGGACCTGGGGGCAGGGGGACATGAGTGGGGGCCTGGTGGAGGCTGCCCCTGGGGGGTGGGGGGTGGGGGTGATGGGAGACATGGGTTGGACATGGGTGAGGGCCTGGTGGGGGCTGGCCCTGGTGGCTGGGGGGTGGGGGTGATGGGAGACATCGGTGGGGGCCTGGTGGTGGCTGCCCCTGGGGGGGGTGGGGGTGATGGGAGACATGGGTTGGACATGGGTGGGGGCCTGCTGGCAGGTGCCCAACAGTGCTGGGGGGTGGGGGTGGTGGGAGACATGGGTTGGACATGGGTGGGGGCCTGCTGGCAGGTGCCCCACAGTGCTGGGGGGTGGGGGTGGTGGGAGACATGGGTTGGACATGGGTGGGGGCCTGCTGGCAGGTGCCCCACAGTGCTGGGGGGTGGGGGTGCTGGGAGACATGAGTTGTACATGGGTGGGGGCCTGCTGGCAGGTGCCACACAGTGCTGGGGGGTGGGGGTGGTTGGTGACATGAGTTGGACATGGGTGGGGGCCTGCTGGCAGGTGTCCCACAGTGCTGGGGGGTGGGGGTGGTGGGAGACATGGGTTGGACATGGGTGGGGGCCTGCTGGCAGGTGCCCCACAGTGCTGTGGGGTGGGGGTGCTGGGAGACATGAGTTGGACATGGGTGGGGGCCTGCTGGCAGGTGCCCCACAGTGCTGGGGGGTGGGGGTGGTGGGAGACATGGGTTGGACATGGGTGGGGGCCTGCTGGCAGGTTCCCCACAGTGCTGGGGGGTGGGGGTGGTGGGAGACATGGGTTGGACATGGGTGGGGGCCTGCTGGCAGGTGCCCCACAGTGCTGGGGGGTGGGGGTGCTGGGAGACATGGGTTGGACATGGGTGGGGGCCTGCTGGCAGGTGCCCCACAGTGCTGTGGGGTGGGGGTGCTGGGAGACATGAGTTGGACATGGGTGGGGGCCTGCTGGCAGGTGCCCCACAGTGCTGGGGGGTGGGGGTGGTGGGAGACATGGGTGGGGCCCTGGTGGGGGCTGGCCCTGGTGGCTGGGGGGTGGGGGTGATGGGAGACATGGGTGGGGGCCTGGTGGTGGCTGCCCCTGGGGGGGGGGGTGGGGGTGATGGGAGACATGGGTTGGACATGGGTTGGGGCCTGCTGGCAGGTGCCCCACAGTGCTGGGGGGTGGGGGTGGTGGGAGACATGGGTTGGACATGGGTGGGGGCCTGCTGGCAGGTGCCCCACAGTGCTGGGGGGTGGGGGTGCTGGGAGACATGGGTTGGACATGGGTGGGGGCCTGCTGGCAGGTGCCCCACAGTGCTGGGGGGTGGGGGTGGTGGGAGACATGGGTTGGACATGGGTGGGGGCCTGCTGGCAGGTGCCCCACAGTGCTGGGGGTGGGGGTGGTGGGAGACATGGGTGGGGCCCTGGTGGGGGCTGGCCCTGGTGGCTGGGGGGTGGGGGTGATGGGAGACATGGGTGGGGGCCTGGTGGTGGCTGCCCCTGGGGGGGGTGGGGGTGATGGGAGACATGGGTTGGACATGGGTGGGGGCCTGCTGGCAGGTGCCCCACAGTGCTGGGGGGTGGGGGTGGTGGGAGACATGGGTTGGGCATGGGTGGGGGCCTGCTGGCAGGTGCCCCACAGTGCTGGGGGGTGGGGGTGCAAGGGTACATGTGGCTTGGCTGGGGGGCATGCCCATGGTGGATGGGCTGCCTGCGGGACATGACCAGGGGTGCAGGGTAGTCCCCTGTGGTGTGGGCTGCCTGCAGGAGTCGTGGAGGGGGTAGGGGGGAGACCTGGGGGGACCCACACTGGCAATTCACCTCTTCAACTTACCGCACACCCACGTAATACACTGCCCCACTCGCACAGGCCCATTCGCGTGTGGCATTTCTCGCGCACCCCTGAAATCCACGTACCCAGGCCAATCGCGTGTAGAATTTCTCGTGCACCCCTGAAATCTACGTACCCAGGCCAATCGCGTGTAGTATTTCTCGCGCACCCCTGAAATCCACGTGCCCAGCCCAATCGCGTGTAGGATTTCTCGCGCACCCCTGTAATACACGTACCCAGGCCAATCGCGTGTAGAATTTCTCGCGAACCCCTGAAATCCACGTACCCAGGCCAATCGCGTGTAGATTTTCTCGCGCACCCCTGATATACACGTACCCAGGCCAGTCGCGTGTAGAATTTCTCGCAAACCCCTGAAATACACGTACCCAGGCCAATCGCGTGTAGATTTTCTCGCGCACCCCTGATATACACGTACCCAGGCCAGTCGCGTGTAGAATTTCTCGCGAACCCCTGAAATACACGTACCCAGGCCAATCGCGTGTAGATTTTCTCGCGCACCCCTGAAATACACGTACCCAGGCCAATCGCGTGTAGAATTTCTCGCGAACCCCTGAAATACACGTACTCAGGCCCATCGCGTGTAGAATTTCTCGCGCACCCCTGGAATCCACGTACCCAGCCCATTCGCGTGTAGAATTTCTCGCGCACCCCTGAAATTCACATACCCAGGCCAATCGCATGTGATGACACCCGCACACCCCAAGAATACACGCTCCCCGCTCTGCGTTTGCTGCTGCCCTTTGCGCTGGATTGGGGATTTTGATGGCTTTTCCTGCGCAAGGGGCGTTCTTGCGGGCGTTACTGGCGCTGCTGCAGGGTCGCTGCGCCACTCTGCGCCACGGCTGGTTGTGGTTGTTGGAATCCATGAATACGCTGTGCGCCTGAATGTGTTTTGGCGCACGCGGCTGGCGCAGACTACCGCACGCGCACACTGTGCGCCAGCCGCGTGCGCCACTTGTGCACCGGATTCTATGAATTACCCCCCTAATGTTCAGTGGAAGTCCAAGAAGGAAATAATGTTCTTCAACATGTGAAGATGAAGGTGTGCTTTCTTTGGTGACATGTTACAAGGGTTCAAGAAGGAGAAAATGCAGTTAAAATTCTAGCCAGGTTTTGAGTTTAATTGGTCGGGAGCGTTCAGTGCTGACGGCCAAGTGAACAGAAGGCTGTCAGCCATGTTAATATCAGCCATTCTGGTGTTGGATTCTTTTATGCAGGAGTGAATGCTTTATCCGGGTTGTTGTCTGCTCCAATAGGAATAATTTCTTGGATAGAATGGGAGTTATGAGTGCATAGTACAAAGAGCTCTATCACAACTAAATAAAATAAAATGAATAACAAGCTTCCTGAATCAGAGGAACAGATATGCCTTCATCTCAAATCTGCACTCTTGGTGAAATTGAGGCATTCCAGAAGCCACATTTTGGGTTGTCTACATTCCAGACCTACGATTGTCATAGCTGTGAGACCACATAATTGGCTGCCCAGATCTGGTGACCAATACCTTTGGGGGAGCTCGACCAGTCCTTCAGGTTTCTGGTGATCCTCTATACTATGGCATAAAGGACATGGGATGCCATGCAACAATATGGACAACAGAAAGTTATGGTCCAACGTATGAGATAGGCAACTACTAGAATAAGATTAAATAAAAGATTAAATGTTCCAATTAAACATCTAGAAAAAAACACAATCTCGAATTTCAAAATCCAAAATGAATAACAACAATCTGATTTTTATAATTAACAGTCCGAGGCCACCAGGGAAAGTATTGTTGGTGGGAGGTGTGAATAAAAGGGAATGTTTGGAAGTGTAGGTACAATCCATTTGGGAAGTTGTTTCTTTAAAAATGGATAAGGTATGGTTATCTCATTACGAGTTTGGAGGTAGCCATGCCATTTTCAGCGGCATGGCTACCCCCAAACTCTGGTCCTGGTCTGGGTCCTGCAAAAGGGGACTTACCGGGCCATTCCGACCTTGGAGCGCCCAGTAATTCCCTTTTCGCGGGACCCGCACCCGGTATGTCCCCATTCCCATTTGCGTCCCCATAGGGCTCAATGGGAATGGGGAGGATGCTAACAACGGGCCCGTTAATGACGGGCCTGTTGTTAGCATCCTGGACTGCTAGCGGTCCCGCTCTGCACGTCTGGTCTGGCCGCTGCAGACCTCGTAATGCAGCAAAGCATCACTTGAGAGTGACATAATCGCCTGTGGTGTGGTATCCTTACTCCACATTGCAGGTTTTATTTTCAAACCCGCAAGAGGTCTTTGCAGAGACTATATCCCATGTACTATGTCCCACATGCTCGCCCACATCCAGTAATCCTGAACCTTCTGCTTACTGTATTCAAGAGCCTACTGCACACATGTAAATACTGTAAGTATGGATAACTGTATTCTATGGACTCCTTGTAACCACTGCATTACCATGTATGTTTTCTCATATGTTATTGAGCGCCCAGATTACCTATGCGTTTAGCACGCTCTATATATGCTAAATAAATAAAATAAATAAATAACATATATACCGCAGGTTTCCCAAATGTAAAAACGCTGTGCACAAGCATTTCCATAAAAAGGTGATGTGCACATTTGTTGAGGGGCTTTTAATGGGAAGTTCTCACAGTAGTATTTTGCATATCATAACATATGATTTTTTTTTTTTACAACATTCGAAATCATTTATTATATTGTGTACAGCGCAATAAGGAACCCCTTCTGCGTGCTGTGGAAGAAAACACGGGGTGTGGGAATGGACTTGAGACATCTGCCATACCAGGGAGGTCCACCCCAGAACAAGGGAGTCAAAGGTAGAAGCATTTACTGGAGTCGTAGTCTGCATCGAAACTACAATAAATGGGTTTTATCAGTAGTGTAGTTTTGAAACAAAACATGCCTAGATTCATCAATAAACCATGAAGAAGTTTTATTAAGATGTTAAATTAAATAGGGAAGATACAAGATCCCTGAAGTAATACATATTTTACTAACTCAGGCGTATATCGAGCATCCTCGACGTTAAATCTCAAAAAGAGATTACTCAGAAAAGATACAATTATCAAAAACAAGATCTGCAGCACCTTCGGACACCCTTCCCACATCTCTTATGCATAAGGAAACAATTGGGTGATCAGGGTGTGGAGGGCTCCTGACCAAACCAGTGACAGTATCAGGCTGGCTTTAGCTTGGTCGCGCATCTGAACAAGAGTCTTTAACATCAAATGGGCAACATGTGTGTGTGCCTAGATGGGTGGAAGCCAGACTGATCATCTCCTAAGCGCGTATTTTCTTCAATATAGGCTTGGCATTGTGAAGTGGACACTTTATCTAAGATGTGTAATAGAAAGGCTACAATGGAAATGGGATGATAGCTAGTACACAATTCAGGGTGGATCAAGGGACTGCTTCTTCAGAATGAGTGACTCATGTCTGTTTCATATTGTCAGGGAAAACTGATTCTATAAAAGAGGTATTAATAAAAATGTGATTTTGAGACTTGGAATTCCATTGCACAACCCAAAATAATTACAGTAGTGCATGCATTCCCAGGGCAGCTCGTAGGTTTAAAACTCCAAATGTCGGCCTCATTATATTGAACAGATGTGTGTATTTGAGCTGATTGGTGATTTAAGAAGTTAATACGTATGCAGTGGAGGTCAGTCTTGGGCATTAACACCCTAGATAAAGTTGGTATATTGCCCACACCTCTAATGCTTGATCTAAAAACCTATGAAATTCAGTGAAAACATTTTGTCAAAGGGACGTTATGGTTCCAAGTAAAACCGAAAAACCCTTGAAATTCGCCAGGTATGGTAAGCTAAGCAACCATAACTCGCGCCACCACCGTGCACTGCTAAGACTAACACCCAGGACATCAAAGATGACATCACAAATGTCATTGATGACATCACATGTGTATGTACTTTTCATGAAATATGTGTACAAGGGATTCTTATTATAATGTTGCGAAACAAGTGTCAAGGATCATTGCAATAAATATCATACCCTAATTAGTGCATTGAACGATGCATTGATATAAATAGCATTCTATTATGTGGTTCTACCTAGTATACTAAGCTACTCATACAGAAACATAACATTGTGTGCAGCGTACAAGATGAAGGTATAATATTCGTAATGTTAATATGTTGAATAATGAAATGATAATTGTTTTCTTAATAGATTTTTGTGTACTGTGAAATATGTAATACGTAGCTAATAAAACACATGTATTACATAATTGCATTACTATAGACAAAACACAAAGACACAAGAACACATACCAATATGGGTATATACAGGGAAAGTGAAGTTAGCAAAAAAGCACAAGTAGTAGCAGAAACAATTCATAACTTAACTGATTATTTTCGTGCACATAAATGATTGCTCTGTTTCAAAGCTGCTATTTACCCTATGTATATGTATCACTTGATGTGATTGGACCCACAGGGAAAGTACAGCCATAAAAAAAAAACAACAGAACTAACAGAAAGTGCTCATAAGTCTATTGATTATCTTAATGCACAAAAAGGATTGCTGTCTTTCAAGCTTGTGTCTTCCCGTATGTATATGTTTCATATGATGTGACTGGACTCTAAGGGAATTACTGTAAGAACCTACTTGAAGGATACGTCTGCAAATAAAATAAAATGTTTAGTTTCTGACTGTTACTGAAGAAAACCATGTGGTCTAGATATGTCAGCAAAAGAAAAAAGAGTGAGCCAGACATGTGATGTCATCAGTGATGTCATCAATGACATTTGTGATGTCATCTTTGATGTCCTGGGTGTTAGTCTTAGCAGTGCACGGTGGTGGCGCGAGTTATGGTTGCTTAGCTTACCATAATTGGCGAATTTCAAGGGTTTTTCGGTTTTACTTGGAACCATAACGTCCCTTTGACAACGTTTTTTCACTGAATTTCATAGGTTTTTAGTAGCGCAACTTAACCATAACGTCCCTTTAACAAAGTTTGTTCACTGAATTTCATAGGTTTTTAGTAGTGCAACTTAACCATAACGTCCCTTTGACAAAGTTTTTTCATTGAATTTCATAGGTTTTTATTAGTGCAACGTCACCATAACATCCTTTTCAATAGATGAAGACCACTAACATCTTATGTCCTCAAAGTGGGAACGCCGGGTGGTAAAAAAAACAAAAAGATTTTCCTTCCTAAACCGGGACGCCAATCTTTTACCAAGATGGCCACCATGGAAAGGGAAGGCGGGGTGTATAAAGAACACAACAGGGCATGAGCAGGGGGTGGGGCGGAACAGGGGAGACACATGGGCATGAGCGGGGGGTGAGAGGGAACAGGATACAAACGGGGCATGAGCAGGGGGCGGGGGGGAAAAGGAAGGAAACACGGGGCATGAGCGGTGGTGGGGGGAACACGAGAGAGACACGGGGCATGAGCAGCGGGTGGAGAGGAACATGAGGGAGACACGGGGTATGAGTGGGGGAGGTGGGGAGAACAGGAGACAGATACGGGGCATGAGCGGGGGGGTGGGGAGAACAGGAGACAGATACGGGGCATGAGTGGGGGTGGGAAGAACAGGAGACAGACACGGGGCATGAGCGGGGGGGTGGGGCGCAACAGGAGACAAACACGGGGCACGAGCGGGGGGGTGGGGGACAACAGGAGAGAGACACGTGGCATGAGCGCGGAGTGGGGGGGTACAGGAGACAGACATGGGGCATGGATGGGGCAACAGGAGACAGACACGGGGCATGAGCGGGGGGTGGGGGAACAGGAGACAGACACGGGGCATGAGCGGGGGGTGGGGGAAACAGAAGACAGACACGGGGAATGAGCGGGGGAGTGGGGGGCAACAGGAGAGAGACACGGGGCATGAGCGGGGGGTGGAGGGGTACAGGAGACAGACACGGGGCATGAGCAGGGGGTGGGGGGCAACAGGAGAGAGACACGGGGCGTGGGCGGGGGGGTGGGGGGGTACAGGAGACAGACACAGGGCATGAGCGGGGGGTGGGGGGCAACAGGAGAGAGGCATGGGACATGAGCGGGTGTGGGAACAGGAGACAGACACAGGGCATGAGCGGGGGGCAACAGGAGACAGACATGGGGCATGAGCGGGGGGTGGGTGGATACAGGAAACAGGCACAGGGCATGAGCAGGGGGTGGGGGGAACAGGGGAGACACATGGGCATGAGCGGGGGTGAGAGGGAACAGGATACAAACGGGGCATGAGCAGGGGGTGGGGGGAAAAGGAAGGAAACACGGGGCATGAGCGGTGGTGGGGGGAACACGAGAGAGACACGGGGCATGAGCAGCGGGTGGAGAGGAACATGAGGGAGACACAGGGTATGAGCGGGGGTGGGGAGGAACACGAGGGAGACATGGGGCATGAGTGGGGGTGTACAGGGTACACACGGGACATGAGCGGGGGTGGGGGGGAAAGGAGAGAGACAACGGGCATGAGCGGGGGGTGGGGGGAACACAAGGGAGACACGGGGCATGAGCGGGGGGTGGGGAGAACAGGAGACAGATACGGGGCATGAGCGGGGGGTGGGGAGAACAGGAGACAGATACGGGGCATGAATGGGGGTGGGAAGAACAGGAGACAGACACGGGGCATGAGCAGGGGGGTGGGGCGCAACAGGAGACAAACACGGGGCATGAGCGGGGGGGTGGGGGACAACAGGAGAGAGACACGGGGCATGAGCGCGGAGTGGGGGGGTACAGGAGACAGACACGGGGCATGGATGGGGGCAACAGGAGACAGACACGGGGCATGAGCGGGGGGTGGGGGAACAGGAGACAGACACGGGGCATGAGCGGGGGGTGGGGGAAACAGAAGACAGACACGGGGCATGAGCGGGGGAGTGGGGGGGCAACAGGAGAGAGACGCAGGGCATGAGCGGGGGGTGGAGGGGTACAGGAGTCAGACACGGGGCATGAGCAGGGGGTGGGGGGCAACAGGAGAGAGACACGGGGCGTGGGTGGGGGGTTTGGGGGGTACAGGAGACAGACACGGGGCAAGAGCGGGGGTGGGGGGCAACAGGAGAGAGGCACGGGACATGAGCGGGTGGGGGGAACAGGAGACAGACATGGGGCATGAGCGGGGGGTGGGGGGATACAGGAAACAGGCACAGGGCATGAGCGGGGGGTGGTGGGGTACAGGAGACAGACACGGGGCATGAGCGGGGGTGGGGGGCAAATGGAGAGAGACACGGGTCATGAGCGGGTGTGGGGGGAACAGGAGACAGACACGGGGCATGAGCGGGGGGTGGGGGGAACAACAGAGACAGACACGGGGCATGAGCGGGGGTGGGGGGCAACAGGAGACAGACACGGGGCATGAGCGGGGGGTGGGGGGCAACAGGAGACAGACACGGGGCATGAGCGGGGGGTGGGGGGCAACAGGAGACAGACACGGGGCATGAGCGGGGGGTGGGGGGTAACAGGAGACAGACACGGGGCATGGGCGGGGGTGGGGAGAACAGGAGACAGACACGGGGCATGAGCGGGGGTTGGGGGGCAACAGGAGACAGACACGGGGTATGAGCGGGGGGTGGGGGCAACAGGAGAGACACGGGGCATGAGCGGGGGGTGGGGGGCAACAGGAGAGACACAGGGCATGAGCGTGGGGTGGGGGAACACGAGACAGACACGGGGTATGAGCGAGGGGTGGGGGGAATAGGAGACAGACATGGGGCATGAGTGGGGGGTGGGGGGAACAACAGACACGGGGCATGAGCGGGGGTGGGGAGAACAGACACGGGGCATGAGCAGGGGTGGGAGGAACAGGAGATAGACATGGGGCATGAGCGGGGGGTGGGGAGAACAGGTGACAGACACGGAGCATGAGCGGGGGGGTGGGGGGCAACAGGAGAGAGACACAGGGCATGAGCGGGTGGGGGAACAGGAGACAGACACGGGGCATGAGCGGGTGGGGGGAACAGGAGACAGACACGGGGCATGACCGGGGGCGTGGGGGGCAACAGGAGATAGACACAGGGCATGAGCGGGGGTGGGGGAATAGGACACAGCACGGGGCATGAGCGGGGGGTGGGGAGAACAGGAGACAGACACCGGACATGATCGGGGGGAATAGAAGACAGACACGGGGCATGAGCGGGGGGTGGGGGGCAACAGGAGAGGGACACGGGGCATGAGCGCGGAGTGGGGGGTATAGGAGACAGACACAGGCATGGATGGGGGCAACAGGAGACAGACACGGGGCATGAGCGGGGAGCGTGGGGGGCAACAGGAGACAGACACGGCACACAAGGGGAACAGGAGACAGATACGGGGCATGAGCGGGGGGTGGGGAGAACAGGAGACAGACACGGGGCATGAGCGGAGGGAACAGAAGACAGACACGGGGCATGAGCGGGTGGTGGGGAGAACAGGAGACAGACAAGGGGCATGAGCGGGGGGAACAGAAGACAGACACGGGGCATGAGCGGGGGGCAACAGGAAAGAGACATGGGGTATGAGCGCGGAGTGGGGGGGTACAGGAGACAGACAAGGGGCATGGATGGGGGCAACAGAAGACAGACACGGGGCATGAGCAGGGGGTGGGGGCAACAGGAGAGAGACACAGGGCATGAGCGGGGGGTGGGGGGTACAGGAGACAGACACGGGGCATGAGCGGGGGTGGGGGGCAACAGGAGAGAGACACGGGACATGAGCGGGTGGGGGGAACAGGAGACAGACACGGGGCATGAGCGTGAGGGCAACAGGAGACAGACATGGGGCATGAGCAGGGATGGGTGGGTACAGGAGACAGACACAGGGCATGAGCGGGGTGTGTGGGGGTACAGGAGACAAACATGGGGCATGAGCGGGGGGTGGGGGGCAACAGGAGAGAGACACGGGGCATGAGCGGGGGTGGGGGGAGCAGGAGACAGACACGGGGCATGAGCCTGGGGTGGAGGAACAACAGAGACAGACACGGGGCATGAGCAGGGGGTGGGGGGCAACAGGAGACAGACACGGGGCATGAGCAGGGGGGTGGTGGGGAACAGGAGACGGACACGGGACATGAGCGGGGGGAACAAAAGACAGACACGGGGCATGAGCGGGGGCTGGAGGGCAACAGGAGAGGGACACAGGGCATGAGCGCGGAGTGGGGGGTACAGGAGACAGACACGAGGCATGGATGGGGGCAACAGGAGACAGACACGGGGCATGAGCGGAGGGCGTGGGGGGCAGCAGGAGACAGACACGGCACACGAGGGGAACAGAAGACAGATACGGGGCATGAGCGGGGAAAACAGAAGACAGACACGGGGCATGAGCGGGGGGCAACAGGAGAGAGACACGGGGCATGGATGGGGGCAACAGGAGACAGACACGGGGCATGAGCGGGGGGTGGGGTGAACAGGAGAGAGACACGGGGCATGAGCGGGGGGTGGAGGGGTACAGGAGACAGACACGGGCATGAGCAGGGGTGGGGGCAACAGGAGAGAGACACGGGGCATGAGCGGGGGATGGGGGGTACAGGAGACAGACACGGGGCATGAGCGGGGGTGGGGGGCAACAGGAGAGAGACACGGGACATGAGCGGGTGGGGGGAACAGGAGACAGACACGGGGCATGAGCAGGGGGTGGGGGGGTACAGGAGACAGACATGGGGCATGAGCGGGGTGTGGGGGGGTACAGGAGACAAACATGGGGCATTAGCGGGGGATGGGGGGCAACAGGAGAGAGACACGGGGCATGAGCGGGGGTGGAGGGAACAGGAGACAGACACGGGGCATGAGCGCGGGGTGGGGGGAACAACAGAGACAGACACAGGGCATGAGCGGGGGGTGGGGGGCAACAGGAGACAGACACGGGGCATGAGCGGGGGTGGGGGGCAACAGGAGACAGACACGGGGCATGAGCGGGGGGTGGGGGGAACAGGAGACAGATACGGAACATGAGCGGGGGTGGGGAGAACAGGAGACAGACACGGGGCATGAGCGGGGGTGGGGGCAACAGGAGACAGACACAGGGCCTGAGCGGGGGGTGGGAGGCAACAGGAGAGACACGGGTCACGAGCGGGGGTGGGAGGCAACAGGAGAGACACAGGGCATGAGCAGGGAGTGGGGGGAACAGGAGACAGACACGGGGCATGAGCGAGGAGTGGGGGGAACAGGAGACAGACACGGGGCATGAGCGGGGGTGGGGAGAACAGACACGGAGCATGAGCGTGGGATGGGGGCAATAGGAGACAGACACAGGGCATGAGCAGGGGGTGGGGGGCAACAGGAGTCAGACACGGGGCATGAGCGGGGGGGCGGGGGGGAACAGGAGACAGACACGGAACATGATGGGGGTGGGGAGAACAGGAGACAGACACGGGGCATGAGCGGGGGGTGGGGTCAACAGGAGACAGACACGGGGCCTGAGCGGGGGGTGGGGTCCAACAGGAGAGACACGGGGTATGAGCGGGGGGTGGGAGGCAACAGGAGAGACACGGGGCATGAGCGGGGAGTGGGGGTAACAGGAGACAGACACGGGCATGAGCGAGGGGTGGGGGGAACAGGAGACAGACACGGGGCATGAACGGGGGGTGGGGGGAACAACAGACACGCGGCATGAGCGGGGGGTGGGGAGAACAGACACAGAGCATGAGCGGGGGGGTGGGGGCAACAGGAGACAGACTCGGGGCATGAGCGGGGGTGGGAGGAACAGGAGATAGACATGGGGCATGAGCGGGGGGTGGGGAGAACAGGAGACAGACATGGGGCATGAGCGGGGGCATGGGGGCAACAAGAGAGAGACACGGGGCATGAGCGGGTGGGGAAAAGGAGACAGACATGGGGCATGAGCGGGGGGCGTGGGGGGCAACAGGAGACAGACACGGCACATGAGGGGAACAGGAGACAGATACGGGGAATGAGCGGGGGGTGGGGAGAACAGGAGACAGACACGGGAAATGAGCGGGGGGAACAAAAGACAGACACGGGCATGAGCGGGGGTGGGGGGCAACAGGAGAGGGACACGGGGCATGAGCACAGAGTGGGGGGTACAGGATACAGACACGAGGCATGGATGGGGCAACAGGAGACAGACACGGGGCATGAGCGGGGGGCGTGGGGGGCAACAGGAGACAGACACGGCACACGAGGGGAACAGGAGACAGATACGGGGCATGAGCGGGGGGTGGGGAGAACAGGAGACAGACACGGGGCATGAGTGGGGAGAACAGAAGACAGACACGGGGCATGAGCGGGGGGCAACAGGAGAGAGACACGGGGCATGAGCGCGGAGTGGGGGAGTACAGGAGACAGACACGGGGCATGGATGGGGGCAACAGGAGACAGACACGGGGCATGAGCGGGGGGTGGGGTGAACAGGAGAGAGACACGGGGCATGAGCGGGGGGTGGAGGGGTACAGGAGACAGACACGGGGCATGAGCGGGGGTGGGGGGCAACAGGAGAGAGACACAGGACATGAGCGGGTGGGGGGAACAGGAGACAGACACGGGGCATGAGCGGGGGGGACACAGGAGACAGACACGGGGCATGAGCAGGGGGTGGGGGGTACAGGAGACAGACACGGGGCATGAGCAGGGTGTGGGGGGGTACAGGAGACAAACATGGGGCATGAGCGGGGGGTGGGGGGAACAACAGAGACAGACACAGGGCATGAGCGGGGGGTGGGGAGAACAGGAGACAGACACGGGGCATGAGCGGGGGGTGGGGGGAACAACAGAGTCAGACACAGGGCATGAGCGGGGGGTGGGGGGCAACAGGAGACAGACACGGGCATGAGCGGGGTGGGGGCAACAGGAGACAGACACAGGGCATGAGCGGGGGGTGGGGGGCAACAGGAGACAGACACGGGGCATGAGCGAGGGGTGTGGGGGGAACAGGAGACAGATACGGAACATGAGCAGGGGGTGGGGAGAACAGGAGACAGACATGGGGCATGAGCGGGGGGTGGGGGCAACAGGAGACAGACACGGGGCCTGAGCGGGGGGTGGGAGGCAACAGGAGAGACACGGGGCATGAGCGGGGGTGGGAGGCAACAGGAGACAGACACGGGGCCTGAGCGGGGGGTGGGAGGCAACAGGAGAGACACGGGGCATGAGCGGGGAGTGGGGGGAACAGGAGACAAACACGGGGCATGAGCGAGGGGTGGGGGGAACAGGAGACAGACACGGGGCATGAGCGGGGGTGGGGGGAACAACAGACACACGGCATGAGGGGGGGTGGGGAGAACAGACACGGAGCATGAGCGGGGGGTGGGGGCAACAGGAGACAGACACGGGGCATGAGCGGGGGGTGGTGAGAACAGGAGACAGACACGGGGCATGAGCGGGGGCGTGGGGGGCAACAAGAGAGAGACACGGGGCATGAGCGGGTGGGGGGAACAGGAGACAGACATGGGGCATGAGCGGGGGGTGTGGGGGGCAACAGGAGACAGACACGGCACATGAGGGGAACAGGAGACAGATACGGGGCATGAGCGGGGGTGGGGAGAACAGGAGACAGACACAGGACATGAGCGGGGGGAACATAAGACAGACATGGGGCATGAGCGGGGGGTGGGGGGCAACAGGAGAGGGACACGGGGCATGAGCACGGAGTGGGGGGGTACAGGAGACAGACACGGGGCATGGATGGGGGCAACAGGAGACAGACACGGGGCATGACCGGGGGGTGTGGGGGGCAACAGGAGACAGACACGGCACACGAGGGGAACAGGAGACAGATACGGGGCATGAGCGGGGGGTGGGGAGAACAGGAGACAGACACGGGGCATGAGCGGGGGGAACAGAAGACAGACACGGGGCATGAGCAGGGGGCAACAGGAGAGAGACACGGGGCATGAGCGGGGGGTGAGGGGGTACAGGAGACATACACGGGGCATGAGCGGGGGTGGGGGGCAACAGGAGAGAGACACGGGACATGAGCGGGTGGGGGGAACAGGAGACAGACACGGGGCATGAGCAGGGGGTGGGGGGGTACAGGAGACAGACACGGGGCATGAGCTGGGTGTGGGGGGGTACAGGAGACAAACATGGGGCATGAGCGGGGGATGGGGGCAACAGGAGAGAGACACGGGGCATGAGCGGGGGTGGAGGGAACAGGAGACAGACACGGGGCATGAGCGCGGGTGGGGGGAACAACAGAGACAGACACAGGGCATGAGCGGGGGGTGGGGGGCAACAGGAGACAGACACGGGGCATGAGCGGGGGTGGGGGGCAACAGGAGACAGACACGGGGCATGAGCGGGGGGGTGGGGGGAACAGGAGACAGATACGGAACATGAGCGGGGGTGGGGAGAACAGGAGACAGACACGGGGCATGAGCGGGGGTGGGGGCAACAGAAGACAGACACGGGGCCTGAGCGGGGGGTGGGAGGCAACAGGAGAGACACGGGTCATGAGCGGGGGTGGGATGCAACAGGAGAGACACAGGGCATGAGCAGGGAGTGGGGGGAACAGGAGACAGACACGGGGCATGAGCGAGGGGTGTGGGGAACAGGAGACAGACACGAGGCATGAGCGGGGGTGGGAAGAACAGACACGGAGCATGAGCGTGGGATGGGGCAACAGGAGACAGACACAGGGCATGAGCGGGGGGTGAGGGCAACAGGAGTCAGACACGGGGCATGAGCTGGGGGGTGGGGGGGAACAGGAGACAGACACGTAACATGATGGGGGTGGGGAGAACAGGAGACAGACACGGGGCCTGAGCGGGGGGTGGGGTCCAACAGGAGAGACACGGGGTATGAGCGGGGGGTGGGAGGCAACAGGAGAGACACGGGGCATGAGCGGGGAGTGGGGGTAACAGGAGACAGACACGGGCATGAGCGAGGGGTGGGGGGAACAGGAGACAGACACGGGGCATGAACGGGGGTGGGGGGAACAACAGACACGCGGCATGAGCGGGGGGTGGGGAGAACAGACACGGAGCATGAGCAGGGGGGGTGGGGGCAACAGGAGACAGACTCGGGGCATGAGCGGGGATGGGAGGAACAGGAGATAGACATGGGGCATGAGCGGGGGGTGGGGAGAACAGGAGACAGACACGGGGCATGAGCGGGGGCATGGGGGCAACAAGAGAGAGACACGGGGCATGAGCGGGTGGGGAACAGGAGACAGACATGGGGCATGAGCGGGGGGCGTGGGGGGCAACAGGAGACAGACACGGCACATGAGGGGAACAGGAGACAGATATGGGGAATGAGCGGGGGGTGGGGAGAACAGGAGACAGACACGGGACATGAGCGGGGGGAACAAAAGACAGACACGGGGCATGAGCGGGGGTGGGGGGCAACAGGAGAGGGATACGGGGCATGAGCACAGAGTGGGGGGTACAGGATACAGACACGAGGCATGGATGGGGGCAACAGGAGACAGACAAGGGGCATGAGCGGGGGGGTGGGGGGCAACAGGAGACAGACACGGCACACAAGGGGAACAGGAGACAGATACGGGGCATGAGCGGGGGGTGGGGAGAACAGGAGACAGACACGGGGCATGAGTGGGGAGAACAGAAGGCAGACACGGGGCATGAGCGGGGGCAACAGGAGAGAGACACGGGGCATGAGCGCGGACTGGTGGGGTACAGGAGACAGACACGGGGCATGGATGGGGGCAACAGGAGACAGACACGGGGCATGAGCGGGGGTTGGGGTGAACAGGAGAGAGACACGGGGCATGAGCGGGGGGTGGAGGGGTACAGGAGACAGACACGGGGCATGAGCAGGGGGTGGGGCAACAGGAGAGAGACACGGGGCATGAGCAGGGGTGGGGGGGATACAGGAGACAGAAACGGGGCATGAGCGGGGGTGGGGGGCAACAGGAGAGAGACACAGGACATGAGCGGGTGGGGGGAACAGGAGACAGACACGGGGCATGAGCGGGGGGGACACAGGAGACAGACACGGGGCATGAGCAGGGGGTGGGGGGTACAGGAGTCAGACACGGGGCATGAGCTGGGGGGTGGGGGGGAACAGGAGACAGACACGTAACATGATGGGGGTGGGGAGAACAGGAGACAGACACGGGGCCTGAGCGGGGGGTGGGGTCCAACAGGAGAGACACGGGGTATGAGCGGGGGGTGGGAGGCAACAGGAGAGACACGGGGCATGAGCGGGGAGTGGGGGTAACAGGAGACAGACACGGGCATGAGCGAGGGGTGGGGGGAACAGGAGACAGACACGGGGCATGAACGGGGGTGGGGGGAACAACAGACACGCGGCATGAGCGGGGGGTGGGGAGAACAGACACGGAGCATGAGCGGGGGGGGTGGGGGCAACAGGAGACAGACTCGGGGCATGAGCGGGGATGGGAGGAACAGGAGATAGACATGGGGCATGAGCGGGGGGTGGGGAGAACAGGAGACAGACACGGGGCATGAGCGGGGGCATGGGGGCAACAAGAGAGAGACACGGGGCATGAGCGGGTGGGGAACAGGAGACAGACATGGGGCATGAGCGGGGGGCGTGGGGGGCAACAGGAGACAGACACGGCACATGAGGGGAACAGGAGACAGATATGGGGAATGAGCGGGGGGTGGGGAGAACAGGAGACAGACACGGGACATGAGCGGGGGGAACAAAAGACAGACACGGGGCATGAGCGGGGGTGGGGGGCAACAGGAGAGGGAAACGGGGCATGAGCACGGAGTGGGGGGTACAGGATACAGACACGAGGCATGGATGGGGGCAACAGGAGACAGACAAGGGGCATGAGCGGGGGGGGTGGGGGGCAACAGGAGACAGACACGGCACACGAGGGGAACAGGAGACAGATACGGGGCATGAGCGGGGGGTGGGGAGAACAGGAGACAGACACGGGGCATGAGTGGGGAGAACAGAAGGCAGACACGGGGCATGAGCGGGGGCAACAGGAGAGAGACACGGGGCATGAGCGCGGACTGGTGGGGTACAGGAGACAGACACGGGGCATGGATGGGGGCAACAGGAGACAGACACGGGGCATGAGCGGGGGTTGGGGTGAACAGGAGAGAGACACGGGGCATGAGCGGGGGGTGGAGGGGTACAGGAGACAGACACGGGGCATGAGCAGGGGGTGGGGCAACAGGAGAGAGACACGGGGCATGAGCAGGGGTGGGGGGGATACAGGAGACAGAAACGGGGCATGAGCGGGGGTGGGGGGCAACAGGAGAGAGACACAGGACATGAGCGGGTGGGGGGAACAGGAGACAGACACGGGGCATGAGCGGGGGGGACACAGGAGACAGACACGGGGCATGAGCAGGGGGTGGGGGGTACAGGAGACAGACACGGGGCATGAGCGGGGTGTGGGGGGGTACAGGAGACAAATATGGGGCATGAGCGGGGGGTGGGGGGAACAAGAGAGACAGACACAGGGCATGAGCGGGGGGTGGGGAGAACAGGAGACAGACACGGGGCATGAGCGCGGGGTGGGGGGAACAACAGAGACAGACACAGGGCATGAGCGGGGGTGGGGGAATAGGACACAGCACGGGGCATGAGCGGGGGGTGGGGAGAACAGGAGACAGACACCGGACATGATCGGGGGGAATAGAAGACAGACACGGGGCATGAGCGGGGGGTGGGGGGCAACAGGAGAGGGACACGGGGCATGAGCGCGGAGTGGGGGGTATAGGAGACAGACACAGGCATGGATGGGGGCAACAGGAGACAGACACGGGGCATGAGCGGGGAGCGTGGGGGGCAACAGGAGATAGACACAGGGCATGAGCGGGGGTGGGGGAATAGGACACAGCACGGGGCATGAGCGGGGGGTGGGGAGAACAGGAGACAGACACCGGACATGATCGGGGGGAATAGAAGACAGACACGGGGCATGAGCGGGGGGTGGGGGGCAACAGGAGAGGGACACGGGGCATGAGCGCGGAGTGGGGGGTATAGGAGACAGACACAGGCATGGATGGGGGCAACAGGAGACAGACACGGGGCATGAGCGGGGAGCGTGGGGGGCAACAGGAGACAGACACGGCACACGAGGGGAACAGGAGACAGATACGGGGCATGAGCGGGGGGTGGGGAGAACAGGAGACAGACACGGGGCATGAGCGGAGGGAACAGAAGACAGACACGGGGCATGAGCGGGTGGTGGGGAGAACAGGAGACAGACAAGGGGCATGAGCGGGGGGAACAGAAGACAGACACGGGGCATGAGCGGGGGGCAACAGGAAAGAGACATGGGGTATGAGCGCGGAGTGGGGGGGTACAGGAGACAGACAAGGGGCATGGATGGGGGCAACAGAAGACAGACACGGGGCATGAGCAGGGGGTGGGGGCAACAGGAGAGAGACACAGGGCATGAGCGGGGGGTGGGGGGTACAGGAGACAGACACGGGGCATGAGCGGGGGTGGGGGGCAACAGGAGAGAGACACGGGACATGAGCGGGTGGGGGGAACAGGAGACAGACACGGGGCATGAGCGTGGGGGCAACAGGAGACAGACATGGGGCATGAGCAGGGGTGGGTGGGTACAGGAGACAGACACAGGGCATGAGCGGGGTGTGTGGGGGTACAGGAGACAAACATGGGGCATGAGCGGGGGGTGGGGGGCAACAGGAGAGAGACACGGGGCATGAGCGGGGGTGGGGGGAGCAGGAGACAGACACGGGGCATGAGCCTGGGGTGGGGGAACAACAGAGACAGACACGGGGCATGAGCGGGGGGTGGGGGGCAACAGGAGACAGACACGGGGCATGAGCAGGGGGGTGGTGGGGAACAGGAGACGGACACGGGACATGAGCGGGGGGAACAAAAGACAGACACGGGGCATGAGCGGGGGCTGGAGGGCAACAGGAGAGGGACACAGGGCATGAGCGCGGAGTGGGGGGTACAGGAGACAGACACGAGGCATGGATGGGGGCAACAGGAGACAGACACGGGGCATGAGCGGAGGGCGTGGGGGGCAGCAGGAGACAGACACGGCACACGAGGGGAACAGGAGACAGATACGGGGCATGAGCGGGGAAAACAGAAGACAGACACGGGGCATGAGCGGGGGGCAACAGGAGAGAGACACGGGGCATGGATGGGGGCAACAGGAGACAGACACGGGGCATGAGCGGGGGGTGGGGTGAACAGGAGAGAGACACGGGGCATGAGCGGGGGGTGGAGGGGTACAGGAGACAGACACGGGCATGAGCAGGGGTGGGGGCAACAGGAGAGAGACACGGGGCATGAGCGGGGGATGGGGGGTACAGGAGACAGACACGGGGCATGAGCGGGGGTGGGGGGCAACAGGAGAGAGACACGGGACATGAGCGGGTGGGGGGAACAGGAGACAGACACGGGGCATGAGCAGGGGGTGGGGGGGTACAGGAGACAGACATGGGGCATAAGCGGGGTGTGGGGGGGTACAGGAGACAAACATGGGGCATTAGCGGGGGATGGGGGGCAACAGGAGAGAGACACGGGGCATGAGCGGGGGTGGAGGGAACAGGAGACAGACACGGGGCATGAGCGCGGGGTGGGGGGAACAACAGAGACAGACACAGGGCATGAGCGGGGGGTGGGGGGCAACAGGAGACAGACACGGGGCATGAGCGGGGGTGGGGGGCAACAGGAGACAGACACGGGGCATGAGCGGGGGGTGGGGGGAACAGGAGACAGATACGGAACATGAGCGGGGGTGGGGAGAACAGGAGACAGACACGGGGCATGAGCGGGGGTGGGGGCAACAGGAGACAGACACAGGGCCTGAGCGGGGGGTGGGAGGCAACAGGAGAGACACGGGTCACGAGCGGGGGTGGGAGGCAACAGGAGAGACACAGGGCATGAGCAGGGAGTGGGGGGAACAGGAGACAGACACGGGGCATGAGCGAGGAGTGGGGGGAACAGGAGACAGACACGGGGCATGAGCGGGGGTGGGGAGAACAGACACGGAGCATGAGCGTGGGATGGGGGCAATAGGAGACAGACGCAGGGCATGAGCAGGGGGTGGGGGGCAACAGGAGTCAGACACGGGGCATGAGCGGGGGGGCGGGGGGGAACAGGAGACAGACACGGAACATGATGGGGGTGGGGAGAACAGGAGACAGACACGGGGCATGAGCGGGGGGTGGGGTCAACAGGAGACAGACACGGGGCCTGAGCGGGGGGTGGGGTCCAACAGGAGAGACACGGGGTATGAGCGGGGGGTGGGAGGCAACAGGAGAGACACGGGGCATGAGCGGGGAGTGGGGGTAACAGGAGACAGACACGGGCATGAGCGAGGGGTGGGGGGAACAGGAGACAGACACGGGGCATGAACGGGGGGTGGGGGGAACAACAGACACGCGGCATGAGCGGGGGGTGGGGAGAACAGACACAGAGCATGAGCGGGGGGGTGGGGGCAACAGGAGACAGACTCGGGGCATGAGCGGGGGTGGGAGGAACAGGAGATAGACATGGGGCATGAGCGGGGGGTGGGGAGAACAGGAGACAGACATGGGGCATGAGCGGGGGCATGGGGGCAACAAGAGAGAGACACGGGGCATGAGCGGGTGGGGAAAAGGAGACAGACATGTGGCATGAGCGGGGGGCTTGGGGGGCAACAGGAGACAGACACGGCACATGAGGGGAACAGGAGACAGATACGGGGAATGAGCGGGGGGTGGGGAGAACAGGAGACAGACACGGGAAATGAGCGGGGGGAACAAAAGACAGACACGGGGCATGAGCGGGGGTGGGGGGCAACAGGAGAGGGACACGGGGCATGAGCACAGAGTGGGGGGTACAGGATACAGACACGAGGCATGGATGGGGCAACAGGAGACAGACACGGGGCATGAGCGGGGGGCGTGGGGGGCAACAGGAGACAGACACGGCACACGAGGGGAACAGGAGACAGATACGGGGCATGAGCGGGGGGTGGGGAGAACAGGAGACAGACACGGGGCATGAGTGGGGAGAACAGAAGACAGACACGGGGCATGAGCGGGGGGCAACAGGAGAGAGACACGGGGCATGAGCGCGGAGTGGGGGAGTACAGGAGACAGACACGGGGCATGGATGGGGGCAACAGGAGACAGACACGGGGCATGAGCGGGGGGTGGGGTGAACAGGAGAGAGACACGGGGCATGAGCGGGGGGTGGAGGGGTACAGGAGACAGACACGGGGCATGAGCGGGGGTGGGGGGCAACAGGAGAGAGACACAGGACATGAGCGGGTGGGGGGAACAGGAGACAGACACGGGGCATGAGCGGGGGGGACACAGGAGACAGACACGGGGCATGAGCAGGGGGTGGGGGGTACAGGAGACAGACACGGGGCATGAGCAGGGTGTGGGGGGGTACAGGAGACAAACATGGGGCATGAGCGGGGGGTGGGGGGAACAACAGAGACAGACACAGGGCATGAGCGGGGGGTGGGGAGAACAGGAGACAGACACGGGGCATGAGCGGGGGGTGGGGGGAACAACAGAGTCAGACACAGGGCATGAGCGGGGGGTGGGGGGCAACAGGAGACAGACACGGGCATGAGCGGGGTGGGGGCAACAGGAGACAGACACAGGGCATGAGCGGGGGGTGGGGGGCAACAGGAGACAGACACGGGGCATGAGCGAGGGGTGTGGGGGGAACAGGAGACAGATACGGAACATGAGCAGGGGGTGGGGAGAACAGGAGACAGACATGGGGCATGAGCGGGGGGTGGGGGCAACAGGAGACAGACACGGGGCCTGAGCGGGGGGTGGGAGGCAACAGGAGAGACACGGGGCATGAGCGGGGGTGGGAGGCAACAGGAGACAGACACGGGGCCTGAGCGGGGGGTGGGAGGCAACAGGAGAGACACGGGGCATGAGCGGGGAGTGGGGGGAACAGGAGACAAACACGGGGCATGAGCGAGGGGTGGGGGGAACAGGAGACAGACACGGGGCATGAGCGGGGGTGGGGGGAACAACAGACACACGGCATGAGGGGGGGTGGGGAGAACAGACACGGAGCATGAGCGGGGGGTGGGGGCAACAGGAGACAGACACGGGGCATGAGCGGGGGGTGGGGAGAACAGGAGACAGACACGGGGCATGAGCGGGGGCGTGGGGGGCAACAAGAGAGAGACACGGGGCATGAGCGGGTGGGGGGAACAGGAGACAGACATGGGGCATGAGCGGGGGGTGTGGGGGGCAACAGGAGACAGACACGGCACATGAGGGGAACAGGAGACAGATACGGGGCATGAGCGGGGGTGGGGAGAACAGGAGACAGACACAGGACATGAGCGGGGGGAACATAAGACAGACATGGGGCATGAGCGGGGGGTGGGGGGCAACAGGAGAGGGACACGGGGCATGAGCACGGAGTGGGGGGGTACAGGAGACAGACACGGGGCATGGATGGGGGCAACAGGAGACAGACACGGGGCATGACCGGGGGGTGTGGGGGGCAACAGGAGACAGACACGGCACACGAGGGGAACAGGAGACAGATACGGGGCATGAGCGGGGGGTGGGGAGAACAGGAGACAGACACGGGGCATGAGCGGGGGGAACAGAAGACAGACACGGGGCATGAGCAGGGGGCAACAGGAGAGAGACACGGGGCATGAGCGGGGGGTGAGGGGGTACAGGAGACATACACGGGGCATGAGCGGGGGTGGGGGGCAACAGGAGAGAGACACGGGACATGAGCGGGTGGGGGGAACAGGAGACAGACACGGGGCATGAGCAGGGGGTGGGGGGGTACAGGAGACAGACACGGGGCATGAGCTGGGTGTGGGGGGGTACAGGAGACAAACATGGGGCATGAGCGGGGGATGGGGGGCAACAGGAGAGAGACACGGGGCATGAGCGGGGGTGGAGGGAACAGGAGACAGACACGGGGCATGAGCGCGGGGTGGGGGGAACAACAGAGACAGACACAGGGCATGAGCGGGGGGTGGGGGGCAACAGGAGACAGACACGGGGCATGAGCGGGGGTGGGGGGCAACAGGAGACAGACACGGGGCATGAGCGGGGGGGTGGGGGGAACAGGAGACAGATACGGAACATGAGCGGGGGTGGGGAGAACAGGAGACAGACACGGGGCATGAGCGGGGGTGGGGGCAACAGAAGACAGACACGGGGCCTGAGCGGGGGGTGGGAGGCAACAGGAGAGACACGGGTCATGAGCGGGGGTGGGATGCAACAGGAGAGACACAGGGCATGAGCAGGGAGTGGGGGGGGAACAGGAGACAGACACGGGGCATGAGCGAGGGGTGTGGGGAACAGGAGACAGACACGAGGCATGAGCGGGGGTGGGAAGAACAGACACGGAGCATGAGCGTGGGATGGGGCAACAGGAGACAGACACAGGGCATGAGCGGGGGGTGAGGGCAACAGGAGTCAGACACGGGGCATGAGCTGGGGGGTGGGGGGGAACAGGAGACAGACACGTAACATGATGGGGGTGGGGAGAACAGGAGACAGACACGGGGCCTGAGCGGGGGGTGGGGTCCAACAGGAGAGACACGGGGTATGAGCGGGGGGTGGGAGGCAACAGGAGAGACACGGGGCATGAGCGGGGAGTGGGGGTAACAGGAGACAGACACGGGCATGAGCGAGGGGTGGGGGGAACAGGAGACAGACACGGGGCATGAACGGGGGTGGGGGGAACAACAGACACGCGGCATGAGCGGGGGGTGGGGAGAACAGACACGGAGCATGAGCAGGGGGGGTGGGGGCAACAGGAGACAGACTCGGGGCATGAGCGGGGATGGGAGGAACAGGAGATAGACATGGGGCATGAGCGGGGGGTGGGGAGAACAGGAGACAGACACGGGGCATGAGCGGGGGCATGGGGGCAACAAGAGAGAGACACGGGGCATGAGCGGGTGGGGAACAGGAGACAGACATGGGGCATGAGCGGGGGGCGTGGGGGGCAACAGGAGACAGACACGGCACATGAGGGGAACAGGAGACAGATATGGGGAATGAGCGGGGGGTGGGGAGAACAGGAGACAGACACGGGACATGAGCGGGGGGAACAAAAGACAGACACGGGGCATGAGCGGGGGTGGGGGGCAACAGGAGAGGGATACGGGGCATGAGCACGGAGTGGGGGGTACAGGATACAGACACGAGGCATGGATGGGGGCAACAGGAGACAGACAAGGGGCATGAGCGGGGGGGGGTGGGGGGCAACAGGAGACAGACACGGCACACAAGGGGAACAGGAGACAGATACGGGGCATGAGCGGGGGGTGGGGAGAACAGGAGACAGACACGGGGCATGAGTGGGGAGAACAGAAGGCAGACACGGGGCATGAGCGGGGGCAACAGGAGAGAGACACGGGGCATGAGCGCGGACTGGTGGGGTACAGGAGACAGACACGGGGCATGGATGGGGGCAACAGGAGACAGACACGGAGCATGAGCGGGGGTTGGGGTGAACAGGAGAGAGACACGGGGCATGAGCGGGGGGTGGAGGGGTACAGGAGACAGACACGGGGCATGAGCAGGGGGTGGGGCAACAGGAGAGAGACACGGGGCATGAGCAGGGGTGGGGGGGATACAGGAGACAGAAACGGGGCATGAGCGGGGGTGGGGGGCAACAGGAGAGAGACACAGGACATGAGCGGGTGGGGGGAACAGGAGACAGACACGGGGCATGAGCGGGGGGGACACAGGAGACAGACACGGGGCATGAGCAGGGGGTGGGGGGTACAGGAGTCAGACACGGGGCATGAGCTGGGGGGTGGGGGGGAACAGGAGACAGACACGTAACATGATGGGGGTGGGGAGAACAGGAGACAGACACGGGGCCTGAGCGGGGGGTGGGGTCCAACAGGAGAGACACGGGGTATGAGCGGGGGGTGGGAGGCAACAGGAGAGACACGGGGCATGAGCGGGGAGTGGGGGTAACAGGAGACAGACACGGGCATGAGCGAGGGGTGGGGGGAACAGGAGACAGACACGGGGCATGAACGGGGGTGGGGGGAACAACAGACACGCGGCATGAGCGGGGGGTGGGGAGAACAGACACGGAGCATGAGCGGGGGGGTGGGGGCAACAGGAGACAGACTCGGGGCATGAGCGGGGATGGGAGGAACAGGAGATAGACATGGGGCATGAGCGGGGGGTGGGGAGAACAGGAGACAGACACGGGGCATGAGCGGGGGCATGGGGGCAACAAGAGAGAGACACGGGGCATGAGCGGGTGGGGAACAGGAGACAGACATGGGGCATGAGCGGGGGGCGTGGGGGGCAACAGGAGACAGACACGGCACATGAGGGGAACAGGAGACAGATATGGGGAATGAGCGGGGGGTGGGGAGAACAGGAGACAGACACGGGACATGAGCGGGGGGAACAAAAGACAGACACGGGGCATGAGCGGGGGTGGGGGGCAACAGGAGAGGGAAACGGGGCATGAGCACGGAGTGGGGGGTACAGGATACAGACACGAGGCATGAATGGGGGCAACAGGAGACAGACAAGGGGCATGAGCGGGGGGGTGGGGGGCAACAGGAGACAGACACGGCACACGAGGGGAACAGGAGACAGATACGGGGCATGAGCGGGGGGTGGGGAGAACAGGAGACAGACACGGGGCATGGATGGGGGCAACAGGAGACAGACACGGGGCATGAGCGGGGGTTGGGGTGAACAGGAGAGAGACACGGGGCATGAGCGGGGGGTGGAGGGGTACAGGAGACAGACACGGGGCATGAGCAGGGGGTGGGGCAACAGGAGAGAGACACGGGGCATGAGCAGGGGTGGGGGGGATACAGGAGACAGAAACGGGGCATGAGCGGGGGTGGGGGGCAACAGGAGAGAGACACAGGACATGAGCGGGTGGGGGGAACAGGAGACAGACACGGGGCATGAGCGGGGGGGACACAGGAGACAGACACGGGGCATGAGCAGGGGGTGGGGGGTACAGGAGACAGACACGGGGCATGAGCGGGGTGTGGGGGGGTACAGGAGACAAATATGGGGCATGAGCGGGGGGTGGGGGGAACAAGAGAGACAGACACAGGGCATGAGCGGGGGGTGGGGAGAACAGGAGACAGACACGGGGCATGAGCGCGGGGTGGGGGGAACAACAGAGACAGACACAGGGCATGAGCGGGGGGTGGGGGGCACCAGGAGACAGACACGGGCATGAGCGGGGGTGGGGGCAACAGGAGACAGACACAGGGCATGAGCGGGGGGTGGGGGGCAACAGGAGACAGACACGGGGCATGAGCGAGGGGTGTGGGGGGGAACAGGAGACAGATACGGAACATGAGCGGGGGGTGGGGAGAACAGGAGACAGACATGTGGCATGAGCGGGGGGTGGGGGCAACAGGAGACAGACACGGGGCCTGAGCGGGGGGTGGGAGGCACCAGGAGAGACACAGGGCATGAGCGGGGGTGGGAGGTAACAGGAGACAGACACAGGGCCTGAGCGGGGGGTGGGAGGCAACAGGAGAGACACGGGGCATGAGCGGGGAGTGGGGGGAACAGGAGACAGACACGGGGCATGAGCGAGGGGTGGGGGGAACAGGAGACAGACACGGGGCATGAGCGGGGGTGGGGGGAACAACAGACACACGGCATGAGCGGGGGGTGGGGAGAACAGACACGGAGCATGAGCGGGGGTGGGGGCAACAGGAGACAGACAAGGGGCATGAGCGGGGGGTGGGGAGAACAGGAGACAGACACGGGGCATGAGCCGGGGCGTGGGGGGCAACAAGAGAGAGACACGGGGCATGAGCAGGTGGGGGAACAGGAGACAGACATGGGGCATGAGCGGGGGGTGTGGGGGGCAACAGGAGACAGACACGGCACATGAGGGGAACAGGAGACAGATACGGGGCATGAGCGGGGGGTGGGGGGAACAGGAGACAGACACGGGGCATGAGCGGGGGTGGGGGGAACAACAGACACACGGCATGAGCGGGGGGTGGGGAGAACAGACACGGAGCATGAGCGGGGGTGGGGGCAACAGGAGACAGACACGAGGCATGAGCGGGGGTGGGGGCAACAGGAGACAGACACAGGGCATGAGCGGGGGGTGGGGGGCAACAGGAGACAGACACGGGGCATGAGCGGGGTGTGGGGGGGTACAGGAGACAAATATGGGGCATGAGCGGGGGGTGGGGGGAACAAGAGAGACAGACACAGGGCATGAGCGGGGGGTGGGGAGAACAGGAGACAGACACGGGGCATGAGCGCGGGGTGGGGGGAACAACAGAGACAGACACAGGGCATGAGCGGGGGGTGGGGGGCACCAGGAGACAGACACGGGCATGAGCGGGGGTGGGGGCAACAGGAGACAGACACAGGGCATGAGCGGGGGGTGGGGGGCAACAGGAGACAGACACGGGGCATGAGCGAGGGGTGTGGGGGGGAACAGGAGACAGATACGGAACATGAGCGGGGGGTGGGGAGAACAGGAGACAGACATGTGGCATGAGCGGGGGGTGGGGGCGACAGGAGACAGACACGGGGCCTGAGCGGGGGGTGGGAGGCACCAGGAGAGACACAGGGCATGAGCGGGGGTGGGAGGTAACAGGAGACAGACACAGGGCCTGAGCGGGGGGTGGGAGGCAACAGGAGAGACACGGGGCATGAGCGGGGAGTGGGGGGAACAGGAGACAGACACGGGGCATGAGCGAGGGGTGGGGGGAACAGGAGACAGACACGGGGCATGAGCGGGGGTGGGGGGAACAACAGACACACGGCATGAGCGGGGGGTGGGGAGAACAGACACGGAGCATGAGCGGGGGTGGGGGCAACAGGAGACAGACACGGGGCATGAGCGGGGGGTGGGGAGAACAGGAGACAGACACGGGGCATGAGCCGGGGCGTGGGGGGCAACAAGAGAGAGACACGGGGCATGAGCAGGTGGGGGAACAGGAGACAGACATGGGGCATGAGCGGGGGGTGTGGGGGGCAACAGGAGACAGACACGGCACATGAGGGGAACAGGAGACAGATACGGGGCATGAGCGGGGGGTGGGGGGAACAGGAGACAGACACGGGGCATGAGCGGGGGTGGGGGGAACAACAGACACACGGCATGAGCGGGGGGTGGGGAGAACAGACACGGAGCATGAGCGGGGGTGGGGGCAACAGGAGACAGACACGAGGCATGAGCGGGGGGTGGGGAGAACAGGAGACAGACACGGGGCATGAGCCGGGGCGTGGGGGGCAACAAGAGAGAGACACGGGGCATGAGCAGGTGGAGGAACAGGAGACAGACATGGGGCATGAGCGGGGGGTGTGGGGGGCAACAGGAGACAGACACGGCACATGAGGGGAACAGGAGACAGACACAGGACATGAGCGGGGGGAACATAAGACAGACATGGGGCATGAGCGGGGGGTGGGGGGCAACAGGAGAGGGACACGGGGCATGAGCACGGAGTGGGGGGGTACAGGAGACAGACACGGGGCATGGATGGGGGCAATAGGAGACAGACACGGGGCATGAGCGGGGGGTGTGGGGGGCAACAGGAGACAGACACGGCACACGAGGGGAACAGGAGACAGATACGGGGCATGAGCGGGGGGTGGGGAGAACAGGAGACAGACACGGGGCATGAGCGGGGGGAACAGAAGACAGACACGGGGCATGAGCAGTGGGCAACAGGAGAGAGACACGGGGCATGAGCGGGGGGTGGGGGGGTACAGGAGACAGACACGGGGCATGAGCAGGGGTGGGGGGCAACAGGAGAGAGACACGGGACATGAGCGAGTGGGGGGAACAGGAGACAGAAACGGGGCATGAGCGGGGGACACACAGGAGACAGACACGGGGCATGAGCAGGGGGTGGGGGGGTACAGGAGACAGACACGGGGCATGAGCTGGGTGTGGGGGGGTACAGGAGACAAACATGGGGCATGAGCGGGGGATGGGGGGCAACAGGAGAGAGACAGGGGGCATGAGCAGGGTGGGGGGAACAGGAGACAGACACGGGGCATGAGCGGGGGGTGGGGGGAACAACAGAGACAGACACAGGGCATGAGCGGGAGGGTGGGGGGGAACAGGAGACAGATACGGAACATGAGCGGGGGGTGGGGAGAACAGGAGACAGACATGGGGCATGAGCGGGGGGTGGGGGCAACAGGAGACAGACACGGGGCCTGAGTGCGGGGTGGGGGGCAAAAGGAGTGACACGGGGCATGAGCGGGGGTGGGAGGCAACAGGAGAGACACGGGGCATGAGCGGGAATTGGGGGGAACAGGAGACAGACACGGGGCATGAGCGAGGGGTGGGGGGAACAGGAGACAGACACGGGGCATGAGCGGAGGGTGGGGGGAACAACAGACATGCGGCATGAGCGGGGGGTGGGGAGAACAGACACGGAGCATGAGCGGGGGGGTGGGGGCAACAGGAGACAGACACGGGGCATGAGCGGGGGTGGGAGGAACAGGAGATAGACATGGGGCATGAGCGGGGGGTGGGGAGAACAGGAGACAGACACGGGGCAAGAGCGGGGACGTGGGGGGCAACAAGAGAGAGGCACGGGGCATGAGCGGGTCGGGGAACAGGAGACAGACACGTGGCATGAGCGGGTGGGGGAACAGGAGACAGACACGGGGCATGAGCAGGGGAGTGGGGGGCAACAGGAGATAGACATGGGGCATGAGCGGGGGTGAGGGGAACAGGACACAGACATGGGGCATGAGCGGGGGGTGGGGAGAACAGGAGACAGACATGGGGCATGAGCGCGGGGCGTGGGGGGCAACAGGAGACAGACATGGTACATGAAAGGGAACAGGAGACAGATACGGGGCATGAGCAGGGGGTTGGGAGAACAGGAGAGAGACACAGGGCATGAGTGGGGGAACAGAAGACAGACACGGGGCATGAGCGGGGGGTGGGGGAAGGGGAGAGAGACACACGGGGGCATGAGCGGGGGTGGGGGGAGGGAGAGAGAGACACGGGGCATGAGCAGGGGGAGGGAGAGAGACACACGGGGCATGAGCGGGGGTGGGCGGGAGGGAGAGAGACACACAGGGCATGAGCGGGAGTGGGGGGAAGGGGAGAGAGACACACGGGGCATGAGCCGGGGTGGGGGGAGGGAGAGAGACACACGGAGCATGGGTGGGGGGAGGGTGAGAGACACACGGGGCATGAGCGGGGGCGGGGGGAGGGAGAGAGACACACGGGGCATGAGCGGGGGAGAGACACACCGGACATGAGCGGGGGTGGGTGGGAGGGGGAGAGATACACGGGGCATGAGTGGGGGTGGCCGGGAGGGGGAAAGACACGGGACAAGAGCAGGGGTGGGCGGGAGGGGGAAAGACATGGGGCAAGAGCGGGGGCTGGGCAGGAGGGGGAAAGAGACATGGGGCAAGAACGGGGGTGGGCGAGAGGGGGAAAGTGACATGGGGCAAGAGCGGGGGTGGGCGGGAGGGGGAAAGAGACACGGGGCAAGAGCGGGGGTGGGCGGGAGGGGGAAAGAGACACGGGGCAAGAGCGGGGGTGGGCGGGAGGGGAAAGATACACAGGCAAGAGCGGGGGTGGCCGGGAGGGCTAAGGAGACACGGGGCAAGAGAGGGGGTGGGCTGGAGGGGGAAAGAGACACGGGGCAAGAGCATGGGTGGGCGGGTGGGGAGAGACACACGGGGCAAGAGCGGGGGTGGGCAGCAGGGGGAAAGAGACACGGTGCAAGCGCGGGGGTGGGTGGGAGGGGGAAAGACACACAGGGCAAGAGCGGGGGTGGTGGAGAGGGAGACAGACACACGGGGCAAGAGCGGGCGTGGGGGGTAGGGAGAGAGAAACACGAGGCATGAGCGGGGTGGGGGGAAGGGGAGAGAGACACGGGGCATGAGCAGGGGTGGAGAGGAGGGAGAGAGACACACGGGGCGTGAGCGGGGGGTGGGCGATCGGGAGAAAGACACACGGACATGAGCGGGGGTGGGCGGGAGGGAGAACATCACGGTACAGGACTGACCCCCTTCATTCCGTCAGGGCCGATTACGAAGTTCCCTTTGCGGGACCCGGATCAGACGTCTGGTAAAACCAGACGTCTTTTCCAGGTCCCGCGAGGGGAAGAGGGAGGTAACAACGGGACACTTGTAATGTGCCCGTTGTTACATCCATCCCCATTGAGCCCTATGGGGGCTCAAATGGGAATGGGGAATGGTTCCTGCAAGGAGGAATTACCGGGTCCTTCTATGTCGGAATGACCCGGTTATTCCTCATTGCAGGAACCCGATAATGGAGCCCGGTTTGGAGGCAGCCATGAAGCTAATAGCTCCATGGCTACCTCCAAACTCGTAATGAGGCCCTTTGTGAATGGAAGTGGGTACGCCCATAGTATGGGAATGAAAGTGCACATGGGTGCAGGAGAGAGTGTTTTGTTTGTACATAATGGTAACTGTTGCATTTTGTTGCTGCATAGCTCCATGGCGGTGCACAAGTTGGGTAAGAGTGATGGTGGCAGTGGTGTGGATGGTCGGAGTTGGTGACATGGTGGCATGCATGGTAGCATTACATTGCTGTGGGTGTGTTCAAGGCCTATGCTGTGTGCAGATTTGTTGAAGTAGGCCCAATGTTGTGAAAATGTGGTGGTTAGTGACACAATACTTTGTTTCAAATAAATGGTGTTGCACAGGTCGGGTAGGAGTGCTGGTGGCAGTGGTGTGTATGTGTGTTGTCGTAGTTGCTGACATGGTGACATGCATGGAGGCATTACGTTGCTGTGGTTGTGTTCAAGGCCTAGACTATTGGGTGCATGTCCGAAGGCTGTAGGCCATGCACTGAAGAGCCTAGGCCTTTTGGACAGCCACGGCAGTACAGCATTTTGACTGTGCATCAGTTAGAGGGTGGTGACATGTAAGGAATGGTTGTGGAGCACATTTCAGCTGTTATAGGCCAGTGTTGCAAACAGAATGTGGGTAGGTTGGCAGTGGAACAATACTTTGTGAATGGAAGTGGGTACACCCATAGTATGTGATTGAACGTGCACAGGGGTGCAGGGGAGAGTGTTTTGTTTGTATATTATGGTAACAGCCATGGCGGTGCACTGTGGTAGAATATGCTGCTGTGAAAAGTCACTCTGTGTGGGCACTGGGTGCAGTGTTTGTATACTGTCAGTATCGTAGAGGGTATGGTTGAAGGGCAGCTTATATGTGCTTGGATATTGTGCTGTGTGCACAATGTTTGCAGTATGGCCAATGTTGTAAACATGTAGTGGTTAAGTTGACAGTGACACAATACTTTCTGAGTGGAAATGGGTAAGACAATAGTATATGAATGAAAGAGTGTAGGGTTGCCGGAGACAGTGTAATGTATATACATTATGGTAACTGTTGCATGTAACGCTGTGCATGTCTATTGCGGTGTGGAGGTTGGTTAGGAGTGCTGGTGCCAGTGGTGCGTATGTGCATAGTGGTAGTTGGTGACATGCTGACATGCATGCTTGCATTACGGTGCGGTGAATGTGTGCAAGGAGCACACCCACTGGAGCAATGCTGGTTTGACAGTGCATGAGGCACAGGGTGGTGATCTTTAGAGAATGGGTGTGGAGCACATTGTCAGCATGCTGCAGCACCACAAGTGAGTTGCAAAGCGTGTATTGTGCGTTCCATGGTTGTGGTGATTTTTGCAATATGCTACCGTATTTGGTGTGCGGCAGGAGATGGTGTGGCCATAGGGGGCAGTGTGTACGTAATGTGAGTATGGAAGTGGATATGGTTGAAGTGCATTTCATATGTGGTTGGTTACTCTGCAGTGTGCAGATTTATTGAAGTAGGCCCAATGTTGTGAAGCTGTTGTGCATAGGTTGTCAGTGACACAATACTTTGTGAATGGCATTGCGCAGGTGTGGTGCAGGTTGTGGTATGTTTGTGGATTCTGCTAAGTGTGACACATTTTTGTAAATGGGTGTTTTATGGTGTGGGGGAGTTGGGTAGAAGTGCGGCTACATATGATACGTGTGTGCATAATGTTAGATGCCCACATGGTTGCTTGCTTGGACGTATACTGATGTGGTAGGTGTGGAAAGGGCTGCACTATTGGTGCTGGGTGTGTCTTAGCATCTCTGTGGATGCTTCAATTGTGCATTCTTTAGAGGAAGTTTCTGGTGGAGGGTCTTTGCAATCAAACGGTACGTGTACTGAGAGTGTTTAACGGTAAATATGGAGTAGTGTATAGAAATGACAGTGTGCAATGCGGAGGTTTTGTATGTGATTGCTGCATGTGTGTTTGAAAATTTGACAGCACCCAATGGGGGAGTGCAGCAAAAATGACCGTGCAAAGGGAAGAAGTATTGTGCGTGTTTTACTGGCCCGTGGCTCTCACTGTAGATTCGAGAGCGCACGTGCCACATCCTGCCATTATGGGCAGGGAGGAAAAGGAAATGGAATTGTGAAAATAGGCAATTAGGAGTTTAGGGTGTGGTTCACAGGAAGGGGCGGTACCCTTTCATTCCAACACTGTGTCATGAGGGTGGTCGGGATGGAGAGACGCACAGTGCTTATTGTCGGTGATACTTTTGTATGCCATCTGCACAGGTGTTGTGCAAAGAGGCATTGCTGGTAATTTTGAGTTGGAAGGAGTGGATGCTTTCTGTGCCTGTCAGGGTGACTGCAGTTTCGGCCGATGGTTCGCCTTTGCAGATATGTGGCGTCCGTTACAAACGTTGACTTTGTCGTGGTGCACTATGGAAGTCTACATTTGGGTTACATATTGTGTGGCCAATTAATCTGTCACCTAAAGAGGTTGCTGACCCCAGTGATGCAAGGTTGTTTTCTCATATATAACACCAAGAGAAGTATGGGTCCATGACAGTGTAATTTAACCCCAGCCAAGGTTAGAAGGTGTGCTATAAAAAGAATTATGCATGAATGTATGCAGACTGCTAGCATGTTCACCACCCACTATGAGACCATGAGGTTGCAAAATATGCAGTGGTTCTGTAGAAATGGCATTTATTTGAGCGCCATTGCCAATGCAATTTTCTTTTACACTATGTAAGAAGCATTGACCAGAATGTGGTAAAAATGTGAAGAGAGGCAAACAAAAATTCATATAAAGAGAAAATACAAAAAAAGTTGCTCGCACGCATGTCAAAAAAAAAAAAAAAAAAAAAAACCTTTACACACCTACGATGGAACACCAAATCCCATACCCAGTTTGATATTGTTTACCCACCATCCCCAAAGAGAAAATGGGATTTTGTTGTCACCTATTGGCAATGCAGTTTTGTTTGCTCGTCTACAGGATGCAGTGAAGAGTTTACTGTACCAATGTGAGCACAAGAAAACACAAAAGCTAATAAAAAACGAAAAAAAAGGTGTTCCTGTAGAAGCATCTAAAACAAAAAAAAACAGGCTCTTTTAAGAACCGCCCCTTATCACAAACTCCCCCTACCCTGGTTGCAAGTTATTCCCCCATGCCCGCACGCAGCACGAAAGCCACAATCAGGGACTTTGCGGGTGGCGGCCACAGAAATGGAACTGTGGGGATTGTCCAATCAGATGCGTAGGGTGTGTGGCAATAGGAATAGGGACTCTTGCTTCACTCGGGCTCGGCCCTCGACATAGTTGGGGACCCGCACATGCCCCATTCGGCGCTTCTCACTGAGCTGGCCTATGGAAATGTGACAGTAGCGATTTTCCTATCAGGTGGTGCTCAGGGTGTGTGCAATGAAGGAGGCACTTGCCCAGTTCATTCTTTGTTTCCGATCTGTTGCATGAGTTTCTATTGCATTATGCATCCAATGTGGCAGCGTCATTTTCTATTTGGGCCGTGAATGCAGACAGCGCGGTACATTGCAAAGAAGTGTATTTGTGCCTTTGTTCGACAATGGCATACTTTGCCCATAAGAATATGACGTTTCACAGCACCTACGAAATTCAGTAAAAAATCTTTGTTAAAGGGACGTTATGGTTCAAAGTAAAACCAAAAAACCCCTGAAATTCGCTAGTTATGGTAAGCTAAGCAACCATAACTCGCACCACCACCGTGCTTTGCTAAGACTAACACCCAGGACATGAAAGATGATATCACAAATGTAATTGATGACATTTGAACCATAATGTCGCTTTAACAAAGTTTTTTTACTGAATTTCATAGGTTTTTAGTAGCACAACTTAACCATAATGTCCCTTTAACAACGTTTTTTTACTGAATTTCATAGGTTTTTAGTAGCGCAACTTAACCATAATATCTCTTTAACAAAGTTTTTTTACTGAACATACATTTTCATAGTGCAAATTTGATAGATGTTTACTAGGGTTCCTTTACTTTATATACAAGTACCATAGAACATACCGAACACCCCGCTAATGATTTTGATGTCTGCGGATGGTCACGGACGACATCAATACTACCCAAACATGCAGGGGGTATCTGAAATTGTTCTATCATACCATATAAACACTGCGCAAGTTCAAAAAGCAGCACATAAATACATTATATATAATAATAAATAAGCGGTGGAACCTACATATTTAACACATTAACCATCCATTTAAATACGATATGTTATAAAATGGATTATACCATAACAAAAAAGATATACCTCCAATATAATTACCTCACAGAAACTGCAGAGCTAGAAGCAACAGTAGACCTACACAACACAACAAATACAATTTACAAGAAACTAGTAAGTAAACTCCATTTTTCTTCTATATTGCTATACTTTTTGTACGAGGTACAGCACAATTAATATATTTTTGTTTTCCACACAGAAATGTGCAGTACTTTGGAGTGGCTAGAAGAACATCTTCCACATGAGGAAATGTCTGAAGACAGTGATAATAATGGTAGACACTTGTCTATATAAGCAAATTAATAATCATTACCTTATGTGGACGTAACATATATATATATTTATTTTTTACAGACCATACAAACATTGAAAATGTTACTCCAAAAGACAAATTGGAAAAGACTCTAGAACGCATGGAACAGAAAGTAGACATGCTCAAAGAAAATTTCAATGGTTTGAAAAAGTTAGTGGAGGACCACATAAAAGAACAAATTAAATACCATTGTCCCACCTGTACCTGTGCCCCTCTCCATGTCCCAGTGAACTATCCCCAAATCCTCAACAACAAGATAGACATTTTGATGAGACTTCCATCCCTTCATCCCCTCCCACCCATCCTCTCCAAACCCCTAATTCCCCTGTCTATCAGTTTCTGCTTCCCTCTCTCTTTCATAATTTGTGTATATGTATATAATAAAAAAAAGTTATGTTTCTTTTAATGAAATTCTTTTTGCCTTTTTTTTTTAAAGCAGTTAAAATGGCTGGGGACAGCGCGCCTGTCCGGGCTGTCCGTAATTAACAAAATCTGGATGTCCTAAGGACACTACACCTAACCGTACCATTCGCAACCAAGATGGAACTGTTCTTAGAACACACCAGCTGTCCGGGATGTCCGTAAATCAACAAAATGGGGTTGTCCTAAGGACACTATACCTCTCCGTACCATTCCCAAACAAGATGAAACAGTTCTTAGAACACACCAGGTGTCCGGGATGTCTGTAAATGAACAAAATGGGGGTGTTCTAAGGACACTACACCTGTCCGTACTGTTCGCAACCAAGATGGAACTGTCCGTAGAACAGGTACGGTGTCTGGGATGTCGATAGTCAAACAAAATGGAGATGTCCTAAGGACACTATACCTCTCCGTACCATTCCCAAACAAGATGAAACAGTTCTTAGAACACACCAGGTGTCCGGGATGTCTGTAAATGAACAAAATGGGGGTGTCCTAGGTACACTATACCTGGCCGTACAGTCTGCAGAACTTCTATGCACATGCGCACCACACCTGAAAGTCCTGCGAACATCGCGCCTGTCCGTAACTGTCCGTCTCACTTGTGTCACACTTTTAATTAGTTTCAGGACCTGAACACTGTCTGTAGAACACCCGCACGCATGCGCACGATGCTCCTGTGCATTTGGTATCCTGCGGACACCCATTCCCTTCGCAGATGTGTTCCCGACGTCATCATGTGACCGCACCCATGCTGAGCGTGTGCCCTAATTTGTGGACTCTGTCCGGTTGCCCAACATTTTAAAAGAACTTATTCAGACAATCCAAATTATTTTATAGTAAAAAATCACCATTTCACATGTCCCAGACAATGGCCCTGGCTTTCCACATATTTTTTGTAACCTGTAACCTTTTGAACACTTTTGAGTGATCGATATGTTCTCGAGGCGCACCCCTCCACCCCTATAAAAGGCCACACTCCAGAGCTGATCTTCATTGTACTTCTGGCTATTGCAGATTGACTTTTGCTGCCTTTGCTGCTCTGGCTGAGATTACCTCATCAACCCTAATGGCATCTATGGCTGCTGTTGCTACATCTGCCTCAGCACTACCGCCAAACCCTCCACAACCATCACCTCCCCAAGGGCCTGCAGAGGGGAACACGTGTGAGGATGTAGATGACAAGGATGAAGAGGATGAAGAGAATGGGGTCAGGGAACTCCCTACTACCAGAACTCGCTGGGAGTCTTGGGTGTGGCGGTTGTTTACCGTTTATGGAAACGTACCAAAAGCACGTGTGAACAAGGTCACCTGTAACCAGTGCAAATTGGTGCTCAGTCGTGGGAGAAGTGGTTCGTACAGGTTTGGTACGACATCCATGAAGCGACACCTAACTTCATTCCACGGTGCAGACATTCACAAGGTTGTACCTTGTGATGAACGTAGTAGATTGAGTTCCTCTACCGCATCCTCCGTTTCTGGTCCTCTCACCACAGGAGACACTCTTGTGGGAGAGCGCATCCCTCCAGCTGCTTCACAGGCCACTCGCGATGCTGTTAACCCTTACCTTTCGTGGGTCACAATATTGTGTATGTACTGTGACGCAGTACTCTTTAGGGGGGAGAGTCTTCGAAGTGCTTTCGAGACTACTGTCACGAACCACCAGAAGACCTGTTAACTACCTAAATAAGGCCCACCCTCCATCTTCCTCTCTCCACCGGCCCTTTCTTATCCGCCTTTCCCCTCCTCTCCAAGTGTGTCATGCGTAAAAAAGCAAAAGAAATATAAAACAACAAACATTAAAAAAGGCTCTTTTCAGAGCCACTTTTTCCAGTTTAAAAATAGAAGTATCAAATAAACAGTGCAGGGCCCTGCACATTTTTTAAAAGTCTGCGGAGAGTCCTAGGACAGATACAATTTTTGGGTGCTGCCCTAGCAAAACCAAAGCATATTTCTCTGGGAGTAAGTGGTGGCTTTAAAAAGAGCCTTTTGGTGGGGTTTTGTGTGTTTGAAAAACTAGGATTCATCAACATCTAATGCAAAATAGATGACTGTAATTCCAAAAAAAGGTCGCAATGCATTTTGTACATTTCTCAGAAAAATCTGATTGCCAGCATATGTAAGATGGACTCCATCTCTGCGAAAAATGTATGTGCTACGAAACATAATATTTTCATTGTGAAAAGAGAACATGCCAACATCTCTTAGAAAGGCACAAACAGCCTTATTGACATTGCGCCTCGCTTTCTCCATTTGTGGACCAAATGAAGAAGAACACAGTCACATTTGTCTTTGCGCAATACAAGAAAAAATTACTTGGGAATTTGGATACATGTCCATGACCATCTCAAGTCCTTCTTTTGTTGCAAATTGCAAAGAAATTCCAGACACATGTCCTAAACTGTTCCCTCCACAATGAATTATAATTATGTCTGGATGATGCTCTGTCTGTAAAGTAGCACAGAGAGGTACCAAGTCCAGCCACTTCATTCCACGCACTCCATGCCAGTACACTTCCACATGAGTTAATCAAAGATCTGCAGATACACCCCAACGTTCTGCATTCACCTCCAAACAATGTATCCATGAATCTCCCAAAATCCAGATAATCTGTTTTCGAAAACACACAGCCATAGCTATCTGTTCTTCTCTCAGGAAAAAGACGCTCTCACAAAATCTCTCCTTACACAACACACCCACTAAACTTTACTGACCAATCCCTAGCTCCGCTCATTCTCATTTGCATTCCTCTCCACCCCTGAATCCCCGTATGTAATACGCACTGTCCGCAGACTACCGCCATGTCCGTGGACATATAGAAGATCTGGGCGTGGTGAATGTACATTTAAATAGTGTGCCCCATTTCCCCTTTGAGGTGGGCTCTGAAAAGAGGCGTTTTTATGTTTTTTTGCAGATGCCTGACAGACACCTTTTATTTTGTATTTTTTTTAATTTTTTTTTATTATTATCTAAAATCTTCACATAACCTTGTCTAAAGCAACCCTTACATTCCAAAACAGCATGGCATTTCCCAAAAAAAGATAAAGAAACACCATATTCTTCCAAATAAGCAGCATTACTCGAAACAATATTCTCGTTGTTACAGAAAAACATACCAGCTCTAAGCATGAAAGCATGCATGCCTCGGTTGATTGCACACCTAGCAATGTTTTGCTGAGGGCAAAAAACAGAACTATTGTCCCATATTAGAAATAAAATATCAATCAATATTGCCTAGGTAGTAATCCAGAAAAAATTACTTTCGCATTTGGAAGGATGTTAATTACTGCTTGATTACTGCTTGAACCAACTGTTCCAAATCTGCCAACAAAGTAGGGGAACTCACGCAGCCCAAATGGAAAGCACCATAGTGCAAAACTACCAGATGGGGACTGTTCATCCTCCACAAACTTGGAGAATTGCCTCTACATTGCAATCAGGCGCAGCGCTCCACACCACCTCCATTCCTCTAACATCCAAATTGTTTGACACATGCCTGCATTGAAACTACTGCTGTAAACCATGGACAAACATACTCTGAGCACCAACACCCTGACTTTCTCCACTTCTGCCATCTTCACTACACACACTCTCTTTCTACACAAATCCACAACGTCAGAATCTGATTGGCTGATCCCTACAGTCCCCTTTCCATGCTGGATTTCCTGGAAAACCCCGTATGTAGCACGCCCTACCCGTGGACAGCCGCGGTGTCCATGTGTCACGTAACTCTTAGCCAGCCCTTCTACACTTTCCACATCACTCTCTGTTCCATTTCATCATTGGATACAGCTAAGCAGTCACACAACCATCCACCAACCACATCCAAGACCTCTACATCTAACTCCATCATCAGAGTTCCACACTTGAAATGTACTGTTGATCACTCTGAATACAAGTCTCATATCATTGGAAAGCACCTACTACAAAAACTACTGCACAAGCCTCGAAGATTTCTAATTACAGCTCCATGCATATCCACATGCATGATTTCAAACTACAGGTATTCATATTTTATTCAGAGTACATGTACAACTCTTATGAATCCATAGAGTAATGCCACTAAATCTGCATAGCCTATACATACATGCCAAGGCTCCCGATTTAAGCGCTAGACTCCCGATTTTTCATTGAAAAATGGCACCATTTTTTACTGTCTACTACGTAAATGAATGCTCATCCGAATGCAATCCTATGAGAAAAATAAATGTTGCTGTGGTTAAATCTCCCTCTCAGGTGCTCCCGATTGTTGGTATGTCTAGCTATAAGATGAAATTATTCAAATCTTTCCCATCTACTATAATCAACTATCACTTCCAAACCTGTCTGGTATCTACAACACAGCTGTAAAAAACAAGAGAATTTCATGAACATAACATTCTACTCATTTGCCAAGCATGTTGAACTAACAAACTGTAAATAAAATATAAAGGCTGCACATAGTCTAATGAAATGCATGCATACACTGTGTTCAGATATCAAACAAGAATACCACCACAAAAACAGAAAACATCAACGTGTACATTAACATCAGTGCTATAAACACACAACATTACTAACTTCTTTCTTTTACAATTGCAGTGAATACCACTCTCCTGAAAATCAGCAGCATCTAAACTACAAACAACATATCCGAAGAAACCTGCTCATTCCACAAAAAAAGAATAAGTACAATACTACCTTTATATTCTTACTGTTCCTCAATGACACTGTGTGGTTCATTCATCTAATTTGCGCATCAAAGAAAACATTGATTTCTGAACCATTCTGCCCACAAATCCCCATTTATTAAACAGAGATTAGCAGGCAGAATGGCACACAAATCCCCTTTTTTTGGAACACAAATAACATACTCAACCCTTAGAATGTTAGTACTACAAAACAAAAAACTGTTTTAATTTTATACCATTATGTTTACTATTAATACTTCTCCTCACCACTAGCTCACTTTCTACTCTCATCTGAACCGCAGTGTAGTAACACACAAACAGAAGAATAGCCTTCCCAACTCATTGTAACTGCCCAATGCACTCATGCACACATCACACATACATTGCAAAACAGACCAACCCATACTTTGATTTTTTTTCAACAGACCACAAAGAATGCCTACCAAAAAGCAAGTCTGTAGAAAGCAAGGCAGAAATAGAGCAAATGAAAATAAAAGTGTCCAAAATAAGCATCAATCTCTACCAGAGTTTGTACAAAACATTCAAACAAAACAGCTAATGCAGTCATTTAGCGAAACAAAACAAGCTTCTAGTACAGAAACTTTGCCTCCTCTATCAAAATGTAAAACAAAACAAAAAATGCTTAACAAGAATGTAGCTACCATTACTGCTAAAACTGCTCCTATAAATCTTGATGTAGTAACAAGTAACTATACCAAAAATAGTATTTTAGCAAAAATGTTCTGCCACAGAGTCCTTCAGAATCTTATAAAAACAGGAGCGAAATCATGCACAACCCTTAAAACCTACCGTAGAAAATGAATCCTAGAAGCTCTCGTAGACAGTGCAATCCTTCTCAAAGGAAGTTAATTATTTTAGTTTTAAACAGGATGAAACCACTAACAAAACTAAGTAGTAAACTACAAAAAAAAACTTGTCAATAAACGGAATGTCAACAAAATAACTTCTTAATTATCTGTGGAGGTGAATGGAGTCACACCACGACCACAGAACCATAGTTTAATGAAGAAGCATACAAACAAAACCAAACAAATACAATTGCCATCCATAGCAGTGGACGAGGTTATGAAAAAAATTAATAATACAATAATGGAACAAGAAACACTGCTTACAAAAATATCCCCAGAAAACTCAGAATTACCTCTCCATTCGACTGAACCAGAACGTCCAGTATGCAAATGGCCGTTCACGTCAATGTGTAACATTCCCAACAAATCTTTCAAATCTTTATGCCAGTTGCTCAATCAGTATGTCAAAGGTAAAGACAAAATCAAAATGAAAGTGCTGAAAAATATGGATGTGGATATGAAAAATATGGAGTGCGCAAATACACAGGACTACAAGGACATTCATTAGCCTGCCTTTCAGGATCTATTTGCAAAAGCACCTTCCAAGATATCAAAATATCATTCAACTATAAGAAATGTAGTCTATAAACTGTACTATGATAAAAGTCCTGCTTTAGAACTAGCCAATTTAAATAACACCCTTCTATATGGTATACCCAAAGGCATACAAGAAGAAATCAACCGTATCCAGAGAAAATATTTTGGAAGTGAAAGCCACTTACAAACTGCAATAGCTTTAGAACAGACTAGCAACAATTCTGCACATAGCAAACTTCTACTACACACACACAAAAGAAATACTAAAATTTAAAAGTACCAAACCATGTGTGTGTGTGTTGCCACAGAACTTTTTACAAAAGTAACACAAAAACTATAGACTTAACATACAAAATAGAAGACAATGCTCCAATAGAGCAATCTTTAATTATCTTAGTAAATGGTGTACCAACAAAAGACAAAAAAAATTGGCAACAACTCGTGGATTTACATAAAGTTAGACAAGCCTTGCAATATCTAAACCACAATAATGAATACTACAAAGAAATAAATATTGAAGAAAACTTAAGGGAAACAACTGAAATAATTCAAGAGTCAAAAGAACTGGTCAATTTGAACTTCTAGATCCTGCTGCAGTATCCAATATTTTAGACCATTATACAATGCATCCATTACACTCTAATGACACCATAGATAATGCACTAGACACGTACCAAATGCGACAAACCAGAGGATCACCAATGAGCATATGGGAAAAAAGTATAGAAGCACGTGCTTTTCCTCTGCTATTTTCTACTGGCAAAGGAGGATGGTACGATGATAGACCCACTCAGATAACAGCATCAGACTACCACTCATTGTGAATGTATTCTGAAGATCCCAGAATCAGACAAAATGTGGAATACATATTCCACCTACTCTTTGAAAGTGAATTAGCAACTCTATGTTACAGAGTTGCACACATATTGAAAACAGGAACCCACTTTCAAAATATGTCAGCTACGCAATTAATACAAAATGTGCAAGAAAAAGATGAGGTTTTACAATCAAGCATTACAAATCTCTTTGCAAACATGCCTGGTATGAAAGAATGCCGGTTCCGACGTCACGGAGATGTACGTTGTATGATCAGAAACTTGGACCACAAACTTGGTTTGTTACATTAATTTGTGCACAATATGCATTGGAAGAGTTACATGATTTCCTACGCATATCAAACAAAAACAAAACAAACATAGATATACTAACACCTGGAGAACTTTGCTCTCTAGATCCTGTTAATGTTTCAAGATATTTCCACCATCGTTTCATCGCTATGCTACACTTTATTTGTAATAAAACTGTTGCTCCCCTCAGAGAAGTGCAACACTTCTTTTGGAGAAAAGAATACCAGGCCAGAGGAGCACCACATATCCAAATGCTTTTATGGAGTAAAGATGCTCCTATATTTGGACAGGACAGTGCAGTTCATCCAAAAATATGTCACTTGTGAAATCCCTTCACAAACGAGACATAGTGACCTTTATGCACAAATTGTACAATTTCAAAGACACAAATGTGGCAAATATTGTTGTTGCAAATACTAAAACAAAGGGAACTACTACACCAAATGCCGCTTTGGTTTCTCTTGACCAGTTACAGAAACAGGTGAAGTGAACAACTTCATGTCTTTTGTTAGACATAGTGTTAAAGGTAAATCACCTAAGAACACACGTTACATAAAAAGAACAGACAAATCAAACTATATCAATGATTACAATGCAATCATTGCCCTCTTATGAAATGCAAACACAGATGTGCAGTACATTGCAGACAATTCCACTGCAGTTGCACAATATGTTACAGCCTACTTAATAAAAGCAGAAAAAATAGAGCTTCAAGACCTCTGGAATGGCCTATCATCAGACAAAACACTATCTCAGAAATTGTACAGTTTAGGCATAAAAATGCTCTTTCATAGAGAATTTGGCTCCTATGAAGCTGCAGATCGTTTTACCGGTACTGCTTTGTATGGGAAATCTGAAAATATAGTATGGCTAAGTTTTGGTCCTGCTAAATCTAGAAAAAGAGTTTTCAAATCATATGAGGACATAGAAACAATAGCCAAAAATGATCCCAACAGCCAAGACATTTTGAAAAACAATTTACTAGAAAAATACTATCCAAACTGGAGTACCACTTTGGAAACCATGGGCCTCATTACGACCCTGGCGGATGGACCATGGTGCTAATAGCACCATGGTCCATGCCGGTAACCTTCCGACTCCGCCATGGCAGAATGGGGAATTACCACCCCATTCCGAGGTTGGTGGAGTGGTAATTCCCCCTTCCGCCATGGCCCTTCCCCATTCCCATTTTTGCCCCATAGGGCATAATGGGAATGGGGAAGGCGCTAAGTACGGTGCCGCAAATTGCGGCACCGTACTTAGCACCAAGGTCCCTTTGCGGCATGGTTTTTAACGCCTGCAAAAAGCAGGCGTCAAAATCACCATCCCGCAAAGGGACCTTGTAATCAGGCGTTAAGGGTCGGCGCCGTTTACGCCGCCGTAAAACCCTTAACGCCTGATTCGTAATGAGGCCCCATGTGTCTATACTACATAGCTCAAAACGTTGCATACAAAAATAATATAAAACCCAATGAAAAAAAAAGGTAGATATAGAGTGACAGATTGTGAAGGCAGCTTAGTGAAACTTGCCAAACAAAGCTTAATTTATCATATCAAATTATCATTAAAAACTCCTCAACATAAATAACTATATTACATGTCCCTGCTACAACTTTTTAAACCATGGAGAAAAGAAGAACAGATACTAGATAACTGTGACTCCTATGAAGACGCTTTCAAAGCAAATGAAAGCACTATCACCGATGTAAACTTTACTCAGTACAAAACAATGTTACACAATGAACAGCAACATGAAGAAATACTCCAGGCCCAACTATATAAAGACACTTCTGACAGTAGTCAACCTTCTGTAACAGGAAGCCAAGAACCACTGGGACAGCCACTAATAGCAAATGAGGCAGAATTAGCTATGACAGAAGTAGAAAACACCATGTGTCACTATGAAGAAGATACAGAAGACTTAACTGTACTACAATCAAAACTTAACAAGGACCAGTGCACCATTTTTGAAGAAGTAACACTTTCATCAGGGCTCTAACAGTTGATTCACGTGTAGACTTCAGTCTACGCCTGAGACTTTGAAGGTTTTGGACCAAGGGATCTAATCCTTTAAAACAGAAATATCCATGAGGATTCTAATCAAGACTACGAAATAAGGTATCCTATGCAGAAATTGGATTAACAGTGATATCTGCAGTAGAACTGAAGTCTACATGTGAATCATCAAGGACCTTCCTAGGCAGAGAAGACACAGAGAGTGGAGGTTTGGTCCAATTGGATCAAAAGAAGCTACATTCAGCCTCTACATTCCAATGGCAATACAACTGGCTAAGCTGTTACAGCCCTGATGAAAGTGGTCTTTTACCACTGAAACAGGTCGGCTTACCATAACACTGCACTGGCACATCCTAATGCAATATGCCAGAGTATAGTGTGATCTACCCTAAAGAAGCTAAGGATTGATCTAGGATCATCACTGTGTATTATACACACAGAAACACAGAGAACCTGTGTCAGATTATCAACATCAAGAAAAAATAAAAATAAAAATGAAAAAGAAGTAGACGTGAGGACTGTAGCTCCCAACTACATCATGTATTGCCACCTCCCAGAAGACAAATTCACCAGGGATGAGTAGGGGTCTTTTTAAACTAAAAAAAACCTGCCCTCAAATGAAACTGAATAAAGTTAATGTTATTTCATTCTGAGGCCAGCCTTTTATGACAGAATAATAGAAGTTTCCTAAAAATCTTTTTGTTTTTGCGAAAACATTTTGAATCAAACTGTCCAAATCCTATTGTGAAGACACGTCATTAAAGGGAAGATTTGGGTCTCAACCACCCTTACGGTCCAGTACGTGGATAACTACCCATGTGTCAACAAGCCACAACAAGACTAAATACCTTAGAAAATTCTATCTCCAACACAGCTGGTTTGGAGAAAATATTAAAAGTATCCTTAAACTGTAGAGTAATGCTTAAACGTAAACTTGAAGTGGAGCAAGGACTAGTTAATGGAGCACTGGGTACAGTTGTTGGCTTTCAAACATACCCATGTGACAACAACATTCAGTTTGTCAATATTCTCTTTGACAAACTTTCAGAAGTAAAAAGGATAGGGCGCTCAACAGCTCGATTCCTTCTCTTCAAAGACATGTATGTACACAATGAACAATGTTTTCTAACTCTAGCATATGCAGTCACCATTCATAAATCCCAAGGTCTTACGCTAGACAAAGCATTGATAGATATTGGTAACACAGTCTTTAAAGAAGGCATGAACTACGTAGTACTATCATGCTCACGTACACTAGAGGGTCTATTTCTAATCAACTTTGATGCAAGTAAAGTAAACGCTGATATTCCTTGCATTTTGGAATACAATAGACTACGTTCACTATACACCCCCCATCTAAAAACATATCCTGTTCCACAAAAAAGGGGAAAACGTTGTAAAAGAAATCTAATTCAAACTGAAATGCAACAGGATCTGACTGCAAATCCTCCAAAGAGAGTAAAAGAAGCTAATACTTCATCAATTACCAGAACCAAAGAAGAACCTATTAGTCAAAGTAACTCAGGTACTTCTTCAAAGAAGCAACACACAATCCGAAAAAATTACTTGGACGCAGAACTATCTGGTCCATTCAAATTTTCAAATATAACTGGTGTAAGTTGCTACGCAAATGTAGCTAAGTATATTATATTTCAATTGCCACCAATTGTTGACAACATTTACTTACACAGTGCAGACCAATTGTGTTTGCAAATGTTAGTCCTTCATAGAAACACAACAAATAATCCTGACAACACGTCTAGTGTTCACGGAATAAGACAAGAATTTGACTACTATGCTGCAATGGCGAAATTCACTATAAATTCACAAGAAGGTCCACAAGAATTTCTAATGTACTTACTACAAATACTGGAAAACAAAAAATACCTATAAATGTAATCTTCCAGATTTCATACATGTGGAAACATACATGCACTCTCTGCAACAATGTGACACAGGAACAAATCCCTAATGAGCGCTTCGTATATGTATCCATACCTAATTGTGAAACCATTCCATTTCAGCAACTTGTACAAAATGCAAACCATGGTAGATTATGTACTACCTGCAATTCAGATAATCGCTCTACCTTACTAATGCAAATACATAGTAACTACATAATACTTATGTTTCTACGTTACAATGCAGATGGTACCAAAAACAACTGCAAGCTGACTGGATTCACACGCAGTCAAGTATCACTTGGTAAGAAAACCTTCACAACAATAGGTATAATCTACCACGCAGGAGCCACAACCAATGCAGGTCACTACACTGCATATATAAAAAAGAAATGTGGATGGTTTGAATGTAATGATAGTACCATTACTCTAAAGCAGAGATTACCAGCAAATCTTACAAACACTTATTTAATCTTCTTAAAAGCAAAATTTAATAACTAATCTGTACTTCAACATTAACAAAAATTCAATTAAAAAACTATAAACAGTGAAGGCCACCAGGGGGCGCGGGCAGGATGGCCGCCTGAACGTCGAGCTCCGCACCCAGCCCCGGGTGAACTGCGATTTACCGGCGGAACGAGGGTCCCATGCACTACGCGACCCCCTCCAAAAGACGTTGGAGCCTGTAGCCCCCACCTGGACCCAACTCTGGTCCCGATCCGGCGCTCCTGTGCGGAGTTACACGGACCGAGGCGATTTCAGCTGCCCCTCCCCCACGACCTGGCGCGGAGTAACGCAGGAAGCAGCGCGACCCGCGCCGCCCACGAATAGGCCCGAGAGGGTGGGCCCACGGCGCTTCCTCCCCTGGACATCTTCCGCGGCCCACCGCTTGACCCAGGGCCCCGACCTGAAGAAAGTCGTCCGCCCGCCCGGGGAGCACACGCCGGGGCGGCCCTCTGCGCCCAGGCGCTCCGCGCCCGGCACTTCTGAGACTCGAGGCCCGGCCCGACCTGGAGAGGACCATCCTCCGGACCTGGGGGTTACGGTAATGCAAGGGGGCCGACGCGGGAGCACGCCCCCCCACCATCACAACACTCGCCGAGATGGCCCGTGGTGCCCGGGGGCCCCACGCCTAACGAGACACGCCCGGTCACAGGGAGGCCCGAGTCCACTAGCCCCCTCCACGGCCTCAGAACTCGATAAGTTGAGGGCCACCCACTCACCCGTGGAGCAACGACGGGGCCGGAATAAGGGCACCAAGGACACCAAGGACTGCGTGGAACACACCGACAGCGTTGTAAGACCTTGGGGAGCCCCCAGTTGACTTGCCGTGAACCCGCCACCAAAGGGCCAACTCAACCACCCCTTCCCGGCTCCCCAGTCGACGAAAAGGCGGCGCCCGCCGATAAGTGGCCGGCACGAACTTTCCATGTACTGGAAAGAAAACCTGCATAAATACCAGTTCGCTGCCAAAGAAAGTGCCATGGCCACCGGTAGCCCCACTGCCCCACCCCCAGACCTGGGGGCTATCCAGAACAACATCCAAACGATTCTGGAGGAGATACGAGGGATGAGGACAGACATGGGGGCCAAACTGGCCGACCTCACCACCAAAGTCACCACCCTAGAAGACCGCGTGGAGGGTGTCGAAAATAATCAACTCTCAGTAACACTCCTCGAAACCCAAATGGACATGAGACTCCGAGACATGGAAAGGCGTGAAGAAGAGCTTCGGCTTAAGGTTGATGACATGGAAAAAAGGGAGAGGAGGAACAACCTTCGAATCTTTCGCCTGGTGGAATCCGAGGGCGAGTCCACACAAGGACTCGAAGGCAAAGTGCACGACATCGTGAGGATCGCCCTGGGAACAGAGGGCGTGGGGACGATCAACTTCGACAGGGTGCACCGAGCAGGGGGGGAGGCAGAGGCCCACGCTCGGTCCTGGTTCGGCTGCACTACTACAGGGACAAGGTCAGAATCCTGGAGAAGGCGAGACATCTTGGCATCATACAGTACGGCGATTCGAAGGTATCCATCTTTCAAGATCTATCGGCCCTAACCCTGTCAATGAGGAGGAAATGTGGCACACTTACAAGATGGTTGCAGGGAAAAGGGGTCCGATATCGGTGGGGGCACCCCTTCTACCTGGAGTTTGAGTGGCTAGGTGAGAAACACCACCTGATGTCGGAGGAAGACATACGGAGAGCCACGGATGATCTGGTGAACGACCGGGCGGGCCACTCAGGCGCCCAGGAGGGAGGACCACGGGACCCCCCCAGGGGTCCCGACAGACTAGGAAATCACAGCGGGAAATCTAAGGTCAAGGGGGCCCGAAAGTTTCGGAAAACCAGACACCCGTCGACGAACCTGGAAGACCACCCAAATTCATGATAATAGCGTTCGATTGGAGGTGGAGAAAATCACGAGGTGAGAGATGATTCGGGGTGCGGGCGCTGGAGGCCCTGGGCCCACGAACTGCCTTGAATGGGCGCCGCGGCGGCGCTGTGTTTAGCCCGCTGGACTATGGGTCGGCAGAGCGTTTTGTTAAAAAGTTAACTGTTTATTTGTGTTGCCCCATGTCCGAGGTTCAAGTTATGGGTTGGTGGCCTGGGGGGGGGGCTCCGGGTCCCAGAATTCTATCTCGGCCATGTGTACCGAAGGCCTGAAGGGGCCGACCTGAATCAAGTTTGCGATCTGGGACTCTCCAAACACACGAAAACCCCGGGGCTGGGGTTAGAGTCCTTGGTGGTTCGTTGACCAACCCCAACATATGTCGGGCAAAGTGGACGAACGCCTTATGTTTCAAGGGAGGGGCGGGGGAGGGAGGGTACAGGGAGGGGGGTTTGGAATAAGGGGGAAGGAGGTAGGAGGGACAACGGGGTAGTTAGAGGGGTTCAGGGGGAAATTCAGTTCAAACCGCAGGAATACGCTTGGCAATGGGCTCTAAAATTCAATCACCACGAGGGGTTCAGAATGCACACCCGGAATGATGACAATGATTGAAGGGAAGGTGGGCACGTTGAATGTCAAGGGTCTAAACTCTCAAAATAAAAGGTCCCTCACGGGTAATATGTTCCGTAAACAACACCTGACGGTCCTATTCCTACAGGAAACACATTACAAGCGTGGGAGAGAGTCCAGAATCAAGGGGAAAGATATCGGCAGCAATTACTGGGCTTCACATCCGACCTCTAAGAAGGAGGGGGTGGGCATTCTCCTGGGAAGGGCTCTCCAACTCACTGGGGTGGAAACCAAGAGAGGATTTGGGGGTCGATTTCTAGGCGTCAAGGGGCTTTGCGAGGGGCAACGAGTCACTTTTGCCACTGTATACGCACCCAACTCGGGTCAAGTAGAGTTCCTCACACGGATCTTTGGCGTCATGGATGAATGGGCTGAGGGGGCCATGATTCTCGGTGGGGATTTTAATCTCATGGCCGACCCCCAACTGGATTGGTGGTCCGCTAGAGGTGGGACACCCAAGGGGATCACTAAGGACAACCTGGCTTTGCAAAACCTCCTGAGGGATCACTACTGGGTAGACGTTTGGCGCAAGGCGTACCCGGCCCAGGGTGGTTACACATTATTTTCTCCCCCACACTGCACCTACACCAGACTCGACCTTCTGCTGGCCTCAGAGGAGGGGGATGGGGCGGTAACCCAGCCAAAGGTCGAGACCATAACGTGGTCAGACCACAAATTACTTGTAGCTAACTGGTCCCTGCCCGTCGCCCCGAGATCGGCTCGATGGCGGTGTAACGACACGCTCCTTAGGGATCCAGTATTCCGTGATTTCATGAAACAAGAAATGCTGGCCTACTTCGAGATAAACGACACCGGGGAGACGGACATGTCCACGGTATGGGAAGCGGGGAAAGCCACCTTCAGATGTCTCCTCATAGCGGAGGGCTCGAGGCGTAAAAGGGAGAGGGGCCTGGTCGAGAGCAGACTCCGAGCGGAGTTACAGATCCTGCGGGCCAGACTGGGCGTCCCGGGGGTGGACCGGAGGGCACTATTGGACGAGATGCAGGGCAAAAGACAGGAGCTCCATACGGTTCTCATAGGTGAGGTGGTTAAGAGGATGCGATATACCAAACAGAGATACTATGAACAGGGCGACAGGGTAGGCACTCTACTGGCACAGAGGTCGAGGGGGTGTAGAGCGAAGAGAGGGATTACCCAGCTAACCGACGAGGAAGGCAGAATTCATGGGAACCGGCAGGAAGTGACGGAATGTTTTGCTGATTACTACAGCAAACTCTATTCCAGGCAAGTGGGCGAATCACAGGAGGATATTGCCTCCTACCTGGCAGAACACCCCCTCCCCAAACTGACCGACCAAGACTTAGAGGCCCTCGAGGGGGCAATCCTAGAGGAGGAGGTGGAGGGAGCCATTAAGAGACTGAAGGCCGGAAAGGCTCCAGGCCTTGACGGCTACACAGCGGATTTTTATAAACAGACCCAATCCACCCTAGTGAAGCCCCTGACTAAATTGTTTAATCAAATTAGGGGCAACGACACAATCCCACCGTCTTTCTTACAGGCCCTCATCACCGTCATACCCAAATCTGGTAAAGACCGGGCGGTTTGTGGGTCCTACAGACCCATCTCACTTCTCAACTTAGACGCCAAGATTTTTGCTAGGATCCTGGCCTCCAGACTGGAAAATTCCCTCCCACGCCTGATACATCCAGACCAGGCGGGATTCGTCCTTAATAGACAGGGTTCCGATAATCTAAGGAAAACACTTCATATACTAGCCACAACCGAGGCCAGAAACGAAGGCACACTCCTACTGGCTCTCGATGCGGAGAAGGCCTTTGACAGGGTCAGTTGGGCTTTCATGAGGGAGGTTCTCATGTCGGTGGGGATGGGTCCAAGGTGGTTGGGATGGATATCCGCGCTCTACTCCTCCCCTCTGGCCAGAGTAGTGGCAAACGGGATTGAATCTAGAGAATTCCCCCTTGAACGTGGTACGAGGCAGGGATGCCCCCTGGCCCTGTTAATCTACGCATTGGTGATGGAACCGTGGGCAATCTCGATCCGCAATGACATGGCCATCAGTGGTGTGCAGATGGGGGATATGCACTGCAAAACCGGCCTCTTTGCGGACGACGCCCTGCTCTACGTTACCAGACCGTCCCATACAATCCCTCGGCTACTGCAGGGCCTCACAAGGTATGGAGAACTATAGGGGTACAAAGTCAACCTGGACAAATCGGTGGCATTTGTGGGTGGAAACCTGCCGGACACAGAGGTGGCCTTTGTGGAGGACCTCCCCTTCAAGCGGAACGATGAGGGGTTCCGTTACTTGGGAGTCCAAATCACACGTAACCTTGAAGACCTGTATGGGGCCAACTTCCCCCCCCTCTGGTGAGCAATCAGGAGGGACATAGAAAGGTGGGCGGGAACAGGTCTCTCATGGATGGCACGCCTTAATCTCATAAAAATGGTGATTCTCCCAAAATTCCTGTTTCTCTTCCAAATGCTCCCGGTGCAAGTCCCCAAGGCCTTTTTTGATGAAACAAAACGAATCCTCCTTAGATTCCTCTGGCAGGGCAAAAAACACAAGATTTCGTACAAGGTATTGACTAGGACCAAGGAGGATGGGGGGGTGGGCTACCCCGACCTCGAGACGTACTATAGGGCATCCCAGTTGAGGATCCTGGTCGATCACTTCACACCGGGAACGAAAAAACAGTGGGTAGCCATGGATAACAGGCCCCTGGCGCCTGTCACACTAGAGGAATGGCTCTGGGTCCCAAGGAGTACGATCCCCAGAACCGTCTTGAACCACCCGATTCTGAAAGTATTGTGGTCCCTATGGAGAGAGGGAGGTTACTACAGATGGCTCACGACATGGCCCTCCCCCTTGAGCTGTATATGGGCCCCCCATTTCCTGGCCAAAATAGCGGAACCAGCAGCTTACCAGACGTGGTTCGAGGCGGGCCTTGGTAGGACCGGCCAACTGTGGGTGGGGGGCTCCTTCCTCCCCCTGAAGGACCTCGAGGAAGCCCTGGGAATAGGCACGCTTTCCCCGTTTCGTTATCTTCAGCTCAAGGGTGTCCTCACCGAGCCATCTTGGGGCGATACCCTCAGGAGGGAACTCACAGACTTTGAAAAGCTCCTTTTGACCGCAAAGGGTTCCAAGGGGATAATCTCTCGCCTATACAAGCTCTTTCTATTCTCTATCTCCCGAGACCCACCACCAGCACGCACGCAATGGGGTAGGGACCTAGGCGAGGAAATCGATGACGAGAGATGGACAGAGATGTGTAGACGGGCTAATCGGTCCACATCCTCCCTCCAATATCGCCATCAGGCCCTCAAGATATTACACAGATGGCACTACCCCCCGCAAAGGATAGCTAGAATGCGGCCAGGATATGACCCACACTGTTGGAAATGCAAGACAGAAAGAGGTGACTATATCCACATGTGGTGGGGATGCCCAGTGGTTCAGAAATACTGGGACAAGGTGCGGGCCTGGATTAAAGGGGTGGATGGGATCGAACGAGCTTCCTGCCCTTGGCTCCTCCTTTTCGGGATTAGCAACGGGGAGGACCAGGATAGCACTCAAGACCACATGCTCCAGGTGATGCTGGTAGCAGCTAGATGCTGCCTGGCACAGAAATGGAAACACCCGAAAATGCCAGGGGAAAAAACCTGGGTGACCAAAGTAAGAGCCATCTACGACATGGAGTTCCTCACACACCTGCTTGATGAGTCCAAGTCCAACATCGAGGAAATCTGGCTCCCCTTTTTTGACAAATACGGCCGAGTGGTCTAGGACCTGGTGGCCGAGCTGAGGGATCCCCCTCCTCCCCAGGGACGCGGGACCATGGCCCAAGGACCCGGTTGTGAACTGAACCCGTTTGATCCGCATGACTTTGACGTGCCACACGCACAATGCACTGCCGCCTCTATCACTAAAAGAACCCGTTACGCGAGTAACTACCTATGCTATGAACGCTCGAACTGAAGGGGGCAGGAGGGAGGGTAAAGGAGGGAGGGGTAAGGGGTGTGTTGCGTTTGTTTTTTTCTATATGTTAACTCACATTAATAAATGCAATGTAATAATGTAATCTCGTAATGCACAAAGGAAACCTAATAAAATCGATTTTCAAAAAAAAAAAAAAAACTATAAACAGTTAGAATATGCCAGGTATCTAACTAACCCAAGATTCTATAACAACCAAACAGATAAATGAATACCACTAAATTGTAACAAAAAATAGACAGAATATGCCAACAGGTACCTAACTGCTTCAAAAATCTGCAACAAGCCAACAGATAGAACATTAGCCAGAAACAACAAGTGAAAACTGAAAACAAATAAACAAATAGACTGTAGCATAACAAAATAAGTTTTTTTAAATACGACATGGATTTTTTTTTCCCCACAGACCCAATGATTAGAAAAACAAACACAGAGACTGAGAAAAATGCACAGTACACTGGTTTGTAACCTAAATATGAGGGTCGAAATAAAGCTGAAATGTCTATTATGCAATGTAATAAGTCTTTATAAAATACATACACTAACATGCTCTTTTCTTTTATCACAGAAATTGAAAAATAATATTTCCTCCCGTTACCAAAACTCATGTAAAAAGTATATTGAATCTGAACAAATGAAAAAGTAAGTATAATTTCAAACATTTGATACATATTCGATTCTATGGGTGTGATCTATGGCTGTGATATGCTGCGGTGGTTGTGGGCCCCTCTGAATGTTTTAGTAAAGTTTGGTGAGAATTCGTCCAGGGGGAGCAGAGTTATAGGGGGGGGTCACAAAACGTCTTTTTTCCCATAGACTAAATGGGGAAAAAACCTTGCACACGGCTACAGGTGAAACCGCTGGATGGATTTTGACGAAATCTGCGGCAGGTACAGGAGCTTGGTCCAGAAAGCATGCTTTTGTAAATTTTGTTACCAGACGTGCCGTACGTTTCTTTATAATTATGAAAAAATAGGTCTGAAATAATTAGTGATATCTATGTTTGCTCCACGGTCACACTTCCCTGTTCGGGTGACGAACAAGAAACCGATTGGCTAAAGGGCTGCCGTCATGACCGCATACACACGACGTCTCTGCCCACTGGCTGCTGCGAGACGTGTTCTGCGTCAGATGGTTTGGATGCAACCAGCGTACACATGCTTTTTTCATTAACCTATTTTGCTGTGTCACAGAGCATTGAGAAAGGTTCCGACAGTAAGAAATGGGTGATCTATGCATTTGTTCTTCGGCTGTCATGATGTAATTTCTATGGACACCTTGTACGTACAGTAAATGTGGGGGGTAATAACGATAGCACTTCAGTCCATGTAGTGGGCACGAAATTTGTAACTGTTAAAGCTCATGGGTATAGGTAGGCTACATTGAAATTGACAACATGCAGTGAACGCATTATATTTCCCAATGGCTATTATTATATTCATTAGTATGCTTCCATGGGTGGCACATGCTACGGTGGTTGTGGCCAGGGGCTACAGTCTTAACATATGGGTGATTAATGCACTTGTTCTGGGGGTCGCTCGTCATGATGTAATGTGTATGGACACCTTGTACGCACAGTACACTTATACCTACTTAATGACGTATGTTCTATGGGCTCCTTGTACCCACAGAAAAGGAGGGGTCCAATAAGGCCAGTATTTGAGCCCGTGCACTGCATGGGGGAGTTGTTACATTTGTAAGGACATGTGTGGTGTTAGGGAACATTGAAATTGTTAACATGCTGCAAATACATTACTGTTTCCAATGGCTATTATTATATTCATTAGTATGCTGCCATGGTGGCACATGCTACGGTGGTTGTGGCCAGGGCCTAGAGACTTGGATGCATGGCCGTCGACCGAAGGCCGAAAGTATTACTTCCAAGACTGTAGGCCGTGGCCACAGCCACCGCCGCATCTCGCACCCATGTATATACCCCTTTTGTTGGATATTCATTGGCAAGTTGTGGGGAGTGCATGCAGTGTTGGGTGCATGGCCAAAGGCCATGCACCCAAGAACAAAGAGGTGGTTGTGGGGAGATGCTGCACTCATGGGTGCATGGCCGAAGGCCATGTACCCAATAATACACTTATACCTACTTAATGACGTATATCCTGTGGCCTCCTTGCACACACAGAAAATAAGGGGTCCAATAAGGCCAGTATTTCAGCCCGTGCAGTGCATCGTGGAGTTGTTAGATTTGTAAGGACACGTGTGGTGTTAGGGAACATTGAAATTGACAACATGCCATGAATGCATTATTTTTTCTAATGGCTGTTATTATATTCATTAGTACGCCGCCATGGGTGGCACATGCTATGGTGGTTGTGGCCAGGGCCTAGAGTCTCGGATGCATGGCCATCGGCCGAAGGCCTTACTTACAAGACTGTCGGCCCTGCCCACAACCACCGTAGCATGTGCCACCCATGCACACACCCGTAGTGTTGCGTTTTGATTGGCAAGTTGTGGGGAGTGCGTGCAGTTTTGGGTGTATGGCTAAAGGCCATGCAACCAAGAACAAAGTGGTAAGTACTTAACTTGGAAGACACTGCACACCCATCCCATGTAAGATCTACAGACATACACCTAGGAGGGAAGCCTCTGGGCAGCGGTACTGAAGGATAACACACCTATAGAATAACCCCCACTACCACACATCAGCAAGGTGGTTGTGGGGAGACCCTGCACTCTTGGGTGCATGGCTAAAGCCCATGCACGCAAGACTGAAGTCATAAGCAGTGGAGTTACAAGTTAATATGGGTGTGGTGGATTGTGGTCATTGTGTTGATGCCCTATCATTTTCACTTCATGGCTGTAGACAATGGTCCGAAAAGTGCATTTATAAGTAGGTAATTTACAAGGACCATGGTTTTGATATGCAGCGATGGTTGTGGATAGGAACTATACTCCTTGTACCTTGGTCGTAAGGCGTAGGTGGTAGGTTACTCACTGAAGATGAAAGGGCAGCCTACAGGCACTGCAACATATTAGTACCATAGATTAGACAAGTAGATTCCCATGTGTAGAAAATGCCTGCCAATATACTTACTCCTTACTTTGTTCAAAATACATACACTTTTTTGAAATTGGTTATCGTACTTGGCAGAAGTATCACTTTTTCCATTTCTGTGATGAAAGAAAAAGGTGTGTTAGTGTTTGCAGTTTTTCCAAATTTTAATAGACAGCTAACTTTTTTTTTTAGACCCTCATGTTTAGTTTACAAACTAGTGTACTGTGCATTGCACTCAGTTTCTGTGTTTGCTTTTCTAATCCTTGGGTCTGGGGAAAAAATCCTTGTCGGATTAAAAAAAAACCTTAATTTCTTATGGAACTAAGTGCTTCATTTTTTCCTTTCAGTGTTTTCTTCATTTTCTGATCAATGTTATGTTTGTTGCCTTCCTGCCCATTTTTAAGAACACTTAGATACCTATAGGTGTATTCTACCTGTGAATTTGTTTCTAACGATCTTTGATAATCATTTATTTGTGTCATTCTTCCATCCTGTTGGGTAGTTAGATACCTGTAGGCGTATTCTAACTGTGCATTTCATCCTACAGATTTGTGATACTCATTCATTTGTGTCTTTGACATATACTGTTTCCTTTATCTTTCCCATTAATGTTTTCTTTGTTGCCTTCTGCCGATTTTTAAAAACAGTTAGATACGTACAGGCGTAATCTGCCTGTGCATTTGTTTCCAACGATCTGTGATAATCATTTATTTGTGTCATTCTTCCATCCTGTTGGATAGTTAGATACCTGTGGGCGTATTCTAACTGTTTGTAGTCTTTCAAATACTTTGTTGACAATTTTGAAGTACACATTATTTCGTAAATTTTCGCTTCAAGAATATTAAATACGCATTTGTTAGGTTAACTCCTCTGCTTTAGAGTAATGGTGCTATCATTACATTCAAACCATCCAGAATTCATTTTAATGTATGCAGTGTAGTGCCCTACATTGGTTGTAGCTCCTGCATGGTAGATTATTCCTACTGTTGTAAAGGTTTTCTTTCCAAGTGACACTTGACCGTGTGTGAATCCAGTCTGTTTCCAGTTGTTTTTTGTGCCATCTGCATTTTAACGTAGAATCATAAGTATTATGTAGGCACTATGTGATTGTATCAGTAAGGTAGAGCGATTGTCAGAATTGCAAATACTACATAATCTGCCATGGTTTGCAATTTGTACAAGATGCTGAAATGGAATGCTCTTAAAATTTGGTATGGAAACAAACAAATCGCTCATTTGGGATTTCTTCCTGTATCACTTTGTTACAGAGAGTGCATGTAATTTTCCACATGTACGAAATTTGGAAGATATCATTTACAGGTATGCTTTTGTTTTCCAATACTAATAGCATGTACATTAGAAATTCTTGTGGATTTTCTTGTGAGTTCATAGTGAATCTCACCATTCCAGCACAGTCATCCAATTGTTGGCTTACTCCATGAATACTGTACGTGTTGTCAGGATTGCTTGTTGCATTTCTATGGAGCACTAACATTTGCAAACACAATTGGTCTGTGCTGTGCAGGTAAATATTGTTAACAATTGCTGGCAATTGAAATAAAATATTCATTGCTACATTTGCATAGCAACTTACCTCACTTCCATTTGTAAATTTGAATGGGCCAGCAAGTTCTGTATCTGTATCTGAGTGAATTTTTTGGTTTTATTTGCCGACGTGCCTGGTTTACTTTCCCTAATAGGTTCTTCTATGTTTGTGGCAATTGATGAAACTTTAGCTTCTTTTCTTTTTTTGGTGGAATTTCCTGTTGCATTCTGTTGCATTTCTGTTTCATTTACTTTTCTTTTACCTGGTTTCACTTTATCTGGAACAGGGTATTGTTTCAGATGAGGGGTGTACAGTGAACACAATCTATTGTATTCTAGAATGCAAGCAATATCAGCTTTGACTTTACTTGAATCAAAGTTTATTAGCAATAGACCGTCAAGTGTACGTAAGCGTGATAATTCTACGTAGCTCATGCCTTCCATAAACACTGTCTTTCCTATATCTATCAATGCTTTCTCTAGGGTAAGACCTTGGGATTTATGAATGGTAACTGCATATACAAGAGTTAGAGAAAATTGCTCTCTACGTACATACATGTCTTTTACAAACTGAATGTTGCTATCACGTGGGTATGATTGAAAACCAACAACTGTACCCAGTGCTCCATTAACTAGCCCTTGCTCTACGTCAAGGTTACGTTTAAGCATTACTCTACAATTTAATGATAATTTTAATATTTTTTGGGTTGGAGATTGAATTTTCTAAACTATTTAGTCTTGTTGTGGCTTGCTCACACATGGGTACTGTCAAACCATGTACGTCTAGTTTGTCTGTGGCGCTAATTTCTATTATTGCTTGCATTTCTTTCTTTAACATTGTTTCATTGAATTTGAAACAGCTTGCAAGAGTTGGCATTAAGGCCATACAATTGACATTTTTGTGCGCTATTTGTTCCGCAACATCAGTTGCACATGCATTATCGCCATAAAGTGCATGTATATGCCGCTTTTTCAATACAGCTTGTGCTTCTTGCGATAATACACCAACTCTAATACCTTTTAAGATGTTGGTGAGATCTGGTGAGATCTGCAGATTGCCGCATGTTCTCAGTTTATTCTCTCTATTGGAAATGTTGCCAAAGGTTAACATTACCTATGCTACCAACAGTTTTCCGGCAGAGTTTTAAAAATCCATTCACCTTTCACTGGTGTCAATTGAAGAAAATCTCTGAAAACGATAATGTGTTTCCCTGCAAAGAGTTCTTCGTTATTACTTTTAAGTACTTCTTGCAATCTGAGATGAATCAAGGCCAACATTAGATTGGAGACCATGCTCACTTCATCTATTAGTAGCATTTTTATTTGTTTCAATACTCTACATAATTCCATTGCAGCTTCTGCAGAAAGTTTGTAGTAGTCTAATTTATTTTGATGCTCTACTGGAAGCAGTAGTAATCGGTGTAAAGTCACACCACCTATGTTGTAGGCAGCTAATCCTATGGGGGCTGTTACAACAGCTGACAGTTTGTTGTTTGTCAATTGTTGAAGGAACTTGCTGATAATTTTGATTAAGAATGTTTTCCCTGATCTAGCTTTACCACTGACGTACATTTAGTATAGGTTTGTAATTTTGGCAGGTTCATTCTTTATTTTCGTGTTGTACGCCATGCACAATTTGTTTTGTTATGTCTTCAAAAATGGTGTGCTGATTGTTAAGTTTTGCTTGTTGTACAGTTAAGTCTTCTGTATCTTCTTGATACTGATACATGGTGTTTTCTACTTCTGCCATAGCAACTTCAGCCTCATTCATTTGCTATTAGTGGTTGTCCTAATGGTTCTAGACTTCCTGTTAGAGACGGTTGACTACTGTCGGAAGAGTTTTTATCTAGTTGGGCCTGAATTTCTTCTTCTTGTTGCTGCTCATTGTATAACATTGTTTTGTACTGCTTAAAGTTCACATCGATGATAGTGCTTTCATTTGCTTTGAAAGCATCTTCATAGCACTCATAATTATCTAGTATGTCTTCCTCTTTTCTCCATGGTTTTAAAAGTTGTAACAGAGACATGTAATATAGTTCTTTCTGTTGAGGAGTTTTAATGACAATTTCACATGATTAATTAAGCTTCGTTTGTTAAGTTTCACTAAGCTCCCTTCACAATTGGTCACTCTATATCTACGTTTGCTTTCATCAGGTTTTAAATTATTTTTGTATGCAAAGTTTTGAGCTATGTGGTATAGACACATGCTTTCCAGAGTGGTACTCCTGTTCGGATAGTATGTGTCCAGTAAATAGGTTTTTAGAATTTCTTGGCTGTTGTGATCATTTCTGGCAATTGTTTCTATGTCCTCATATGATTTTAGCACTCTTTTTCTAGATTTTGCAGGACCAAGACTGAGCCATACTATGTTGTCTGATTTTCCATACATAGCAGTGCCAGTTAAACGATCTGCTGCTTCATAGGCCCCACATTCTCTATGAGAGAGCATTTTTATGCCTAGGCTGTACAATATCTGTGATCATGTTTTTTCTGATTCTAGGTCATCCCAAAGATATTGAAGCTCTGTTTTTTCTGCTTTTGTTAAGTAGGCTGTAACCGATCGTGCAACAGCAGTTGAATTGTCTGCAATGTACTGCACATCTATGTTTGCATTCCATAATAGGGCAATTATTGCTTTGTAATCATTGATATATTTTGATTCTTCCCTTCTTTTTATGTAATACGTGTTTTTAGGTGATTTACCTTTAACACTATGTCGAACTAGAGACATGAAGTTGTTTACTTCACCTGTTTCTGTAACTGGTCTAGGGAAACCAAAGCGGCATTTGGTTTAGCATTTATCTTTGTTTTTGTATTTCCGGCGACAATATTTGCCACATTTGTGTCTTTGAAATTGTAAAATCTGCCCATGCAGCTCGTTGTGAAGAGATTTCACATGTGACATATTTTTGGATAAACTGCTATCACGATTGTGTCCAAATTTCGGTGCACCTTTGATCCATAACAGCATGTGAATATGTGGTGCTCTTCTCGCTTGATATTCTTTTCTCCAAAAGAAGTGTTGCACTTCTCCAAGGGGAGGCACAGTTTTATTGCAAATAAAGTGTAGCATGGCAATGAAACGATGATGGAAATATCTTGAGACATTAACTGGATCTAGAGAGCAAAGTTCTCCAGGTGTTAATATATCTATTAACTATATATCTATTTGTTGCTGTTTCCAATGCGTAGGAACTCATGTAAATCTTCCCATGCCTATTCTGCACAACTTAGCGTAACAAACCCAGTTGGTGTTCCAAGGTTTCTGATCATGCAACGCACATCTCTGTGCCGTCTAAACCAGTATTCCTTTGTACCACACATGTTTGCAAACAAATGTGTTATACTTGATTGTAAAACCTCATCTTTTTCTTGTACTTTTTGTATTAACTGCGTAGCTGCCATATTTTGAAAGTGCATTCCAGATTTAAGAATGTGTGCAACTCCATAACATAGTGTTGCTAATTCACTTTCATAGAGTAGGTGGAATATGTATTACGCATTTTGTCTAAGTCGGGGATCTTGCGAATACATTCGTAATGAGTGGTATTCTGATGCCCCAATCTGAGTGGGTCTATCATTGTATCTCCCACCTTTGCAAGCAGGAAATAGCAGTGGAAAAACATGCGCTTCTATACTTTTTTCCCAAATACTCATTGGTGAGCCTTTGGTTTGTCGCATTTGGTAAGTTTCTAGTGAATCATCTATGCTTTCTTTGGAATGCAATGGATGAATTGTGTAATGGTCCAAAAGAGTGGATACTGTAGCTGGATCCAGAAGTTTGAATTTTCCAGTTTCTGATGGCTCTTGAATTATTTTAGTTGTTTGCCTTAAGCTTTCATCAATATTTATTTCCCTGTAGTACTCATTATTGTCTTTTAGATATTGCAATGCTTGTCTAACTTTGTGTAAGTCCACTAATTGTTGCCAAATTTTTATGTCCTTTGTTGGTACTCCATTTACCAAGACTATTAAAGAATGCTCTATCGAACGTTCCACTCATAGAGTGTGCACATTTTCCGTTAGATCTAATGGCAAGTAAACTACTTTGCCACAAATGCCTTTCACCAATTCAGAGGAAGGTAAATTTGCTGTTTTTGGATGAAGGCGTATAATTGTTTGAAATGGGTGAACTGTTTGAATTATTATGCTCTCATACAAATTGAGCTGTTGCAGGATTTTTGGTAATGGAAACAATTCCAAATTATTTGTAATTGCACTTGAAGGAGTGTGGTTGTTGTCTAATTTTGAAGTACAGTAACTGCAACATATTAGGCGTTCAGTTATTTCATATTTGCTGTCAGCTAAAAGGTTCAAAGCAAATTCAAACCATTTAGGGGGTAATTCATAGAATTCAGCGCACAAGTGGCGCACGCGGCTGGCGCACAGTGTGCGCGTGCGAATCCCTGCGCCAGCCGCGTGCGCTAAAATACATTTCCGCGCACAGCATATTCATGGATTCCAGCCACCAAAACCAGCCGTGGCGCACAGTGGCGCAGCGACCCTGCAGCAGCCCCAGTTACGCCCCCAAGAACGCCTCTCGCGCAGGGAAAAGCCATCAATATACCCAATCCAGTGCAAAGGGCTGCGCTAACCCTGTACCAGCACGGCAAGCAGGCTACGTGTATCACTGGGGTGCGCGGGAAGTACCTCACGCGATTGGCCCCGTGCGAGCAGGGTACGCGTATTTCAGGGGTGCGCGGGAAGTTCCACACGCGATTTACGCAGGGTACGTGTATCTCAGGGGTGCGCGGGAAGTGCCACACGCGATTTCAGCAGGGTACGTGTATTTCAGGGGTGCGCGTGAATTTCCACACGCGATTGGGCCCGTGCGAGCAGGGCACGCGTATCTCAGGGGTGCGCGGGAAGTGCCACACGCGATTTCAGCAGGGTACGTGTATTTCAGTGGTGCGCAGGAATTTCCACACGCGATTGGAGGTACGCGTATCTCAGGGGTGCGCGGGAAGTACCACACGCGATTTCAGCAGGGTACGTGTATTTCAGGGGTGCGCAGGAAATTCCACACGCAATCTAATCAGGGTACGTGTATTTCGTGGTACGGGGGAAGTTTCACACGCGACATCAGCAGGGTATGTGTATTCCAGGGGTGCGCGGGAAGTTCCACACGCGATTCCATCAGGGTACGTGTATTTCAGGGGTGCGCGGGAAGTTCCACACGCGATTGGGCCCGTGCGAGCAGGGTACGCGCATTTCAGGGGTGCGCAGGAAGTGCCACACGCGATTCCATCAGGGTACGTGTATTACAGGGGTGCGCGGGGAGCACCACACGTGAATTGCACGTGTGGGTCCTCCCAGGTGTTCCCTCTACACCCTCCACGGCCCCTGCAGGTGGCTCACACCACAGGGGCCTACCCTGCACATGTCCTGCAGGCACACCATCCACCATGGCTATGACCCCCAGCCAACCCACATGTCAACTTGCACTACTGCGCACCAACGCATGTCCCCCTGCACCCCCAGTCACCAGGGGCACCCTCCACCAGGCCCCCACCCATGTCTCCCAGCACCCCCACCCCCCAGCAGTGCAGGGGCACCCACCACCAGGCCCCCACCCATGTCTCCCAGCACCCCCACCCCCCCCAGTCACCAGGGGCAGCCTCCACCAGGCCCCCAGCCATGTCTCCCAGCACCCCCACCCCCCAGCCACCAGGGGCAGCCTCCACCAGGCCCCCACCCATGTCTCCCAGCACCCCCACCCCCCAGCAGTGCAGGGGCAGCCTCCACCAGGCCCCCACCCATGTCTCCCACCACCCCCACCCCCCAGCCACCAGGGGCAGCCTCCACCAGGCCCCCACCCATGTCTCCCACCACCCCCACCCCCCAGCAGTGCAGGGGCAGCCTCCACCAGGCCCCCACCCATGTCTCCCACCACCCCCACCCCCCAGCACTGTGGGGCACCTGCCAGCAGGCCCCCACCCATGTCCAACTCATGTTCCCCAGCACCCCCACCCCCCAGCACTGTGGGGCACCTGCCAGCAGGCCCCCACCCATGTCCAACTCATGTTCCCCACCACCCCCACCCCCAGCAGTGCAGGAGCACCCACCACCAGGCCCCCACCCATGTCTCCCACCACCCCCACCCCCCAGCCACCAGGGGCACCCACCACCAGGCCCCCACCCATGTCTCCCACCACCCCCACCCCCCAGCAGTGCAGGGGCAGCCTCCACCAGGCCCCCACCCATGTCTCCCAGCACCCCCACCCCCCAGCCACCAGGGGCAGCCTCCACCAGGCCCCACCCATGTCTCCCACCACCCCCACCCCCCAGCACTGTGGGGCACCCACCACCAGGCCCCACCCATGTCCAACTCATGTTCCCCAGCACCCCCACCCCCCAGCACTGTGGGGCACCTGCCAGCAGGCCCACCCATGTCCAACTCATGTTCCCCACCACCCCCACCCCCCAGCACTGTGGAGCACCTGCCAGCAGGCCCTCACCCATGTCTCCCAGCACCCCCACCCCCCAGCCACCAGGGGCAGCCTGCACCAGGCCCCCACCCATGTCTCCCACCACCCCCATCCCCCCAGCAGTGCAGGGGCAGCCTCCACCAGGCCCCCACCCATGTCTAACTCATGTCTCCCACCACCCCCACCCCCCAGCACTGTGGGGCACCTGCCAGCAGGCCCCCACCCATGTCCAACTCATGTTCCCCACCACCCAGCACTGTGGGCCACCTGCCAGCAGGCCCCCACCCATGTCTCCCAGCACCCCCACCCCCCAGCCACCAGGGGCAGCCTCCACCAGGCCCCCACCCATGTCTCCCAGCACCCCGCTCCCCCAGCAGTGCAGGGGCAGCCTCCACCAGGCCCCCACCCATGTCTCCCACCACCCCCACCCCCCAGCACTGTGGGGCACCTGCCAGCAGGCCCCCACCCATGTCCAACTCATGTTCCCCACCACCCCCACCCCCCAGCACTGTGGAGCACCTGCCAGCAGGCCCTCACCCATGTCTCCCAGCACCCCCACCCCCCAGCCACCAGGGGCAGCCTCCACCAGGCCCCCACCCATGTCTCCCACCACCCCCACCCCCCCAGCAGTGCAGGGGCAGCCTCCACCAGGCCCCCACCCATGTCTAACTCATGTCTCCCACCACCCCCACCCCCCAGCACTGTGGGGCACCTGCCAGCAGGCCCCCACCCATGTCCAACTCATGTTCCCCACCACCCAGCACTGTGGGGCACCTGCCAGCAGGCCCCCACCCATGTCTCCCAGCACCCCCAACCCCAAGCCACCAGGGGCAGCCTCCACCAGGCCCCCACCCATGTCGCCCAGCACCCCCACTCCCCCAGCAGTGCAGGGGCAGCCTCCACCAGGCCCCCACCCATGTCTCCCACCACCCCCACCCCCCCAGTCACCAGGGGCAGCCTCCACCAGGCCCCCACCCATGTCTCCCAGCACCCCCACCCCCCAGCCACCAGGGGCAGCCTCCACCAGGCCCCCACCCATGTCTCCCAGCACCCCCACCCCCCAGCAGTGCAGGGGCAGCCTCCACCAGGCCCCCACCCATGTCTCCCACCACCCCCACCCCCCAGCCACCAGGGGCAGCCTCCACCAGGCCCCCACCCATGTCTCCCAGCACCCCCACCCCCCAGCAGTGCAGGGGCAGCCTCCACCAGGCCCCCACCTATGTCTCCCACCACCCCCACCCCCCCAGCAGTGCAGGGGCAGCCTCTGCCAGGCCCCCACCCATGACTCCCACCACCCCCACCCACCAGCACTGTGGGGCACCTGCCAGCAGGCCCCCACCCATGTCCAAGTCATGTTCCCCAGCACCCTCACCCCCCAGCACTGTGGGGCACCTGCCAGCAGGCCCCCACCCATGTCCAACTCATGTTCCCCACCACCCCCCAGCAGTGCAGGGGCACCCACCACCAGGCCCCCACCCATGTCTCCCACCACCCCCACCCCCCAGCCACCAGGGGCACCCACCACCAGGCCCCCACCCATGTCTCCCAACACCCCCACCCCCCCAGTCACCAGGGGCAGCCTCCACCAGGCCCCCACCCATGTCTCCCAGCACCCACACCCCCCAGCAGTGCAGGGGCAGCCTCCAACATGCCCCCACCCATGTCTCCCAACACCCCCACCCCCCCGCCACCAGGGGCATCCACCACCAGGCCCCCACCCATGTCTCCCAGCACCCCCATCCCCCCAGTCACCAGGGGCAGCCTCCACCAGGCCCCCACCCATGTCACCCAGCACCCCCACCCCCCAGCCACCAGGGGCAGCCTCCACCAGGCCCCCACCCATGTCTCCCACCACCCCCACCCCCAGCACTGTGGGGCACCCACCACCAGGACCCCACCCATGTCCAACTCATGTTCCCCACCACCCCACCCCCCAGCACTGTGGGGCACCTGCCAGCAGGCCCCCACCCATGTCCAACTCATGTTCCCCAGCACCCCCACCCCCCAGCACTGTGGGGCACCTGCCAGCAGGCCCCCACCCATGTCCAACTCATGTTCCCCACCACCCCCACCCCCCAGCACTGTGGTGCACCTGCCAGCAGGCCCCACCCATGTCCAACTCATGTTCCCCACCACCCCCACCCCCCAGCACTGTGGGGCACCTGCCAGCAGGCCCCCACCCATGTGCAACTCATGTTCCCCAGCCAACATGTCATCACAATCTAGATTCCTGCTCCCTATGGTCAGCCTCCAAATGCAAAACACACACCCGAGTATTGCATCCACCCACTCATAATTTGCAATTACATCACAGAACACCAATTGGAAGTTCTGAAACAAACACATCTCCCTCACATACACCCAATGGGTGTCAGTGAATCTCAAAACACATATCATGAAATGCATGAAACCAATGAGATACCACACATTGAAGTTCACCAAAAAAAATATGTATTAAAGGAAACATAAATAGAATAAAAAATGAAGAAACAGAAATGTGAATGTACAAAAATTAAAAGAAGCATGTCCGTGAAAAAAGCAAAACCAAAAATAAAATTCCAACGTAATGTTGTCCAAAGTCAATGTCCACAAAACAAAATCCAATGGGAAATAAAAAAGAAAGCCATTGCTCCATGGTTAAAAAGTGAAAAAAAATACAATCCAACAGTGAACTATGTACATGGGAACAAGCCAGGGTCCATTATCCCAACAAAAGAAAGGAAACCTATCTAACTACACTAACTAATAAAATAAACTATATACAAAAATGTGGCCAATGTCCGAAAGGTACAAATAAAATCAAAACAAAAATGAAACCTAACACTACCTACATAACTATGTACAAGGGCAGCGGGCTAGTATCACGGCTCACTTGTGGATGTCCCAGGCCAGGGCATCATCGAACTCCTCCTCAATGTCCCGGAGGCGGTCCTCCTCCATGTCCCCGAGGGTCCGCAGGGCCGTCGACGTCTCCACCTCCAAACCCCTGCGGATTGCCTCGAGGCACTCGGCCCGCCTCAGGGCCCTCCGCATGGAGTTCTCCGCCCTGACCATTGTGAGCCGTGCCTCTTCCGCCCGCTGCCGCTCCTCATCTATGGCGTGGCCCAACCGCTGCCACACGGAAGACACTCTCTGTTCTGGGTCCTCCTGCCCTCCGGCCGATGCCTGACCCTCCGATGTTGAAGGCCCTGAGCCTTCATGGCTCCCACCACGTTGCTGCTGCTGCTGTGCCTCTGCCCGTGCACTGCCTCCTGCTGCCTGCACATCCTCCGCCGGCTGGGGTGCAGTTGTAGATGTGCCCACCCCTGCTGGACGTCCGACTCCCGACTGTGGCAGGGATGCCTCCTCCACCAGCCTGGCCGCACCGTCAGAGGCAGCTCCACAGGGCACCCAGGTGACTGATGGGTGGGAAGATGGCACAGAGGACGACTGGCGCGTAGGGGGTCAAGTTGAGGAGGGGGTCGTAGCAAGCCCCATCAGACGGAGGAATCCGGCCTGGGTGACCTGTCCCAGCAGGCTGACGTGGTCAACGAGCCATTCGAGATGACGTGCAGTCTCTTCATGAAAAGACTGCAGGTCACCTCGCATGGCCCGTTGACGCAACGCCACACCAGCCAGGACAGGCTCAACCCGGACCTGGATAGCCACGTCTGCAGGCAGAGGAAGGCCAGTTGACGTGAGCTCATCCCCTGCCTGAAAACGGGTCTGGACGTAGGCATCCCTGCTGGTGCAAGATGATGCAGGGACAGGATCAGGGACAGGATTGCACACAGGCACCTCCGCGGCGGCCTGTGCTGTCTCCTGTCCCTGGTCCTGCACTGCACCACTAGCACCAGTGGGATACCCACCTCCAGACCCCGTCTCTGGTGCTTGCATGGCCTCCTCCTCCACCAAACCCCCCACCAACCTGGATGACTCTGTGCCATCTTCCCCTGTTGGGCCCTGTGGGGTCCCAGCTGCCCCTTCTGCTGCCGAGGAGTCCAACTCCAACCTCTGCCTCTTGGACCTCCCCCCGGCAGCTGCGGCCTGGGACGCGGCACCGGACTCCTCACTCCCCGACGAGATCACAACATGGGAGGGGAGCCGGGCCTTGCGTCTCCGGCTGGCGGTGGGATCCCCGCCGCTGTGCTCCACAGCACCTTCTCCGCCCTCTTCATCAGTTGACGCTGCAGACAGGGAGAAACAAAACACAGGCATCAGGGCACTGTACAATGGACACATACACACATGACAGTTGTACATGAGTGGCATTGGCAAACCTCAGACATGTCATCACAATCCCCAACACACATGCCATTACAACTCGCACACATGAGCCATACCACAGCCATATCGCAACTGCCACCACCATCCATACACATACAACAGCATGATCAGCCAAAGGTGAGCCAGACATCACATGCAACACAGGAAGTGCACCACACATGTACACACACCACCATCCATGTTGCATCACTGTTGCACCCTGTGTCAAATAAACACACAGCGTTTACTTTCAGGAATTACCTTTGCTCGTGTGCCGTGCAGAAGCAGACTTCAGTCCTTATCTAAACGTGCAAAACGACTCGGCAGAGGTTTTCACGGGCATTTCACACGCTTCCTGGAGGAGGCGTGTCATACAGCACGTGACTGCATCACGTGACCCGGCTCCACTTCAAAACCCGGAGGCTACCACCCTTGTGGCTGTAAACCCGGTGGAAAGAAGCCCACTGGCTGTTATACGGCTGTTGTACGCAGTGGACGCAAACCAATAACTTATACGATGAGCCCCCAAACACGTCAAAAGCAGAAAACACGACTACAGTCTGAGCGGTCAGACCATCCTCTACAGACACTTTCAAGTACTCCTGAGGAAAATATCTCGTTGGCAAACGAAGCAAATGAGGTAAGAAATATTACATTAAATACGTTTACGTTGCCTCAAATGACACAATCGGAAATTACATGTTCTACACCGCCATTATATAGAGTAAGGTCTTTGCTTACCTTGACAGAAAACTTTATCAGCAAGGACAATCTACTTTCTCGCTGTCGATTGAAACTGATTCCGAATGCAGCATGTCAACTGACACTTTTATTGCCTTGTGCATCATGTACAACGATGCAAACAAAAAGAGCTCTCTTAGTGCTGCATACACTAAATATGCTCAGGCACATGAAAGATCAGAAGTTTTGGATGAAACATTACTAGTGGAAAAATGCAATAAATGTGCAATCTCAATAATTCGGTCTTCAGTTTTCTACACTGGTCTTATGACCCGACCCACGGATTCGAGAATGCAGGGTAACGTGATCGAGGTAAATACTTCCTCGTCCCAGTCTCCCTTTGATGTAACGGATGCAGAGTTACTGTCAATCCAAGTGCCTGCAAATACCTTACATGAGACAAATCTCATATTTTTGCCTCCCCTAAACCAACCGATTGGGCAGACAGACAAAAATGATTTACATAGTGTATCTCAAACAAATGAAGGAGCAATGACGTCCATGATGTTGGCATCAGCGAAATTTCAAGAAGCCGCATTGAATGTGGCAATGTCACCACAAGCCTCTCTAGGTTTCTCAAAAACTGGAGCTGAAAGCCGAAAAGAGAGTTTAATAAAGCGTAATCCGTCACACCCTCGTTTATTTACAACTGCAAATAGTGGCGGAGCAGTATACGGGGTGGGAACGAGGAGTCCACCTGCTACCTCTACAGCACCTCATCTTAATTTGATAAATATAGGAACAAACCAAATAATAACATCGGAGACTTCAATTAAAGCTCTTGACCCGGCAGGACGAGAGGCTCGTTTGACAGAGAGGCTAACTGCTGACTACAATTCCATCAAAGAAAAGCTGATACAGAGTTTTGGTGAAAAATCCAACTTTAAACATACAAATTCTGCACTAAACAGATGTAGCTCTAGTGATATCTGTCATCATCCTAAATTTGGATTTCCTGACCTGAACCTTTCCAACCACAGCTCAGTAATTGACTGCACTACTTCTGGTAACAATAATGTTGTAACACCTGCTGGGATGGAGAATTCAAATCAAATGAATGAAGACGAGGCAGAAGATGTGTCCCTACAGCAACGGAGGAGGAGGCGCGAGTCTATGGTTAAACAAACACATGAAACCACACCAAAATCTTCATCTGCAACCTATGCACAGGAACAACTGAACAAATCTAACTTGTCAGTTGCAGCTGGCATTCAAATTCATAATAATGTATTGGCCGCCACCTCTCTGGTGCTCATTCCTTTCGTAAAATTGTACGAGAGTCTAAATGAGGCCATAAAAGACCAGAGTTTGCAAATTAATCAGCTAACCTCAAAAGTAGACACGATGGAACATATGAACAATGCTCTGCTGCAAAGAATGGACAGAGAGGCAGAGACGTCCTCACAATGGCAATATCGCCTTGGAGATCTCCTGGCAAGTACCCATGCGGATAATTCCACCTTAATGGCTGCAACGCTTGAATGTATGAAATGGGTTAGGCATAATACCCCAGCAAATACAGACCAAATGCCGGAGCATGTAAGTGGATCAGTCACCTCAAATCAAACTACTCTCGCTCCAAAAAGTACAAACTCCGCACCGACTTTGGTTCATCTTTCAAAGAACACTCCACAAGTGGGGCTCCCTTGTATCAACGTGAATAATACACGACTTCAGGAAACTTTAGCTCAATCAGAAAAAAACAAATCTAATTCTGTAGCCCCGCTGTTCTGTCCTATTATAAATACTAGTGCAGTTCTCGCAGATAGGGGGACATCAACACAACAGCACAAATTCAAGAAACTCGGGCCTTCTCTGGTGATGCAGAAACAGCAGATTTGACTCATGCGGTTACAGAGTCTGTAAGTCCAGTACAAGCACTGGAGGTTTTGTAGTGTGATTGAAAATCAAATTTTACCATCTGCCCCAAGGACCACAAATTCGTTTGACATTTTTAAAGGTAGAGCTAAGAACATTCCAGTTGACAGCTCAAAGGCACCAATATTGTCTGCAAAAAAGGTACGATTGGCTCCAAAAAAGCTATCAAGCAATCCGGTAAAAAAACCTAAATCTAATGTCAAACAATTTGTAAGGAACATAGTGATTCCTCCAAAGCTTGCGCTTTTTGAACGCCCTACAAATGAGGCGTCTGCAGTCAATGTTACCACTGTGCAATCACAAGAATTACGGAGTAAGTCGAATGATGTAAAGCGTGCCTCAATGCAGAAACAAAATCCAAATAAACGTGCTCGCTTAGACTCTAATTCTGAAAAAACAGCACAAGACGAAGAATCAGTGGATCTATGTGACCTCTCAACCTACTCACTTGATTCGGCTAGTTCTACCTCAACTTTGTCTGGGGAATCATTGAGCAAGAGACGGTCAATTGGACCAAGTGAAGCACACGCTAGAGAACAAATACGTGATGAGGTAAAAGGGCTTAGAAAGGTCACTATGTTTCCCTCAACTTCTGATACGAACTCTTTGGAATTTAATCGGTCTAATGCACAGCAGATTCCAATCATAAAAATGGTATCTGAATCACCTCAAAATTTCAATCCTAAAATGACTGCTGCTCAACGGAACAAACAAACCTCAATAAGAATGAATGAAAGAGATGGACGTCAATTTAGTTCCAAATACCAAACTTGGAAAATCAGAGTGGAAAATGTGTTGTCTGATGATAAAGATGTTAACTTAAATAGAAGAAATGTTATGAAACTATTTCATATCATCCCTTCTCTACGTACCATCACCACAGAAGACATTCTAATCGTTGAATATATCTCAGAGAAATCCGCTGACAAAGTCTTTTTACATATAAATTCATCAGCAGTAGAAAAAACCCTTTTAGCTGCACGAGATGAATTACTATCCTATGGATTCGAAATACACTCAGAGAGGAATTTATCAAATTATGTGAAAAGTGATGAAATAAAATCAAGAAATGATTATCAACGTGAAAAATCTAGGAATCAATTTTCTTTGCGAGAACGTGGAGCTGGAACCAAATCTACCTGGAAAAACTATGATGAAATCATAAAACGAGCTGTAACACAGAAAAATCAACAAACATACCCATCAGCAAATATGGGCACAGAGAATTGTGGGATCCTCTCTTGGAACACTAGAGGATTCCTTCATCTGTTTAACGATTTCCCTAAGGACTTAGCAAATAATTTTATCATCTGCCTTCAAGAAACGTGGCTCCGAGAAGTACCCTCTAAAGATGGCTACACAATTGTCTTAAATAAAGCAGGAGAGCATCAGCGTGGGAGACCTTTTTCTGGTTTAATCACAATGGTTAATAATGCTTATGGTTGGGAGGTAATTCAAACATTTATGCCAAACCTTTTTGTACTTGGATCATTACTGCAGCTGAGTTTGGGGGAACATAAACTCTCCCCACAACTATTGATTATAAACCTATATTGGAATCTGGCTATGATCTCCTCTGCAAGCTTTATTAAATCAGTAACGGCAATTATCGATCCCTGCTTAACATCAAACTTGGAGACCATCATAATAATAATATGTGGAGATTTTAACTTTTCATGGCTCGAAAAATCTTCCAAAAATAGGATTGCAACAACTATAGTACCAACGAGAGGAGATAAATGGTTGGAAGCGATGAAATCCAGAAATTGCGAGATGGTCAATGGTTGTATTCAAGGCGACATTCCTCCAAACTACACTTGGAATAGAGATAAAAGCCGAAAAATATTAGATTACTTTTGGATTTCTGCTTCTTTTTGGTCGAAAGTCACAAAAATGTCCATAAGCAAAACAGCTGTAAGTGATCATAGCATATTGGAGCTATTCTGTATACTAGAACAGCGCGTAACACCAGCGAAGTATGGCTTACCAATGGAGGTGAATGAGGGACTGAACAGGCTGCAAATTAAAGACCATCACATCTGTCAGCTGAGAGATGGTCTTAAGGATGACATAACAACTACTTCTTATAGAATAAATTATGCTCCTCTGTTAATTCAATTTGGCACTGCAACAAAACACACTCACAAACCTCTTCAAATTCAAAAAAAATATATATACAATGCACAGGTGAACCAGCAAAAGAAATAAATGATCAAAAACATCAGACAAATTAACAAGAAAGGAAATAATTCTATTCAGAAAAAAAAGGAAATCCAAAATTGTAAAACCAAATACCGAAATTGGTTAAAATCTTTCAAAATAATTAGAGCGCAAGAACGGGCTGAATTAATGTTAGGCCTAATTATTCGGCGAAACTCACGAGATATCTGGAAGATTTTAAATAACAATCATACTCAGGAATCTGGTTTAACCAATGGAATATCGAAGCTAACTTGGGAACAACATTTTAGGGAAGTCTTTAAAAACACCTCAGCTCCGAGCTTCCAAGAACAACTGACTTCACCAGCAACATGGGATGTATGTGAATCCAGAGCAAAAATTATCACTCAAATAACACAATTGAAGAATTCCCGTGCAGCAGGCCCTGATGGGTTAACAAATGTCCTCTTAAAAGAGAAAAAGGAACTTTGGGCCGACTTTATTGTAGACCTGTTTGAAGTAATTTCAGCAGCCAAGATGATACCGAGTTCATGGAGGACTGCAATTATTGTGCCAATATTCAAGAAGGGCAATAGAGATAACCCGGCCAACTATCGCCCAATTGCCCTCTTGGATATGATAGGCAAAATCTTTGCTACATGTTTACAACAAAAACTCTCCAAATGGGCTTCTTTCAACAATCTATTGGATAAGCGACAAACAGGCTTCACAAAAGATGTTGGAACAGAAATTAATCTTTTCATTGTAAACATACTCAAGCTTGAAGCAATGAAAAATAAGAGAAAAATTTTTGTAGCATTTATAGACATGCGACAGGCCTTCGACCAAATCAATCGTACAAATCTATGGAAAAAATTAACATCATGGTCATGTCCTCCAAATATTCTTCATCCACTCATGGCCCTACATACAGGAACCTCAATAAAAGTCTGCATTGATAACAAAGGTACCTTGACGAAAGAAATTCCAACTACCCAAGGAGTGAAACAGGGCTTCCCCTTGGCAGCCCTTTTATTTAAGTTATATATTGCTGACTTACCGGAGGCATTTACGAACATTCGCTGCTTTCCCCCTAAAGTAAACAACCAGCCAATTAGCTATGCGACATATGCCGACGACATTGTATTATTCGGTCAAACAAAAATTGGACTACAACGTCTAATACACGCGTTGGTTTTGTATCTGCAAACAAATGATTTGGAAATAAACGCTGGGAAATCAAAGATCATGTCTTTCGGGTCATCACAGAAAATATTAGCTGAGAATTTCAGTTGGTACGCATCAGGAGAAAAGATGGAGATTGTACAAACTGTACGATATTTAGGGATACAAATAAACAAATCAATTAGAGAACAAGAGTGGATTTTAGATCTGAAGCATCGTATGACTGCCTTCACCCTTCAGGGAAAGCGCCTGCACAACGAATTTGGCAAATTTACCTTGATCCCGGTCATGACCTTCTATCGACAAAAAGTCATTCCTGCCTTGACCTACGGGGCAGAGGCAGGATTAAACATCGATAATCGTATTTGGGCAGTTCTGGAAGGCCAATTTTGGAGAGGAGTTTTAGCCCTTCCAACTTTTGTGCCCATCGTAGCAATAAGACATGAACTAGGCCTTGATCCATTAGATGGCCTGATCCTATGGAAGTCCATTGTCTTGTTACGAAAAATGAACTTAAACATAGTTGCTCCAGCTTATGAGATCTTAAAAGAATTGGAGGCCATATATTATTCTGGATTGATACATATATGGGCTATGAAAATCAGAAAGACACTAGCGGCCATGGACATTGCTTGGGAGACTGTATGTAATACACCACAGATTGCCAAAAGAAAACTGAGATCTTGGTATTGGATAAAAAATGAAGAACTACGTGAAGCAATTCCATCTTCACTTAACTTAGGCTTGACTTGTAATACTCTAGACAAGCTACCCAAATACTTTACAAGATTTCCATCAAGATACCATCGTAACAAATTTTTAAGATTTCGGCTAAATATATATAAAACCAAAGAGATGATGTACCTGAGACATTATAAAGAAATAGATGAAAATAAATGTAGGTTCTGTAAAAACGAAGCAGAATCACTCAAACATCTAGTCTCTGAATGCGGCCACACGGCGACTCAGCGGGCATTTTTCTTTCCTCATCTAACATCAACCTTTCAACAAACTGAACATTTGTGGTGTACGTTGGTAGCCGGAAATAATGTTAAATCAATCTGTGCCTTGGTAGACTTTCTTGATAACATCTTGGAGAAAGCCCTATGTTAAAAACAAGCCTCCTACTTGAAAGAGCAGTAGGGGAATGATGAACTTACACGACAGCTGATAGATGATAAGGAAAGAAGATGAAGTTATTGTCGTGATTCTTGTAATTAAAGTTGTGTAAATAACTAATTGTTACAAGTAAAATAAAAAAAATAATAAATAAAAAAAAAAATAAACACACATGCACATGTACACAGTGCTGATACATGCAGCCAAAAACAACATACATGCGTGACATCACGGACATGTCTACTTACATACACATTCATCCAAACATGTGTGCCCACACAACTGCATTTGGCATGCAAGCCTACACACACAAGCACCATCCATGTCTCACACATTCCAGCCCTCGCATGTGTCAGCCCCACGGCCCTGTACACCCCCACCCATACTTGACCCCATACAAACAATTGTGCAACCTGCACACTACTGAATAATCACCACACGCACTGCTCACAATCAGGATGCATGTACACTCACCGCTCGACTCCAGACGGGTCTGCCTCTCAAGGACCTGGACGTGGAGCGCTGGGGATATGCGTTCCAGGACCCTCATCTGTTCTTCCGACAAGTGGCCCCGGCGCCCCTTGGCATCCGCTGCCTTCAAGAGGCGCCGGGCCTTGTTCAGGGTCCTGGACCTGAAGTCCTCCCAGCGCTTCTTGACATGTTGTAAGTCGCGGACTGCCACCCCCTCCGCATTGATGGCAGTCACGATGTCAGTCCAGATCCGAGTCCGTCCTTCCTTGTCGGCGCGGGAACTTCCGAAGAGGGCATCATACTGCCCCAGGACTTGCTCCACCAGGACACCAACTTCGGTGGCACTGAAGCTGGTGCCCCTCTGCCTCTCTGGCCGGGGGTTGTCAGTGGTCTCAGATGGTGTTTGCCCCGACATGACAACCCCAGAGGCAGGAGTGGGTGGGCAACTGGGTCCTGGGGCTGGGCTGTGGAGCGATGGAATCCCAGTCGGGAGTCTTCGGTTCCAGCAGGGGTGGTCACAGCAACAGCACCCCTGGCTGATGTGCAGGCAGCAAATGGCAGGGCACGTGGGCAGCAGGCAGTCAGGCAGCAGCAGATGGCAGGTGGGAGCGTGCTCTGGGCTCTGGGTGGCAGTAATTCGGTCTTCTGGGCAGGAGCATGGTCTTCCGTGTGCATACGCGTGGCCAGCTTGATACGGAGTGATTTGGCACGTGAGAAATCTGCACGTCAGCGTGTAATTCGAGGAAAGGCCCTTAGTGCGTAAGCGCGTCTGCACGCATACGCATTTTCATTGGACAGAAGGCCCCTCAAGCGCAAGCGCCCCTGTGACGTGACGCGTACAGACGTGCATGGGCATTTCAGCGCGCGTGGAAAACTGCACGTCCGCATGCAATACGAGTTAAGGGCCCATGCGCGTAAGCGCGCGTGGAAAACTGCACGTCCCCGTGTAATACGAGGAAAGGGCCCATGCGTGTAAGTGACGTGACGCGCGCGTGCGTTTCCCTCAGCACGGGTTAAAGGTGAGCGGGCCCAGCAGTTCGCTGTACGTGCCTTTCGTGGAGACCGACGTGTGTTGCTGCTTCCTGTTGTTTCGCGCGCCATCACAACTTCACAGCTATCAAGGACGTATCTCTTCTTTTGGCAGGGGTATTGGCTACGCGTGTTTTCCTGCATCGCGCTAGTCAGACGGTGAGTCGCACACGCTCTTTTTCCCACTGCGGGTGCCCCTGTGTATCGCACCCATTTTCGATGTCATAGTAGCCTGCGTGTCCCACGCGTACGCGTTATTCGTGTTACTGGGTGCCACCGCGTACTGCGGGAGGTTGAATCCACGCACGTAGGCTGCAGGGTTGCGTGCACGGTTTTACTGCAGTTTTGGGGTGCCTGAGCGTTGCGTGACCCGTCACCACATCACCGGGGTCACATACAGCCTTGCAGGTGCAGGGGGGCTGTTAACATCTTGCTTCCCACCCCCTTCACCCCAATTGCCCAGGTCAATTGTGGTGTACACCTCCCATTGGCACCACTCCATCTGTGCCAGCACTACTACATCTGTGCCATGGTTGGGAGGCCACCAAAGGTGAGGGGTGCCTCAGCTGGGTGTACTCCTCAAGGCGGGCGTGGTCGGGGACGTGGCCGTGGTGACCAGGGAGTAGGGGGACTCCAGGGTGTCCAGGGCAGCCACAGAGGGGGAATAGGCAGGGGTGCGCCACTTGAGCACAATGTTGTGCCATTTGTTGGTGCAGCCAGGCCACCACCCCCTGTGGTTCCATGGGATGCAGCTCCTGCATCTGGCACTGGCACCCGTATGACCCGGCAGTCCGTTCCATCGACTGCCACTGGCCCAAGGGTAGTAGTAGCTGCAGGTGCAGCTGTGGACACCCCCACCCAGGCTCAGGGTCTGCCAGCGCAGGCTGCGTTGGCACTTGAAGAGCCATTGGTAGATCTCCAACAGGCCAGGAGGGAAACCATAGGGGCACGCCGGGCTGCTCAGACCAAGACATGTGTTCCTGGGGCAGTCATGTCATCTGCTGCCCCGAACAGCCGGGTGTTGGCAAGTGCAGGGGCAGATGCACCCAACAGCACCCCGGTTGTGAGTCTGCCAACCAGGACCGTTGCGGTCAATGACCCTGCCACAGCTGATGTTGCTGCGCAGGGTCCATTAGTGGGCACCCAGCTGCCACTGACACAAGTCAGGCCTTTGGTCATCCCTCCACCTGCCACTCCCTTGGCTCAATCCACCGAACCCACTGGCCATACTGGTCAGGGCGGCATTAGCCAACCAGGGTCTGCGCCACAGTCCAAGAGACGGAAGGTTGCACCTGCAGCACAGGCTGGGACCAAACACACAGCCACGACCTCCTGCACTTCGAGGAAGAAGCCTTTCTGTAAGCAGGAACTGGACTTCCTCGTGGACTACGTGCGGGGCCACAGCCGTGACATGCTAGTGGGTGCCAATAGTCAGACTACGGCTGCCCAACGTGACAGCCACTGGAAGCATGTTGCGGAACATGTCAGTTCATTCGGCCATGAGGTGCGCACGGCGCAGGAGTGCAAAAAGCGTTGGAATGACATCAAGCGCAGCACTACGGCCAAGCATGCCTCAAATTACAACTTGACTCTGGTGACTGGCGGTGGGCCTGCACCAGAGGAGGAAGAACTCACTCCGCATGAGGCTCTCATTGCGGAGTTCATACCACCTGAATTGGTCGAAGGAGTGGGAGAGATGCTGGACTTTGATGCCCAGTCCAGTGAGTGTTGATGCGTGTTTGTTGAGGACGTGTGTGTTTCACTTGTGGGATGTGTTGTGCATGATTGCTGCTACATGTGACGCGTACATGGTTCTCATGTGTAAGTAATGCAATGCTACCGTCCTGCATGTCTCCTCTGCCTGTATGCGGGACTCCATGTGGGCATGCTCCCTTGCCCCTCCTCCGCCACTCTGCACTCCAGTTCCACCTTTGCACTGGTCTGCTTCAATCTTGCCAATGTGTAGTATCTTGTTCATGTGTCCTGCGTAGATGCTAACTTCCAGCGTAGAAACTGCCAGACATATGCCGTGTGGTACAGCCTTAGTACTCGATGCAGGGTATCTCACTTGTGCTCTGCATGGGTCAGATGTCCCGCAGGGACATGAGTGCCCATTCATGCTCCATGTGCATTGCACGCATGCCCCTATGTGTCCTTGACTGGATGATCACTGTAACATGAGTCCTTGGTTACATACATTGCCTGCCATCTCATCGGCCTCCCCATGTCAACCGTGGCTCAGTCCTGCGTTGCACCCATGTTTAGGCCCTGACAATCTGTGTGGCTCACAGGCCTCAGCCTGTTCAATGGCCAATGACTCTGTCCAACTCTTGTGTCTTCTTCACACGTGGGCGGCCTCCGGAGTTTTCATCATGTGTCCTGCCCACTGTCCCAGCATCATTTGCAGTGTTGTAATTTGTATCACATTAAGCTGTTGATGCCAGTCAACACTGCTTGTCAATACACAGGTGTATGGTCAGCCTTTTGATACCATGCTAGGCATCCCTGCTTTGGTACTGGGGTGGAGGGGTGCTTGGCTTCTAGACATGGTACACATTGAATGCACTCTGTAATGCTCACCTGATTCCCGCAGAGGCGCCGGTCTTGACTGGGTGAATGCCGTATCTTCAAAGGTGATGTGTAACACACGGTTGGCTCTTTGGGCTGGACCTCTGTGCACTGTATGTCTGACTCGAAGAGTAAGATGTCTGCAGATAGAAAATATGGGATTAATGAACTGGGGTTATTGGGTGCCTCTCTCCTCTTCCCTTTCTCTTCTCCTGTAGAACCCCAAAGGTTAACGCCCTCACCTTAGGTAAGTGAACGCCGAGCTCTCCATCTGCCTCGGGGCAGGGTGCCGTAACCAGTTTCTTCACTGGATAAGGGTGCAGGCCTCTTGACCTCAGAGGACTGCTGTCCGTCGTTAACTGCACGAACGGTAAGTTCTGGGCACTTCAAATGTCTTAAAAGTCTTTTGTAATGATATCTCCTGTTTTGCA